>NC_090921.1:419845696-420153238 GCF_040938575.1 Ambystoma mexicanum
TCTCCCTGGCTGTTCAACCAGTATCTGGCACTTCTTGCCCACCGCATTGACGCTCTCTGCCCCAACCTTCAGTGCTATGCAGATGACACTCAGCTGATTTTCTGGCTCCCTTCCGCGACCTCTTCTCCTTTTCTCATCTCTGACTGTCAGCCCGCTATCCAGGAGTGGTGTGCCGCCAACGATCTCTGCTTTAATGCCAGAAAGATTGAGATTCTCCTCATTGGCACACCTGCTCCCTCCTTCCTTGTCGCTCTCTGGCCGGCCTCTCTTGGCCCCCTTCCTTCTCCCACCTGTGAGGCTAAAATCCTCTGGGTCATCTTCGACTCCACTTTCTCCTTCTCTACTCACATCTCTGACATCTCTAAGAGGTCACACTACCAACTGCACCTAAACAGAGGTATTCTTCGTTTCCTCTCCTTCCCCCAGAAGCTCACTGTCTCCAGAGCGCTGGTTCTCTCTATGCTGGACTACTGCAAACGCCTCTTTCTAAATCTGCCTGCTCTGCAACTCATTCAGAAAATGACTGCAAGACTTGTCCTTGGCCTCAAGCCCAGGGATTGTATCTCTCCAGGACTGAAATCGCTGCACTGGCTCCCAGTGGCTGCGAGGATTAAGTTCAAAACCCTCTGCATTGTCCACAAGGTCTTCTGGGGCCTAAGGCCTCATTACCTCCAACTCTCTCTTCCTAAATATCTTCCTTCTCGTGCTCTTCGCTCATCTGCCTCCAACTCCCTCAGGGTCAGTCGCTTCTCTAAGCAACACGTTGGTGGTACATCTCTTTCTTTGGCTGGGGCCTCTCTCTGGAACAGCGTCCCTGCCTCCCTGAAACTTGAGGAGAACCATCTCTGGTTCCGGAAGCACCTCAAGACCTTCCTCTTTGCTTCTGCTTTCTCTCCTCCTGTCATGATCTCTGCTTCCAAGAGGTCAGGACTTGCCCAACTCCCTTGGAAGCAGACCCATAACCCAGGTTCCGAGCGCCAGCCGGTCCCAATTGGGACCTTTTGGACTCTGTCCTGGCGCCGGTGGCGCCAGGCTCATAAATGTGCCCAGTCCCAGCGCTGGAAGCGCCGGGCTCATAATGCTTGGGTGGACTTACCTGCGGCAGACCATGCTGCTTACTTACCTGCCAGTTGAGCCTCTGATCCTCTTCTGTTCGGGACTACTTTTCTTGTTGGGTGGGGCAGGAGCCACTCCCTAGGTTCAGAACCCTGGAACTCTTCTGGAAAGCAGGGACTCTTTTCTTTCCTAGGCGTGGCTGTGGAAGGAGACACCTAAGCACTACAGGAGGCTATTTAAACCACACCCGATGGATGAATCCTGCTTTGCGTTATTCTGCATCCTCTGACCTTTGGGGTCCTACAGGAGAAGAGAAAGGGAAGAAGAGAAAGACATTCAATAACCCAGTTCATTAATCCCATATTTTCTATCTGCAGACACCTTACCCTTCAAGTCAGCCATACAGTGCAAAGGGGTCCAGCCCAAAGAGCCAGCCGTGTGTTACACATCACCTTAGAAGATACGGTATACGCCCAGTCAAGACCGGCGCCTCTACGGGAATCAGGTGAGCGTTACAGAACGCAAAGCCTACCACAAAACTCCCGTCCAGGCGCTATGGAAACCTCGGATACCGACCAGCTAGCCCAGTTGCTTGGGGAACTAAGGGCAGAAGTGCATGCAGCCCGTCAGGAAACCAACGCTCTAAAAAGGGAACTGATTATTTCCAAGGAGCGAACAGATGATCTCGCTAGGCAATTGCTACAGTCACAAGCCGGACAGACCCCGTTACCCGCATCTGGGGGAAATCTTCCTTCTACATCCTCTATGAGTCCAGTGCAGATCAACCTACCTGGGAATGTACCTCTGGCTCCGCCCGAACGATTTTCTGGTGACCCAAAGAGGTTTGCAGTATTTATCAATCAGTGTCGGTTGCATTTCTTATGCCGGCCAGCAGCATTTCCAACTGATCAGGCTAAAGTAACTTTCGTGCTTTCGTACCTTAGTGGTAATGCGGCAGACTGGTCGATCCCTCTAGTAAATCAAGATGATCCGGTCCTCCATGATTTTCAAGCTTTTCAGCTCAGTATGGAAAAACTTTTCGCAAGACATTCACAGGGGCAGGCTTTGGACAATGAGCTTCTTTCGTTGCGACAAGGTAATCAAGACCTTTTGGCTTATATTGCATCTTTCAACAGACTGATAGTGGAAACTCAATGGCCTGAGGACAAAAGGATTACGCTGTTTTATAGAGGACTACGTGGAGAGCTCAAAGATGTGTTAGCCCAAGTAGTGAATCCCCCACAAGATTGTTCGGACTATATAGATTTAGTTGTTCAAATAGATCACAGACTGCAGAACAGGAAGGCTGATCGTTCCAAGTTTGATGCTCGAGTATTTTCCAAACCGCCAACTCCTTCCAAAGGAGTAGACTCCGGGGAACCCATGCAAGTAGGGGGCCTAAAAGGTCCTCTAACACAAAAGGAGCGGGAAAGAAGAAAACAGTTGCAATTATGCCTCTATTGCGGAAACTCAGGGCACTTTCTTCGAGACTGTCCGGTGAAACCTGCCAAGAAGGCAGTAGGAGCTGCAGTTACCAAAGTTACAAACTCAGAGCAGGGAAACAACCTCGCCCGACAAGAATAGAGGTCCTCTTGCCGAGCGTGAAAACCAGTTCCGTGACCTCGCATTTCGTGATACCTATGGTCCTCATTAGCCCTGATAATCCGGATCGATTACATGCAATTGAAGCTTACGTCGACAGCGGTGCCATCGGCAATTATGTGGATCATGCAATGGTTTTGAGGATGAATCTAACTCTTTGTCCCAAGGCTGTAAAGGACGTCATTACTACTGTGGATGGAACGGAGATAGCCTCCGGACCAGTAACGCATACCACTCAAGAAGTGACGCTCGTAAGTCAAGATGGACACCATGAGAAGATCGTGTTCGATGTGATCAAGGCCCCTCAGTTTCAGGTTATTCTAGGAATTCCTTGGTTAGAGAAACACAATCCTCTGATCGATTGGCGAGCAAGAACGGTCCAGTTTCCAGAATGTGTCTCTACTTGTCATCCTCCACCTGGTGTTGCACTGGCAGCTACTTCTTCAGAGACGACTCCCCAGTTACCTCCCGAATACCAAGAATACCAAGATGTTTTCCGGAAGGATCAGGCTAACTCTCTACCTCCTCATAGGTCTTATGACTGCCAGATAGACCTGATACCTGGATCTACTCCTCCTTGTAGTAGAATTTATGCCCTCACCGAGCCTGAGAACCTTCACCTTCGTCAATACCTGGATCAATACCTGGCAAATGGGTTTATTCGTCCTTCCAAGTCCCCTGCTTCTTCAGCTTTGTTCTTCGTTCCAAAAAAGGAAGGAGACCTTAGAACTTGTATAGATTATCGCTCCCTGAACCAGATCACCGTCAAGAATAGATATCCGTTACCTTTGATCCCTGAACTCCTGGACCAGGTTAGAAAAGCATGCATATATACAAAGTTGGACCTTAGAGGAGCCTACCATTTGGTTCGAATAAAGGAGGGCGATGAATGGAAGACGGCCTTCCGCACCAAATATGGGCTATTTGAATATCAGGTCATGCCCTTTGGACTTTGCAATGCCCCGGCAGCCTTTCAATATTTTATGAACGATGTCCTCAGAGAGCTCATAGATGTGTGTGTTGTTGTTTACATTGACGACATCCTCGTTTATTCTTCATCGGAATCTGAACATCGGAAACACGTAAAAATGGTCCTCGAAAGATTGCGTCAACACAAACTTTTCGCTAAGTTGGAAAAATGTGTTTTCAACGTGACTGAAGTTGAATTCTTGGGATTCATATTATCACCTAGCGGAGTACGTATGGATTCAAAGAAGGTCGATGCAATTCTCAAATGGCCATCACCATCCTCTGTAAAAGGTGTGCAAAGCATGTTAGGCTTCGCTAACTTTTACCGTAGGTTTATCCCCGAATTTTCTCGAATAGTCCAGCCCATCACTGCCTTGTTAAAGAAAAACAAACGTTTTGAATGGTCTACCGAGGCGGAACAAGCTTTCCAGGATTTGAAGACTAAATTTATCTCTGCACCAATCTTAAAACACCCTCGTCCTGAACTCCCCTACATCGTGGAAACTGATGCTTCAAGCCTTGCCATGGGGGCAGTTCTATCACAAAAGGACCCGGTAACCAATCAGTTGCATCCTGTGGCATTTTGGTCCCGCAAATTCTCGCCTCCTGAAATCAATTACACGATTACTGACAAGGAACTTTTGGCTATCAAGTCTGCTTTTAAGGCTTGGCGGCATTATCTGCTGGGGGCCCGACACACCGTTACTGTGATTACGGATCACCGAAACCTGCAATATTTGAAAACTGCAAAAGCCCAATCCTCTAGACAACTCCGTTGGGCATTATTCTTTGCCGAATTTGACTTTAAAAATACCTATCGACCCGGTACAAAAAACGGTAAAGCCGATGCCCTTTCTCGAATGGGAGCGGAAGAACACTTGATCAACCCTAAACCTGTACCTATCATTCCCGAACAAAGAATCCTGGGTGTAATCGCCACACAATCCATAGAGGAAGTTAAGGATAAAGCCAGGCAACTTGTAACTCCAGCAGACATACAGAGTTGGCATTTAAAAGGAAAGGACTTTGCAGTAAAGGACAACTTGTTGTATTTCCAAGAACGATTATACCTGCCCAGCACAGATTTACAGAAAAAAGTAATCTCTTGTTATCACGATTCTTTAATTGAAGGACATCCCGGTATGACCAAGACTTCAGAAAAGATCAAGCGCTACTTCTGGTGGCCGTCTTGGAAAAAAGATATCAGAGACTTTATAATGTCCTGCGGAGTATGCGCCCAAAACAAGAGTCAAAAGGAAAGACCAGCAGGCCTCTTACGCCCTATTGACATCCCACCTCGCCCTTGGCATACGCTTTCTATGGACTTCATCACCGATCTACCTCCATGCTCCGGATACAATACGATTCTAGTAATCGTGGACTTATTCTCCAAGATGGCGCATTTCATTCCGCTCAAAGGCTTGCCAACAGCAGCAACTCTGGCCCGTGAATTTCTGGAAAACATCGTCCGACTGCACGGTTTTCCTTCGGTTCTAATATCGGATCGTGGTAGTCAATTTATTTCTCATTTTTGGCGAAGTTGCTGTCGGTCGGCTCAAATTGATGTGAGACTATCGACCAGTCACCACCCTCAGACCGACGGACAAACCGAGAGGACCAATCAAACTCTGGAACAGTATTTACGCTGCATGCTGCAACATACTGAAAAAACTTGGAAAGACATCCTTTGGATAGCCGAATATGCCTACAATAACTCTGTCCATTCGGGAACTGGGAAAACCCCGTTTTTTCTTTTATACGGCAGTCACCCTCGAACCTCGGAGTTGGATCCCCTCCAAGATCTTGAAACACCAGCAGTAGAATACCTGCATGCTACAATCACCCAAGCCTTTAAGGAAGCTGTTTCTCACCTTCAAAGGGCTAAAGAACAATACAAGAAAGGAGCAGATCAACATCGGAAGGAAGCCCCTCAATATCAAGTAGGGGATCAAGTCTGGTTATCTACCAAATATCTACCTCTAAAAGGGCCACGTACATTCAACCCAAGATACCTTGGTCCCTATTCCATCACTACCATAGTAAACCCAGTAGCGGTCAAGTTGGACTTGCCCCCGCACATGAAGATTCATCCGGTCTTCCACGTCTCTCTATTAAAACCTGTGCAACCTCAAACCCGACTAACTAAATCTCCAAAACCTATCCTAGTTGATGGAGAACTCGAGTTTGAAGTCAAAAGCATTCTGGACTCTAAGATCTCCAAATCTAAACTATTTTACCTAATTGACTGGAAAGGCTACGGCCCCCAAGAGAGATCCTGGGAACCTGCTGAATATGTCCACGCTCCTCGCCTAATCAAAAAATTTCATCGAACATTTCCTGACAAACCCAAACCCCCGGAGAAGCCCGGTTTTGGAGGGGCCTTGAGGGGGGGTACTGTCATGATCTCTGCTTCCAAGAGGTCAGGACTTGCCCAACTCCCTTGGAAGCAGACCCATAACCCAGGTTCCGAGCGCCAGCTGGTCCCAATTGGGACCTTTTGGACTCTGTCCTGGCGCCGGTGGCGCCAGGCTCATAAATGTGCCCAGTCCCAGCGCTGGAAGCGCCGGGCTCATAATGCTTGGGTGGACTTACCTGCGGCAGACCATGCTGCTTACTTACCTGCCAGTTGAGCCTCTGATCCTCTTCTGTTCGGGACTACTTTTCTTGTTGGGTGGGGCAGGAGCCACTCCCTAGGTTCAGAACCCTGGAACTCTTCTGGAAAGCAGGGACTCTTTTCTTTCCTAGGCGTGGCTGTGGAAGGAGACACCTAAGCACTACAGGAGGCTATTTAAACCACACCCGATGGATGAATCTTGCTTTGCGTTATTCTGCATCCTCTGCAGCAGAACGCTCATCGTGTGTTCTGCATCTGATCCTGGGCCTAAGGAAAAAGGCTTACCATCCTGAATCCAGTCTTCAGCAACACCTACAAAGACAAGAAAGAACAGGTTAGCATTACGGTCTTCAGTGACAGCTCTCCTTTTACCTGATCCATCGGTTGTCATCAACGCTCCACTGCATTCCGGCATCTGAAAGACAAAAGCTTACCAATTCTGCGCACGCTCCGGAGGCCTTCGGCGCTGCATCCCGCATCTGAAAGATAAAACAAGGTGCGTTAAAAGACTTTGGGGAACTTAAATACTCACGAGCCATTACTCCATTCACATCTAACCCAGTGGGTATTCCGGCACCCTGCAGCCACTCCGAACTTATACCTGCAAAGAAAAAAGACAGTTAGAGCGCGCCGTGAGGCAGGCAGCAAGCGCTTACTTACGTGCTTCAAGGCGCTTCTATTCATCACACGGGCTCCATCTTCGCCATCGCCGGAACCCTGCAAAACAAGATACAACATTACTAAAGACTTTTAAAGACATTTGAATTACTCGAAACTTACCGTGCGTGAAGAAAACGACGGACAGCAGTCCTCTGAAGTCAAGAGGCCTGCTTCCCTCATCCAGTGAGGAAACTGGTTTCAGCACCCTGCTCCGAAGCAGTTGGAGAGCACGGCGTTCACTTACCTAAGGTGAGCGCGTTAACCTTTGGGGTCCTACAGGAGAAGAGAAAGGGAAGAAGAGAGAGACATTCAATAACCCAGTTCATTAATCCCATATTTTCTATCTGCAGACACCTTACCCTTCAAGTCAGCCATACAGTGCAAAGGGGTCCAGCCCAAAGAGCCAGCCGTGTGTTACACATCACCTTAGAAGATACGGTATACGCCCAGTCAAGACCGGCGCCTCTACGGGAATCAGGTGAGCGTTACACCTCCTCTCTTCTGCTGAACTCCTGACTGAAACTGCACTGGTCACCTGGCCACCCTCTGATCTCAGACCCAGGTGCCCTCCCCCACCAGCTGCATTCCTGCACTGCCTCTGAAGCTACCCCTGCACTTGGGGGGTGTTTCTGTATCCCTACAGTCCCCACTAGCTCCTGACACTTGATGTCTGCACTTACCCCTGCACTTGCCACTAGCTGACCCCACTTTTACCTACTGTTTCATTTATTTTATGCTGTTGATCCTACGTATTGCACTGCCCTCTGCCCCCTGCACTTTATCTTTTCCCCCTCCCTTGCACTTGCACAATCTCAATGTCACATGGCCTAGTAAGATCGTTGTCGGTCTTCCTTCAGTTCCCCTTACTTTGCTTCGTCGCGCTTTGAAACACTTTGTATAGGCACGTTATAAATGCCATATCATATAATATATTATGAAGACATGGCTCCTGCAGCCTTACGGTTTGGAGGTTATGAGCTTCCAGCGGACTGCAGGGAGGTCCTCGTCAAAGCCAGGGCGTCATTGACTCTAAAGTGCTACGGCCATAAGTGGAAGCACTTTGCTATGTGGTGCCGGTCACAGAAGATTACCCTTCTGAGGGTCACGGGCCCACATATTCTTCCACACTTGCTTTCCTTGGCAAAAGGTGGGTTGGCTCACGCATCCATTAAGGTACACCTGGCAGCCATCTCACTCTACACCAGATCCCCGTGAAGATCCTCGCTCTGGTCCTACAGATTCATCAAGGAGTTTCTCAAGAGGCTTTTTTGACCTTTCCCTCCGGTAAAGGCACCTTTCTAACCTATGCATCAAGCCCCACTCAAGTTTCTCTTGTGAAAGACAGAATTCTTTGTGGCCATCACCTCAGCCAGACGGGTGGGTGAGATCCAGGCCCTATCCTGCAAGCAGTCATATCTGACTTTCCACGAATCAACGATGGTACTGCGTATGCACCCCACTTTCATGCCAAAGGTTCCGTCGGAATTCCACCTCAATGAGCCTTTGGTGTTGCCTGTTTTCTTCCCGAACCCTTTGTTGCTGGCGTAGAGGACCTTCCATTCACTGGACGTTGCTTGTGCCTTGAAGTTCTACATAGCACGCACAAAGTGCTTTCAGAATACTTCTCAATTGTTTGTGAATTTTGGACCTGTGAATCATTAGTAGGCCATCTCAAGGTGGCTCTCTGCCTGCATCATGCACTGTCATCGGCTGGCTAACCAGCCTTTGCCGGGCCATCCGAGAGCCCACTCCACCAGAGTGATTGCCTCGACAACGGCATTCCTTTCGGGTGTGCCCCTGCTCGACATCTGCAGGGCTGCAATGTGGAGGTCCACGCATAGCTTCACAAAATTCTACTGCGTCGACAGGGATTCCAGGGAGGAGTCCAGAGTCGGCCATACAGTGCTAAGCAACCTGTTTGCTTGAGGTGAGTCTGTTCCTGCAGTAAGTGTTAATTGCTTCTGTTGAGCCTTGCCATCTCCCATGGTTGTGTAATGTTGTACTGCTGTGTATTCATTATTCATGAGCATGTGAATCCATGCCAGACCCCATGCTGGCAAAGGTTTAAGTTACTTACCTGTAACTATTGTTCTCCAGCATGAGCCTGGCATGGATTCACATGCAAACCCTCCCTCCGGCCCCTGTGCGGCTCTTCATTTTCATACTGCCACTTTACGTGCTTACCAAATCTGAAGATGGCTGCCAGAGGCTGGGTTTATGGAGAGGATTGTCATTGGATGGGGCCAGTATGATTGGTTTAGAGGAGAAGTACAGTTTTAAAGTGTACGTGAAACTGTTTTTCTTTTACCGAGGATTCCCAGCCTGACAACGTGGAATATTCAGGAGCATGGGAATCCATGCCAGACCCATGCTGAGAACAAAAGTTACAGGTAAGTAACTTAAACCTTCCATCTATTTTGCCATTTTTAAGTGTCCTTTTTATTTCTGAGGTCTTCCGTTGCCATTCTAGGTGGGAATTACCTCAGTGGAAGTTTTGTCTTTGACGGGAATTCTTTGTATTACCCACCCATGCTCTAGAGTGTCTGAGAAGGCAGGAAACAAGGGAGCCGTCCAAAACTCTGCAACCCTTTGTCTTCCACCTTGCCTGAAAGGAACCAAGTCCCATTGGGGTGATGGCTGTCCTGATTGAACAGCAAGTCCGCCCCTTTCAGTAAACTGCCGGGAGAGATTTCAAAGGTTGTGCTGTAGTTCCTGATAAATACTCTGAACCTGGAAGCTGCTGACAAGTTGACCACTGGAGCTGATTTCCAGCGACCGAAAGCCTGCTGTGCAACCCTTCCTTCCAATCGACCCTGGGGTCCCAAACGCGATGGCTCCTAACCAGAGGCTAATGAGATCCACTTGTCTCAAGAAAACCTGCCTTTTGAGCCATCCCATGACATTCTGCGTCCTTGCTGGGCTGCAAAACCCCAATACCCTGGGACCTCAAGCCATTGTGCGGTGTATGGTCTTCAAAGTCCGAATACATCCAAAACTTTGGTCGACTTCTGCTGGACCTCCAGAGGCACGAATCAAATCCCTAAAGTCCCCTCACCAGAATGCAGTACCGAGAGAGTGAAGAGAATCCAACCAGCGATATTCGATCTTCATCTGGCTGCTGTAAAAAGGCACCAAATCCACAGAGCTGCATGAACCCATGAAGAAACCTCTGATGACTGCTTCTGCAAGTTCCCATATGGTGTCCAGTTCTTTCTTCTCCAGACCAGGAATCCCGGGCCCTGCGCTGCTGCATCCTGAAAGCATCCTTTTCGAAGCTCTTCTTCTTTTCTCCTAAGGTACTGTGTTGGCTTGGGTGATACTTACCTTAAGACTGGTGTGCATCCTGTGAGGCTGAGTGGATGATTTGTGTAGTTGGAAGTCTTCCCATACCACTTGCCCAGGCCTAATGCTGGTACACATATAGGGAGCCTTCTGTGAAGTCCCTGAACACTTTAATGAACTCTGAAAGTGAATTCTTACTTGTTTAAGAAGTTATCCTCTGGAACTAGGGTCCCTCTTCTGCCTCTGAGAGAACCCATGCAATAGACAAGGGAATGACTGGATAAGAAAAGGATTCTTTCTTGAAAAGTAGAACCAGTGTAAAAGCACTTACTTTCTGAAAGAATTAGTATGGTAACTGCATCTCTCTGAAAGAAGAAGTTACAAAGTGTCCTTAAGATATACTTACCCTTGAGTTGCATTGTGCCCTCTAAAAAGTATATACGTTGCTTTACTAACTTTGAATGTTGTTTCCCCCTTTTAAAAAGTAATAAGTGTTGGTACAGTTTTATCATTGCTTGACTGAATGAGTGTAAAAGCTTACCAATAGGGTTTACCTGCCTTGAATAAGATTATGTTCTTCTTAAAGTATAATTGGGTTTTGACATGCTTAATTTCGAAGACATAGAAAACAACTCTCTCCTAGACCTCTGTCTGACTATCCAGCAAAATATGGCTGCAGCATCAGTGTCCCGCCCACTGCCAGGGGAGGATGCCCTGGTGGTGAGTGCTCAAGTCATCATAGTGCAGGGCAGCCCTGTGCCGAGTATGGCCTCAGCGCGCCTTTCAGCCTCCCCCAACCAGGTGATAGATTCTTCAGGGGCCATACAAATTGAAGATGCAGCCCAGCCGTAAAGCTCTATTAGTAATGAAACAGCTTTCTCTGCAATACAATCTTTTATGACATCTATCCAGTTTGCTATGAAAATCCTTTTAAAGTTATGTGGCAGTATCCATGAAAACCTGTACCCTCACTCTTATACGCCTAATCGGCAGCATGCCCTGACAGTAGTACAGCCGGTGATTGACCCTATGGCTACTGCACAGAATAATGCCACGCCATCCCCACCCCCAGATGCTAATGTTGACATTTTTGATTCCTCAGATATCTTTTTTTCTCGCAAGAAACGGCGTCTTGCCAGAAGGGCTGCCACCTGCAAAATTCCATGTGAGGTAGCTGACTCATTACCTGCCACAGCCATTTTGGCCAAAAAATCTAAAAAAGCGTTGAAAAAGGTAACACGTAGTAAAAAACAGCAAGGGAAAAGCCTGGGCAATTTAACTAGCTGGGTTATTGCTGATAAGTCTGCTAATACGACAAATATCACACTGAATCAACAAGAAATAAGCTTACACTCTACAGCTCTGCAGCCAGCCCCAAAGATTCCCGCATAGTAATTCTACCTCTAATATACTTAATGAAGACCACTCTCTTACCCGAGCACCAAGCAGGGTGGGCAATCTGATGGAGCGCACTGTATTGACATTACCACGGAAAGTAAGATATGCACAATTATGAACACCAATCAAAAGGTTAGTGACAAATGGCTATCCCGGATTGCCTTCCTGGCACGCCATCATTCAGTCCTACAATTACAAGTATTGGTATCAGATAACTTTTTAAGCAACAAGACCATAGTGCAGTTCCTACGAAATTACTGTCAACAGCCTTTGGTCAGGGTGGGGGGATGATCTGGATGCCGAAGGTGCACTGGATCGATCCCTTACTACTGATCAAGATTGGAGCTAGCAATAGGGCATTAGCAGCTGTGGACCCTCTACCGTCAAAAGACAAGGTTCAGCTCTTAGATATCCAAAAGATGCTGAAATGGGTTTCTTACATTCGTTAACCCCTACCGGGTCTTTCCCTTATATTACTCAACACACTTGTTACCTATTACAGGAGACATGGTTATCGTCTCCCATCATAATGGATGGGTACACCACCGACCAGACATTTGCTAAAAAGGTCATTAAAGGGAGACCCTAGGGGAGGATGTGTAAACAGGGTGCTGCATTGTTTCTTATTACGCAGGCAAGATCTAGCAGGAAAAGGTGTAGTGAAGGAGTCAAGTACCCCTACCTCAACCACCTCACCCATATTGCCTGTGTGTTGGAAGCCAGAGTATGTGACATACACGGAACAGCTGAACCAACAAAGGGCAGATTATGGACTCTGTGCGGTACCAGTGAAAGTACCAATACCTAAGAGAATCTGGGAGGCAAGGTACCCATTGAGAAAACCATACCTGCATACGAGAAAATATGATGACCATTTGAATAAAATCCCTGAAGAAGTCCCTGGTGACGTCACCAACCATCGTTAAGTAAACATCACACAGAGCTGACCGACCTACATAGAAGAGATGCAGACATAAGAGAATGCAGATATTCTATAAGGCATCAAGAAAGTACCAAGGATAAGTGACATCTTGGGATCAAGGTGAAGAAGCTTATGCCATAGAAACAGATGAAGATATCAAGTTAGTTTATATGTGTACAGATACAAAAGAAACGCAAGCAGATGAAGTAATCTTGAGGCTAGCTTTATAGTGAATAGATTGCAGCAAGCGCCAAGATATATATTTATATATGCATATGGATAAGTAAAGGATGGATGTTTCCACTACGCATTATAGCAGTGCTGGACTTTAGAAAGAAGGCAGAGAAAGCCTCATTTCTAGTGTGTCGCAGTTAGAAAGCAAATTGAAGTACAAAGTGAATGACCATAACAAGGAAGACGTCAGAGGCCTATTAAAAAATAGTATTAAATGCACTAAAGGCTCGATGTTATGGTCTCTATTCACATGGAAGCATGAAGTTGGACGAATAAGATGGTCACACCTACGCACAAGGGCAGAGAGTGTGCTTTAACTCCCTGAATTTCTCAGACCTAAGAACACTCTTAAGGCCTAGCTTCAAAGCCTAATTGACAGTGGACCACTGAGGTGATGATGGATTGATATGCTAATTGGTGGCAAGCAATGCTTAAGGCGAGTGCACCAGCACCTTGATGGGCAGCCTGCATGCTGCTAGACGTAGATGAAGTACTGACAGAGGTTAGAGTGCCAACTAATTGTAGGGGACCGTGTAATAAGGGGTCCTATAGTTTGTATAACCAATGGGACGTTGTGTATTTAGTGATGTTCGTAGTGGTCATTTTTAGGGGAGGTCTAGTTGCCCCACCTGATGTTAAGTAATCAATCACATATTCACACTTTTCTAAACTAGCATGGATCGTATACTTAGATATTCACTCAGAGCCAATCACCCATACTAATAGGTTTTTGTAGTTTGCCATGTAGGATGACGTTAGCACATACGTAGGTTAAAGTCATTGATGACGAGTTTCTTGTATAAGATCTCAGTTTTTACTAAGAATGTTTGAGTAAGAGGATCGAGCGATTTCGTTGATATTCGTCATGCTCCCCGTTTTAGATAATTGATATTAAAACAGTCATCCTTTTGCCAAATCCCTGAGTCATCTCTATTATTGATGTATGAATAAAATCGGCATCCCCATCCATCTCCAGGGTAATTGCTACTCATCCTAAAGGGCTGAGTTATCCAGTTCAAAGGTGTCTACCTCTGAAGAAGGTATGCACAATAAGATCTTGCTGGTCAATGTATATTACCCTCCCGGGGCTCCACTGTAACGCTCACCTGATTCCCGTAGAGGCGCCGGTCTTCACTGGGCGTATACCGTATCTTCAAAGGTGATGTGTAACACACGGCTGGCTCTTTGGGCTGGACCTCTGTGCACTGTATGTCTGGTTTGAAGGGTAAGATGTCTGCAGATAGAAAATGTGGGATTAATGAACTGGGTTATTGAATGTCTCTCTCTTCTTCCCTTTCTCTTCTCCTGTAGAACCCCAAAGGTTAACGCTCTCACCTTAGGTAAGTGAACGCCGTGCTCTCCATCTGCCTCAAGGCAGGGTGCTGTAACCAGTTTCTTCACTGGATAAGGGGAGCAGGCCTCTTGACTTCAGAGGACTGCTGTCCGTCGTTTACTGCACGAACGGTAAGTTTCGAGTAATTCTAATGTCTTTAAAGTCTTTAGTAATGATGTCTCTTGTTTTGCAGGGTTCCGGCGATGGCGGATGGCGGGCTGAAGTGAGTTGAAGATGGAGCCCGTGTGATGAATAGAAGCGCCTGGAAGCACGTAAGTAAGCGCTTGTTGCCTGCTTCACGATGCGCTCTAACTGTCTTTTTATTTTGCAGGTACAAGTTCAGGCGGCTGCAGGGTGCCGGAATACCCACTGGGTTAGATGTGGAAAGGAGTAATGGCACGTGAGTATTAAAGTTCCCCAATGTCTTTAAACGCACCTTGTTTTGTCTTTCAGATGCGGGATGCAGCGCCGAAGGCCTCCGGAGCGTGCGAAGAGTTGGTAAGCTTTTGTCTTTCAGATGCCGGAATGCAGTGTGAAGACCTCCGGAGCGCACGAAGAGTAGGTAAGCCTTTGTCTTTCAGATGCCGGAATGCAGCGCGAGGCGTTGGTGACAGCCGATGGACCAGGTAAGTGAAGAGCTGTCACTGAAGACCGTAATGCTAACCTGTTCTTTCTTGTCTTTATAGGTGTTGCTGAAGACTGGATTCAGAATGGTAAGCCTTTTTCCTTAGGCCCAGGATCAGATGCAGAAGACACGATGAGCGTTCTGCTGCTGAGGATGCAGAATAACGCAAAGCAAGATTCATCCATCGGGTGTGGTTTAAATAGCCTCCTGTAGTGCTTAGGTGTCTCCTTCCACAGCCACGCCTAAGAAAAGAGTTCCTGCTTTCCAGAAGAGTTCCAGTGTTCTGAATCTAGGGAGTGGCTCCTGCCCCACCCAACAGGAAAAGTAGTTCCAAACAGAAGAGGATCAGAGACTCAACTGGCAGGCAAGTAAGCAGCATGGTCTGCTGCAGGTAAATCCACCCAAGCATTATGAGCCCGGCGCTTCCAGCGCTGGGACTGGGCATATTTATGAGCCTGGTGCCACTGGCGCCAGGACTGGGTCCAAAAGGTCCCAATTGGGACTGGTTGGCACTCGGAACCTGGGTTATGGATCTGCTTCCAAGGGAGTTGGGAAAACCCTGACCTTTTGGAAGCAGAGATCATGACATCCACAGAGAACAGCTGCAAGAAGCTTTGAACAAGGTCTTCATAAAGTGGGATGGTGGGCAAGGGGAGGACTGTGTCATTATAGGAGGTGACCCTAATTGCCATTGTGCCATGGGTGTAGGAACACAAGTGAAGGACACACTACTCCCTAGAAACATTATGAAGCAAACCAACCCGGACAACGAGAGGCTTTGTTGGCTAAGAGTTTTCTCGAGTTGGGTACTTGAAATCTTGAATGGGCGCACTTAAAGTGACACTCCAGGGGGATACACTTGGAGAAGGGGAAGCACCTGTGCAACACCTGATTATATTTTTGTAAATTGAGAAGCTGCGATTAGGGTGACAGATCTATGCATCAGTGTTAATACATGGAGTGACCACGAGGCCCTCATTTTTAAGCTTAGGGCCCCGTCTGTGCGGGCAATAGTGCAACCCCCAGGGGACTTGGAGATTAACCACCCAGGAACCTGCATTAATTGGTCCGAGAACAACATCATTAAGGCCAATCTTGCCACATTTCAAATGAACTCTTTGGACTTATGGGTTTTCTATGAAATGGACATGCAAGACATTGAGAAATGGATTGTTTCTTTCACCGGACTCCATGCTACGTCTGAAACATGCATGGTAATAAGAGAGCAGAAATCCCACTTGATTTACGACAAAAACATTTAGAGACTCCAAACGAAAGATGCGTGGGGACCGGCTTAGGGCTAAACTTACTGCATTGTCTTGAGGGGCATATCTGTTGATAATAAAATCAATAAAAAACTATTATCACAATTGGCTCCGCTGGTGGCGCAGATCTAATAAAGATGCCTTATGGCAACATATGGTGACTGCCCTTTGTCATGGCGATTCCTGCAGCATCTGGTCTCTTTTCGGTGAGGCTAAGGGACCTAAGAAACAGGGTATGATTAACCCCATAAATGAACATACATGGGTGACCTTTCTGTGCAAATGCAATTCCCCTCTTGGGGTCCCTTCTCATTGGATTGCTTGTAAACCCTTCGACTTCCATATGGAGATAAAAGCACAGGTTATCTACCTGAAAATTAAGAAACTAAATTGATCCAGGGGCCCTGGGCCAGATGGTCTGGCCAATGTGGTTATGAGACAAATCTGTATTACTGGTCCACGCTCCTAAAGATACTCTTTGATAAGGTACTCGAGGAGGGAAAGATTCCTGCCACTTGGCAAACGGCCATCCTCGTGCCCGTTTTAAAAAAGGGAACCGAAGAGATGTCCGTAATTATCGATTGCTCTCAATGCTTTACTTTACTGGGAACCTCTTTGCTTCATTCCTTTCAATGGAATTACAGAAGTGGGTCGAACAAAAGGGCATCCTGTATAGATACCAGTGTGGATTTCACTTTGAATACTCTACCTCACACAATCTGCAGCTCATGAATTCCCTGGAGACACAAGCACATGGCCTAACCAATCCCCCACTGTATGCTTTATTTATCCATTTTAAAGACGCCTTTGACATCGTGAGCAGGGAACTACTTTCATATAATTGGGAACATATGGGCTGCCCCTTGGGGATACTTTACTAACATAAATTATTCCATAGGAACAATACAGTGTGTCTGAGACTTGATGCTAGGGGCTCTATGACCATGCCTATCTCACAGATGTGTGGGGTTAAACAGGAATGTGTCATGGTCCCTTTATTATATAATTTCTATGTCTCTCACCTTCCCCTTTTCTTAAGGCAGAACAGAATGTATGGTACTGGCTTATGCGGATGATCTGGTGCTCTTCAACCATACTTTTAGTGGCATTCAACGCACAGCAGACGACCTTTCGCGGTATCCTGAAATCAACGGCTTGACCATTAACAGGGAGAAGACCCAGATCATGTTATTCTCTTCAAAGTATATAGCCAGACCTAGGCTGATGGTGATGGATAGTGACATTTATTACACTCAGTTGTACAAATAGCTGGGGGTGGAATTTGACGCAAGAAGGATTTAAAACATGCATAGGGGTCCGCATCAGAAAGGCACTACAACTGACATCCTTAATAGTGCAATTTGCTCAAGAAAAGGGGTGGCTATACACTTGTGGGAGCAAGACAGTTCTACTCGCAGTGCTTAATACCGTCAGTCATCTACGCCTGGAGAGTTTAGTAGACATCGATCTCAAATGGCCCCAGCTGGTTGAAGAGAGATTTTGAAGGAAACTACTGGGCCTGCCCAACTGTGTGCCCATGACAATACTAAGACTTGAGTTGGGCCTTATGTCACTCAAATCCCTGGTCTTAAACAAAAAAGCTATATTGTACATCAAAATGCTATGTAGGCCTGCCAACCCCCTTCTCCAGACTCTGGGCAATGCGGAGCGGAGTGGAGATTAGAACTCAAGTCTGGATTCAGTAAGAACATGAACATGTTATTCCAAGGCATAGGATGGTCCCCTAACTGGGAGGATGATCTCTCCAATCTCAGATGTCACTTAGAAAAACGTCTCGACCTCTGGGAATGGAATGAAAATGTGGAACATCTTAGCTTGTTAAAAACCTATGCTTTTAGTAGCGGATACGTTGTATACATTCAAGAAGGTGCAGCCTTATTTTGATATATGCCCCTCCATCTACTTGAGGAGATGTATCCTTCTCCTGCGTATAAATCAGCGTTTTGGGTCCTTCACTGTCCCTTCCTGAACAAGAACGTTTTCTCGTATCTGTCAAAATAAAGCAAATGGTGAGACCACTAAGCATGTCTTGACGGAGTGCCCCAGCCTGGGAACAGTGTATATCAATCATCTGGGCAAATGTGTCCGTAATCTAGACACCATAAAAGACCCCCTATTCTGGAAGCAATGCATTAATACATATAATAGGGGCTTCATATGGCCCTGTTCAGAATTTGGAAGGTGGCGACTAATCTAATCTAATCTGATCTAATCTAATCTAATTTCATAACAACAACACAAGTCTAAGGGGTACACGAATCAAATTGGTGGCTCTCTCTCTGGTAGGGGGAGGATCATTTATGTATCTATTTTATATTTTATGTATGTATTTGCCCAATAATAATATCAGAATAATCTAATTATTAATTGTGAACTATGAATTATGAATTGCAACTGGGAACTGTGAATTATGATCTATGAATTGTGAACTGTGAACTCTCTTTCCTCCTTTTCACTGTATTATATATTAGTTTCAATATACTGGTTATTTTATGAGTGTAATGTGATTCTGCATTGAAGATGCAAGTAATGCATGTTATGTTTGTGTTGTTTGTTTTAATGTGTAAAGTTTTATGGTAGAACTATATCACATGAAATAAATAAAAATAATGGGGTTTACCTGCCTTGAATAACATTGTGTTCTTCTTAAAGTATAATTGGGTTTTGCTTCCCATGATCTGTTTTATACAGACCTAAAACAGTCTAGAACGTAATACTTGGTTTATGAGTTGCTCAAAGCCCCTCTTAAAAGTATATGGTTACTTACCTGGAATAGCTACTGCTCTTCTAAACTTGTAATCCTGGGTTGTGTCTCCCCTGAAACTTCTTAGAGGATTTCCAAAATAGTCACAGGATCAATTGCATATCGTGAAATACATTGGGCCTCATCACAAGTTAGCCGGTCCTGATTTAATGGTGCCGGTAAAACCGTACCGGCACCGTTTTCCAGACCCGCTAACTACAACTTCTATGGCTGTGTGGCGTCACACCTGCCAGGTCTGACCTGGCGGGTGTAACGGCACCGGCCGCAGACGGACACGTAAGCACCAGCACCGTTAGCGCATGGTGCTGGTGTTTCCACGGTCCCCATTCCCGTGGAGTCCTACGGGACTCCACGGGAATAACGGAATGACGGCGCCGGAATTACCGGACCACCGGGGCTGTAATGCCCTGGTAATTCCGTCAAGTCAGTTGCCGGTAAATCCCCACGAGTCCGGCGCCAGCCTGCCGGTTTTACTGGCATGGCTACCGCCGGACTCGTAATGTGGCCCATTTTGTATCTTAAAGTGTAATTGAGATTTGCGTTCCTTGAATTGGTTGGTGCATTATAAAATAGTTATTGTGGGTTCATACTTATCATAGTGTTGCTTAAGACTCCTCCAGAAAGTATATGAGTTGTTTTACTAGCTCGGAACTGAGTTCTAAAAAGTAATGTTGCACCGAGTATAGTTGTAACATGGTTGCTTTATTATTTTCGTAACTGAGTTTCACTGAAGGATTGACAGGGTCAACTACCCTTGAAATACTGATTGTATTCTAAAAGTATATCTCACCTGGTCTTATTGCCCAAGAATAGTAGATTACTGTCCAGAATGTATAATATAACCTTAGATTTGACTCACCTTGACTTGCCTCTTGCTCCTCTAAATACGGTTATACCTTGGTTTGCATACCATAGGTATGGAGTTCGTTTTTATGATTGAGTTGATAGGATATTATAGTACTTACCCAAGAATTATCTTGGTCTACTTGTATTTAGATAAATGCTTTATTTTTTTACATAGTGTTTCATTGTTTCTTTGGACCATGTATGCTACGATGTCTTTGTACCAAGCTACAGCCCTCTCTGCCTGCTAAGATAAGCCTGGCTACTCTGTCCATGCTACCACATTCTCAGGTGTGGTACAGCCTTATACTAAGTGGGGTGTTTATGTAGTTCCTCAGATATATGGCTTCATGAAGTCCTGGACTTTAGAAAAACTGCCCTAGCAGGGGCCTTGCCACTGGTGATGTCACAGTTGCTACCAGTAGGATTGGCGCCTCTCCCGTCACTTCTATTCCAAAACCCAACATAGTTTCTCAGTGAGATGCCCTGGGACTTGAATTATTGAGTATGAAACTAGCCTTTGAATAAAACAGGTTATAGACTGAAGCTGAGTTGAAGAAAGAGGAGTTGGCACAGCATGTTATACTCAAAGAAAGAGATCTTGAACTCAGAAACAGACACACTGAATGTCCAAGACTCCAGCTAGAGACAGGTAAGGTCGAAACTTCAGCCAAACCAGTTGAGTGTTAGGCCTGCTGCTACCAAGTCTTTGAAAGATTTGGTTGGTGTGTATGTGGAGGGTTCTGATATCCTCCAATGAATAGGAGCATTTTAGATGGCTTGTGGTATCCATGATATTGACCATAAAGTTTTGGCTAAGTGTTTATTGAGTAGAGTGCCTCAGGCTGGTTATGTCTGCAGGGTCGGATTGGCCCCTCAGCCTTTCGGCCCGTGGCCGGGCCGAAATAGTCCCTGGGGAGTGAGGGCATGCCTGGGCCAGTTTGGAAGAATAAAAAATGAAAAAAGAAAATATTTTTCTTTTTTCAAAAAGTCTTTCATTATTCTTAGGTCAATAAATGAGTACCAACACAGGTTGGGTGCTATTGTATGCATATTTGTTCTATAAAAAAGAGCTCAAGCGTAAGTGCTATACAATAGCATATTATCGTTTGGCCGTGGACGTCTGCTTGGAGTCACAGTAATTTAGTGTACTTAGGAACAATGCTATCTGATGCCTCGTCATGTTTTCTCAAGGGGTGAAAGGTTGTGTTTCATCACTTCCCGGGATGTCACTTTGGGGTGGGGTCAAATGGCATCATTTCCGGTGATGTCATCAGAGGCCAAGGGTCGTGAGGTGATGGGTGGGTCACTTTTTTGAGGCAGGGCACTTTTTTTGGGTGACCGGGCCTATTTCTTGTCCCAGTCTGACCCTGTATGACTGTATTCTGAAACTGAGCGTAGACGAAAGAGGCCAGTATGAGTGTATGAAACCTGCTTTGATTGCCAAATTTGGCTCAGTACCTTAAGAGTTTCAGGGATTATAAGAAGAGAGAGAATATGTCTTGGGTTGAATGGGTGAGTGCTGCACATGTAAATATGGTGGGATGGGTTGATGGTTACAAAGTGAAGTCTTTTGTTGAATTGTCTCACCTCCTATTCTTTGAACATTTTTCTGAGGGTTGTTCACCAGAGCTACGTCACTACATTGCTGCCCAGAATATCTTGGACCCCTTTAGGTTGGCCAAGTGGCTGACAAGTGGGCCTCCCACAGGGTGTCCTCCAAGGACCCCAGTGGGTAGGACAAGGCCAAAGTAAAAGGGACCCCTCAGAAGGCTATGGAGTCCAAGAAGCAGCCACACTCGAATAAACTTAAACCCTCTCCATCTAAGGTTCAAACATCTTGTGGGGATAGGTCCAATACGGGTGGGAGTAAGAGTAGTGGTGCACCTGCTGCAAAGCAGGCTCCCAGAGGATCCAACATAGTTCCCCACATTCCTGACACCTTTTGGGAGTGGGGGGCACTGGACCACAAGAAGGGTGACCCCAAGTGTAAGAGTAAGGTACTTGGTGTCCAGGCTATCAGCCTCACCTGCCGTTACCCTGTGCCTGAGGTGGTGGCCGCTGTCCTCCCCTTCTCTCTAGGAATCACCTTTGGTGCCCTTTCAGAGATGTACTTAGTGTCCCTTGGGGCCTGGTAACAGTACTCAGAAGTACTGGCTACGATCCCAAAGAATACTCGCAGATTTTTTAGAGGTGTCTTCATTAATGGTCAGCCCTCCACTGGGTTTGAGAGACACTGGGGCTAGCATGACAGTGGTGGACCGGACCCTGCTCAGGCCAGAGGACTATGTAGGTGCTCCTCTGACAACCACCAGGTTAGCTGATGGGCCCCCTAAACATTCTCCTGTAGCCATAGTCACCATTCATATCGATGACAAGACAGCAAGGCTTCGTGTCCTAGTTCAGGAGAATGTGCCTGCCAACATCCTGTCGGAGAATGACTTAGTAGAGATGGGCTTGATTTCTGGTGGGTTACCCCTGACTGCTTCTGCAGTCACGAGGTCACAGGTCAAGGAAGGTCTGACTGATAGTCAGTTACCCAAGCCAAAGGGGAAATCCAAGGCAAGGAGGAAGAGTAAGAAGGCCACTCTGTGAAGGGGGCTCCTTCTCTTCCTGCTGCACCTGCAGCACCCACAGTTGTCGCAGTTCCTGAGGGACTAGGCCCATTGGTGACCCTAGACTCAAATCCTGAGGGTGTAGAGCCAGAGGACTCCCTCAGGGAGATGTACTCACCCCAGAGGATCACCCTGACCTCCAATGCTTTTTGGCTAATGGTTGGCCCTCTAGGGCAGATTTTTGTAAGAATCAGAGAGAGTGCCACTCTCTTGAGGGTCTGAGGAACCAGGCCCAGGCCCAGTCACAAGGTGACGTGGCTAGGTCTTTTAAGATGTCTTGGGAAGGTGAGCTCCTTTACAGTGAGCCCACTCAGCCTGAACCTGGTGCAGTCAAGAGGTTGGTTGTATCCAAGGTATACAGGCCCTTCCTTTTGCAGTTGGCCCATGAGGTGCCCTTAGTTGGTCATCTTGGAACTAAGAATATGTGAGAACCCTGAAGGTATTCTCACTCCTAAACCACCTGGATCCTCTTCCTCGATGGCCAGGGAAAGTCCACCGCTTTTGGATCCTGACCCTGGGGGTGGAGAAGCGAGGAAGGATCACCTGGGTGGAGTGCTCTCAGAGACTGGGAGTGGGGTACTCACAGGTGAGACATGGTATCCCACTTTCCCTAATCTTGACCAACCTAGACCTCCTCCAACCTTTATGGTTTATTGCAAGACCTCTCCCCTCATTTCACCACATGTAATGCTTGAAAGTACTGGGGAGGAGACTAAGAGTAATGAACACTACACCTTCATTTTACCACTCTGGTTCTGAGACGAGGAAGATGCCTGTAAGGTATGGTGCGAGTCAGACATGTCCACTTAATCATGGTCAGGCAAGCCTAATCAGCCATCCAGACCTGCAGCCTGTCAATGGGCTGCAGGTGTATAAAGGGAGCCCAATGAAGAGGGAGAGAGAGCAACAGGGAGGCTTGTGTAGGAGAGACCAGGGGACCCTATCTGTGAGGAGGCAGCTGTGGTGGGACCTGAAGTGTGACCAGGACACTGGCCTACATCCCGAGGTGTGGAAGCCTTTGTGATACAGATTGAGGAGCTGGGAGCTGTAAACAAGCAAAATAGAGAGAGGACGCTGTTCGCGTCCACACAGAGACAACAGGGTTGCCTGCTCATGCAGAAGTCAAACCGACATGTTAGCGGTGCTCACAGAGGTCAGGGCGCAAGCCTGGGAAGCTGGAAAAATCCATGAGAGTTGCCAGAGCAAGACGCAGCAGAGTGGTGAGTGTTGGGGAAAAACACTCGAAAACCGAGGCACTCCAGCAGGCTGAGAGCAACTAATGAAGCGCTGTATGAATGAAAGATTCACAGCAAGATGAGTTAGATATTGAATATCGAACTGATTGGAAGTTTTTAAATAGCACTTCAATATTTACATTGAATACCAAACTGAGTGGAAGTTGAAAACAGCACTAAAACTATACATATTGAATGCCAAACTGAATGAAAGTTTAGACTGTGTTAAACAACGCATATTGTATGCTGAATGGACGTTTAAAACAGTTGTAAACCACACAGATTGAATACCGAATTGAAAACCTAAAAGTAGAATGATATTGAATATTGAGAGTAAATATAAACTTGTGTGCTGTGTCTTCCGTGGAAGTGATTCTGTGTCCCTGCTAACACGCTTCAACTCACTGAGTTTTCTTTTCACTGTTTATTGTGCTGGCTGGAGGAGGAAGGACTCAAACCCCACCACTATGCGCAGTGCGTGATGCGAGCTGTGTGTTCTGTGTTCCTTTGTGATATGGTGGTGACACAGTTGGGTTTTTTCTGAATTAGAGACGCAAGTATCTCGTACACTTGCCTCCGGCGCCAGCTGTCCATCAAAACACTTTGCCCCATGCCATAACCTTTTTTGTGTTTACAACGGCAATAAAGCTATTTCAAGTTTTCAAGAAATCGATGGCTTATGTAGTGGAAAGAGAACCACGTGCCTGGAGGCAGAGTCCATGGGTGGGGGGAGGCTGTCATTCGCTCCTTGCCAGAGAAAATCTTGGCTGAAATCGGGATCGAATCAGCTGACATCACACATGGCTCTCCCCTGGTTTCTTCTGGTGTTTCAATCAGAATGAGGCTACTGATCAGAAGACAGAAGCTGGGAAAATTGTGCAGATGGAAAACACCACTTTTAAATCTGTTCTCAGGGGTGCTGGCCCCCAGGCACAGGTGTACATGGAGGATCTCTTCCCTCAAGCAGACACTCATTTTGTATCTCATGTGTCCATCTTGGCGCCAGCAATAACTTTGGAAAACACAAAAAGAATGCGTCTGTCCCTGGGATCGTGTTCTCTGCAATGCAATTCTGGCACTTTTATTGCCCAGAAGCGTGATTTGGAGGAGGTCCATTTATATAACCCCTCTTAAAATTTATCTCTGGTACCTTTTGCCCAGGGCAGGCACGTATCATCAGATTACCAGCTTTCCCTGAATGAATTGGAAACTCAGAGTTTCTTTATTCAAACTGGTCCACCCTTGATTCGTTCATCTACTACATTGCACTGTTTGCCAAATGAGCTTCAATCCTGTAGCCCCGAACCATAAAGTATTCAAACATCAGCATCAAAATGAGTCCATCATAGTCTTGTCTAGGATTCTGGACGCCATGGACAGAGGGCATGAAGCTACTTTATATTATCTACTTGAGGTCCGACTAACACTGATCTGGTGATTAAAATTACTTTTATTGAGGGCTTTATTACAGCCTTCGGGTCACCTCGGGCGGACCAAGTTAAAAATCTTGTAGATGCGGCAGGCCGGATGTTAATTTGCTGTGTGAAGGTTCTTGTAAAGTGGACCTGGAGTTGATGAGGGAGGGAGGGGTGGGGGAAGAACCTAAGGGGAGGGGGGGGCTATGGCTGCTCCAATTGTTAAATTAGTTGAGTTGCCTCAGGTATCCTCTCCCCTTGCTCCCAAAAGCCCTCTAGGAACTGCTACATGTGTTGAAGAAGCGTTTGTTTTGGCTCGTGCAATGGTGGTGCTGTTAGGGGATTCAGTGCCTTGGATTTCTTTGAATCAAAGCACGAAAAAGAAAAAAAAGAGCGGAAATGGCAAAAAAAAAACCTCAAGTAGAGGCGACAAAGGAAGGCTCCTTGAAAGGTTTACGATCATTGAAGGCCGAGACAGAGGTTTTTTTTTGAAGATTGTGATTCCTCATGTTTTTAGTGGACTCTGTAGGGGTTCTGCCTAAGCTGCTTTTTAAGATGGCTATCAATTTAAGGAAGGGTAAAAAAGCGAGCTTAGGACGGGGAAGTGTTATAGGTGCTACTGCAGCTTTGAATGTAGACCCAAGAAGACCTCACTCATTACGGCATATCTTAAACCAAAAGATAAAAAAAAGATGTTGATGAACCTTTGTATGCTTCTTCTTTATCGAATTACTCATTGGGCCTCATCACGAGTTGGGCAATATCCCGGCGGTATTACTGCTGGGTTACCATTTGTGCTAATAGCGTTACTGCCAGCTGGTCCAGCGCGATTAGCGTTGGATCAAGGGTTGGGCGGTAACTGTAATTCCCCATTCCCCATTGGATCCATTAATTTTTCGGTGCAATTAGCGCTAATTGCACCCGAAAATGGGAATATTTCCAGTGCGTTTACCCCCAGCTCTGCGCTAGGGATAAACACGTCAGACCCATGTTTGGGCAGACCCTTAAATGCAGCGATAATAGCGTTACCACCACATTTAAGGGCTAACACCCAACTCGTGATGAGGCCCATTAAGTTCTGACAACTGCGATTCAGATCTAATCTCAGAGGTCCTGGGTCTGCCTGTTCTGGCCCCTCGAGTAGCTGTAAATGGTCCGGATAATGTACAGGAAATGCCTAATGTATCGGATCCCTTATCAATTTGCAGGGAACTGCCCAGAGGGTGGCTGCCTTTGCCCCACCAGCTGTCATGTCTCATAAGGCACTGGGCGGGTCGCCAACATTCTTGATGATGGAAGAAAAGGCTGGCTGCCACAAAAAAGGGTGGGCGAGTTATGCTAGAAAGCTCAAATGCTAGGGCGTCTTTAGGTCCAAGTAAGGCCACTGCTTTTAAAATTTCCAGGAAAAAAGATGTTAGTAACGGCAATCGGGATGATCCCGGAGTAGCAGAAAGTGACAAACTTTATGTTCTGTTGAAGCGTACATCCAAAGTTAACGATTTCTTTCCATGAAATCGCCAGTATATTATGGCCTTGTTTAAGGAGATCCCCAGTTTGCTGACTTCTAAAGACATAGCAAGGGTATGCTTTATGGACTACCGTTGGGTGGATAGTGTGAAAGTGGGATTCCACTCGGAGGTAATAAAAAATGGTGTTTTGGCAGAGTCAGCAGAGTTGCATAGTATGGGCTATTTGTTGTCCGAGGTTGAGGACGATGCCATGTGAGGAGGCCAAAATGAAGAGGGGATAGGGCCTTCGAGTTTAACCCATGTGAAAGCTTGAATGTTAAGCTGGAAGTAGACACTAACAACAAAGCCCCAGGATTTAACCACTCCGATAAACGTTCTGTGTTATATGATTGGCCAGAAGAAATATATTCGTTGCATGACCACAATCATTCTACTAGGGGCTCAAATTGAATGAATGCTATTAAGATTATATCATAGAATTCACGTGTGTTTAAGCATCTTTGCATAAATGATGATATCTGGAAGTTAGCTGACTTGATTTGCCTACAAGAAATGCTTATGATGGACACCTCAATCTTGGATGGATTTAGCATCCTTTTTGAGCCTGCAAGGAAGGGCGCAAAGGGTGGGCCGTCTGGGTGTTTAATGTGTGCTTGGAAGGTTACTCCAGGATCTAGTGTTGAAAACCTTTCATTGGGATGTGCAGACATTTTAGGCATTAGAATAACATGGTGGGATGTTCAGGAATCCTCTTGAAGGTGCTTAATAGTACTAAATGCCTATCCCAGTGCTTAAAGTGGGCTGGGGCCTGCCGGGGCCTTGCCGCGGCAGTCTCCAAAAAGTGGGACTGAGCCGGGGCCCTGCCGGGGCCCCCGTCCTACTGCAACATTGGTGGGATGCATTATCCCTGTAGCGGCTGCCGCAACGGGAGATGCGCCTGCAATGAAGTCAGGCAAGCTGACAGAAGTGGCAGCCGGCCAGAGCGACGCTGTGACTGGCTGCCACTTCCGTCAGTCATAGTAACTACATCTGGTGACCCCTCGCGCGAGAGGTCACCAGAGGCAGTTACTGTCCCTTTGTTTCCCCAGGTCGCCGAGGCGTCTTTAATCCTCAGCGAACCTGGGGAATCCTCGACATATTTCGAGGTTTATAAAAGATGGCTTTGAAAGTACACATACCCCAAATGAGGGCCCCCCCTCGATTTCTTACCCCACTTAAAGCCCTGGCCTATCCAAACCGGCGTTGGTTACTAATACAGAATTTTATTGTGCTTTTACAAAGGTGCTTGAATCATTTGCTATGCAAGACAATGTGGGGATTGTGCTGTTGGGACATTTTAACTCAGAATGCTTAGATGACTTCTGGTATTCGACGGCCACACCTAGACCTTTCTCACAGCGAGCTAGAGATAGAGGCAAGCTGCTCCGTGGTTGCTTGGACTTGTGTGATCTCTCACTGTTAAATGACAATATTTCGAGTGAAAGGCCGCCTAAGTACACTTGGTCGAATGGTAGTATTAGCTCTACATTGGAGTACGTGTTTGTCTCTAACTCGCTGTGGGGCAGCTTTGATTTTCTGGAGGTGATGGGCAATGTAACTAGTAACCATGCACATTTGTTTTTTTTATGCTGGAGGAGGGTTTCTTTGGCTGGCCCTAGCTTGGTGCCAATGACACAGATAGAGATAAGACCAACCGACCATGCCATAATATTGCGGCCAAAGCTGGAAACTTGTTTCAACACTAAAGTGGAGCAGGGACTTTTGGGGGATACTTTTACAAACAAACATGTCGCCTCTTGGTGTGGGTATTTATTTCCAGCACATATTACATTTGCTAATTCCATAAAGTAACTGTCGGGCAACATTAATACTGTGGATGCTACCCATAGCTTTAACCAGCAGGTGGTGAATAGAAAAAGAAACCTTAAGGTGATATTAGAAAAAGCGGCAAAATTAGGGGTTGTGGCTCATGATAATATAAAGAAGTTGAAGTTGGCATATGCAAATTGGATAAAAAGGTATAGGTATTAATTGTTCCAAAAAGATGCAGAATGCATGTTGTCTGCTCTGGGCTCCTCTGATCTATCTACATTTTTGAGTCTGGTTAGAGGTAGTCGGGTCCAGACCCTCTGCAATTGCAGTCAATATCTGGCCTCCACTCGGAGTCTTATTTTAGGCAATTGTATTCTTACCCCCACGGGTCCAGTACTAAATCTCAAGAAAGCAGAGGGGTGGTGGGGCCTAGCGACGAGTGGGATAGCCTGGATATTGATCTGGAGGGGACTCAATGCAATTAGGAGGGCAAATAAATCGAATGCCCCAGGCCCATATGTCCTAACCAATGTAACATTGAACTCTGCTCCACTTCTTTGGGCAGAGGTTCTATTGCAACTGCTAAGGAATATCCTGGCTTCTCACCAGTTCCCTGCGACTTGTAAGGAGGCCATTGTGGTATTAATATTTAAAAAGGGCGCTACAGCGGATCCTGTAAACAACTGCCCTAGCTCCCTATTGATGCATCATACAAGATCTTCTCTAGATTCATCTGTGTGCTTTGGAAGGTTGGGCTAAAGAATCTGGGAAACTGGACATAAATCTGTCAGCATTTCACAAAGTCACGAAAGCGACTTTGGCCACCCGTGGCCTTTACATGGAATTCCTTGACATCTCCAAGGCGTTTGACTGCGTGGATCGCATCAGACTATGGAAGATGCTAAGGTCGTGGGGCTTTCCAGAGTATTTGGTCAACATGTTGGGGTCCCTGCATGCTGATATAAGATTGAAAGGAAGGTTAGAACAAATAGGTTCTTATTTGGCTTGGGTCTATGTGGAGCGTGGTTTCCGGCAGGGCTGTGTGCTTGTCCCTTTTCTTTTAATTTGTACATATTTGGAATAAAGGCGGCACTAGTTGATTCAATAGTAAACCCTCCAAGGTTGGGTTCTCTTAAATTGCAGTGAGTGGTTGACCTGGTTTTGCTTGACTATACAGTAATAGGCCTGCAAAGATCACTAAAAGCAGCAGGGGAGTTCTTTGTGGACCTTGGCTTGACAGTCAATGTCCCCAAGTCAAAGGTCTTTGTAGTAAACCATCAAAAAATTTGCTCTCAGAGACTGAACTTTGCCTGGTACATAAATGTGCAGAGGTTGGAGGAGGTGCGGGAGTTCAGATACCTTGGCGAACTGTTTCAAGCTAGGAAATCATTGGGTACGGCGAACCAAGCTTTTATTTATTTCTTTATTTATTCATTCAAATGTGTAGAGCGCTCAGTAGCCCGGGGGCATCGTGGCGCTTGTTATAGACATAAGCTTAGTTATAGGCAAGGAACGGTAGCAAATTTGAATACAGGAATTTTACAGGAGAAATACATACAATGGGTTAGATGAAAAGGGAGGATTTGAGTTTTTTCCGGAAGGCAAGGAGGTAGTTCTCTGCTCTGATCTCTGAGGGTAGCGTGTTCCACAGCTTGGCGGTTATGTGGGGGAAGCCTAACCCTCCAGCTTCAGCCCTGTTGATGCGTGGAGTGTGTAATTGGTTGGTGTAGCGAGTCCTGGTAGGTCGAGTAGAGGTTGATTTAGTTAGAGTGTCTGATAGATATGATGGCGTGTAAGGTTGAGGCATTTGTGGGTGAGGGTAAGGATTTTAAACGTGATGCACTCTTTAACCGGGAGCCAGTGAACTTCCCGTCTGGCAAGGGAGGTATGTTCCCTTTTGGGGAGGCTCAGTGCAGCTCTTAGCGCATTGTTTTGCGTGACTTGGAGTCGGTTTAGGTTTTTTGTAGATGTACCTGCTAGAAGGGCATTACAAAAGTCTAGTTTTGCACCAATGGTAGCTCTAGCTATTGATAGGTATGGTTTTATTGCGTTTATGAGTTTAGTGGCATGAGCTGAGGCAGAGGTGATGGTGCTAACCTGCCAGTCATGGATAGTTTTGAATCTATGGAGACCCCTAGAGTCTTAACAGATGTGGAGACAGGGATGATAGTATTGTCAATGGTGAAATTGGAGTACAGTTTGTCCAATTTGGAAAAAGTATTTTTTTTGACCTAGTATGATGATCTCGGTCTTCTCCCCGTTGAGGCAGAGGCCGTTGGCTGCCATCCAAGCCTGAATGGTGGTGTATATAGTATGGAGTGCTTCGGGGTCTCTGTTGTATGAGCCGGTGAGAGGTAGGAGAACCTGAGTACCCTTGAGTTGCCTGCTGATGAAAATAATAGGGTGCATAGGTTTGTACAATAAAGAGTTTGATGTAGTCACAGGCACATACGATAGACTTTCCTTGAAGCCATCAACGGCCCTTTGACAGTCTTCACCCCAATGAACTATCCTAAGCCGTTTTGGGGCTGGCAGAGGGGCAGTTATGGTGCCATAATGTGCCGTGAGGTTGAAACCTGTGTCCAGTCGGAGGGAGGAGTCTGTAGCTGCATTTCCTCAAGTAATCTGAAGGCTGCTGAGCTGAACCAATGACGGAATGAAGAAAAGATCTGACTAGGAGACCTCTTCCCGAGCTCTGAGGGATCATTGTGCACCTGCTACTCTTCATCAGAAGTACTGTGGAAGTCAGACCTGTGTGCCTGCCGTCCAGAGAAGGGGTTGTCCAAGGAGTGCTCAGATATCTTGATCCGAAGAAGTTCAGTTGTGTCATCCATGGTCCCGAGGAGTGTTCATGACTGCTGTAAGCCTGATACCTGTCTACCACCCAGAAGAGGGGATACACTGGCAAAGTGCTGCTTGACACTTGGAGTGGCAACTGTTCTGAATCTCTTATGATGCCTTCAAGGGACATCATTGCCACGACAGCTGACCATTTCTTCCCGCCGAAGAAGATCTCAGTTCGCTGTGTGCAGAGGAAGGTTTGCCAGTGGGTTTCCAAACACCAAAATCCGAACAAGCTATCCTGAGGGTTCAGCCTTGGTAAGGGTCCATAGTCCCATCCAGTGGTCGAGTCTGGGTCACCAGAAGCTAGTCAGAGGTATGTGCTGCGGCAGCAGTACCAAAGAACCAAAAGTCGGTAAACTGTGAAATCCTGAAACCCAACACCTTCTTCTGCCACTGCACCCGTCAACACTGAAAGGCATCCAAGGTCCCCAGGGATCTTATCTTATTCAGCCAGGCTTTTTCAAAGTTAACAGCAAGTTTCACCTTCATGGGACATCCACAGCTGGAGTAATGACCCGCCAACGGAGACCACAGCAAAGACCGAAGGTGCTGCCTTTCCGACACTGTCTAGTTCCTCCTTTTCTCTTGGCCTCGGCATCCCAGCGATGACTCCTTCCAAAGTGGGTCCATCCTTCAGGGGTCCTGTTGAGTAAAGCCAAAAAACTCCACCAATTCATCTGCCAAGGAACCAAAGGTACTCTGTCGAGGAAGAGCATCTTCCAGCCTCCGGAATCATCCAGGGTTCCCAGATTCATTGTGGATACTATTCTCCTGTGGCATCTCAGGTACTTAGGGGTGGCTGCTCCTATAAAAAGGAAGCAGAGCATTTTTGAGCTTATTTGGACTGGACTATAATAGACAAGATAAAGTACACCATTACTTTTTCTTTACAGATTTCCCAGGTGGGGGGATCCTCGCACAGTATCACTATTTAAGTCAAAAGAAGATATACTGCCTATGTTCCGAAACTAACCTGCCTTACTTCTTTAATCTGAAGGTCACCCCTTGCTTAGTAATTCACATGCTTTTTAAAGACTGTCAGCAGTTGGTGCATTTTTTATGAATCTAAGTATTGTGTGGTGCCACATAGAGTTTATATCATATTGCCATTATTTGAGTAGAGCTGCCTGAGTACAAAGTGTTATTCTTTATATGTATATATATATATACATATATATATATTCATTTATTTTACTTACTTTATTTGCATTTTTAGTTAATTAACTTTTACAAAAATGTAACATTACATTCACAGTAAACCTAATAATATTTATCATATATACATACAACAGCTTAATTCATAAAACAACTTAATTCATACTTATCAGTGAATATTCAGACCCGCTTATAAAACAGATATGCACATTTCTTTTACGCTTTTCAATTCATGTGTTTTCTAATTTCATACACTCAAGAGTTAGCTAAATCCCTATCAATAGTATGTAAATATTCAACTGCACCTTATTTTATGTAAATCTTGATGGTAGTAAAGAACTGTGTTATCACATAACATAGTGGGTGGGCATTCGACCGGGAGGATAGCTCAGGGGCAACACATTTGTCTTGGAAGCAAGACAACGCATAGCAACACAGATTTGACTCCTGGTTTCACGCTCAGAAACTGGTAACCGGTATTAAGCACGTTATAAAAGAACAATTATAATTATCATTTCTTTGTGAGGGCTTGGGGAATCACTTTACTTAGGAACCAGCCTGCATCACCTCCTGAGAGCTTAAACATGGCTGCTCGTCCAACGTTACCAATTGAGAACCTTGGCTCAGTGCCTCTGTCCCAACTATATAGAGGGCAGAAGTACAGATATCCCCTCCAGTCTTTACAGATGGGAGCAATGGAAAAGAACGTCCCTGCACCAAGAATGGGATGAGTAGGGGAGAGAATAAGAATCCTGAGGGTTTATGAAAGAAAAGACAGTTAATAAGATTACTGCGGGTACAGCGGTGAGTGCGGGTGTGGCACCCTAGAAAACGAGGCCCACCCTGAAGATTAAAAAGAGCTGTCGGCTGTGTGGTGAATGTGGGTGGGTCCCCACTCGTGCAGGCACCCACGCAGAACATTCAAAGAGTGTTTTTTGCATGTTGAGAGTGGGTGGCCCCATGTGGCGGACGAGTCCATCCTGGAGGGAAGAGTAGGGTCTAGGTCCCAGTGATCACCTAGAGGAACAGGAACAACATGAAGAGCCCTGATTGCAGCCCAGCATCAGCCCTGCACCAGCCTGCACAGCGCCAGTGCCCATGGACAGACTCAGGGTACTGTGAAGGGTGGCTGACTGCAGCAGTCACCCCATTGTGACATAAGTCATATTGTATATATGTTGTGAATTCATGCATATATATATCAGTGAAAAAATACTGTTAAAGGGACGTTATGGTTAAGTTGCACTAATAAAAACCGAATACCCCCAGAAATTCACCAGTTATTGTAAGCTAAGCAACCATAACTCACGCCACCACCGTGCACTACTAAGACTAACAGTCAGGGCATCAAAGATGACATCACAAATGAAATTATTACTCAAGAGTTTGATTGGTTCTCTCTGTTTGGCCATCTGTTTGGGTGTGGTAACTGGTGGATAGTTGGATGTTGATTTGTGCCACTGAACAACATTTTTTCCAGAAGTTGGACACGCACTGGCTGCCTCGATCTGAAACCAGAACTGATGGGAAGCCATGTAGTTTAACAATACTTTCCAGGAACACTTTTGCCAAACTGGATGCATCTGGGAGACCCTTGAGAGGAATGAAGTGTGCCATCTTCGAGAATAAGTCAACGACTACTAGAATGGTACTGGATGTTTTCAGATATTGCAGGTTTCTATGGTCTGTGATTACCATAATGGTGTGCCTGGCCCCTCAGAGGTAGTGTCGCCATGCCTTAAAAGCGGATTTAATGGCCAGGAGTTCGTTGTCGGTGATAGCATAATTGATTTCCAGAGGTGAGAACTTTCGCGACCAGAAGGCCATCGGGTGTAACTGGCTGGTTTCAGGGTCCCTCTGTGAAAGGACAACCCCCATAGCCATACTGGAAGCATCAGTTTCCACGATGTAATGGAGGTCTGGATGAGGGTATTGCAGGATTGGACTGGAAGTGAATCTTTGTTTGAGTTCTTGAAAGGCTGTTTCTGCTTCTTCGGTCCAATTGAATTTCTTGTTGTTTTTTCGTAATAGTACTCTGATCGGGTGTTCAATCTGAGAAAAGTCTGGGATGAATTGGCGGTAGCAGTTAGCAAAGCCCAGCATGCTTTGGACCCCTTTCAGTGAAGTCGGTGATGGCCATTTAAGAATGGCGTCTACCTTGTGCACATCCATTCTGATGCCTCCCGGATAAAACCAAGGAATTCTACTTCGGTGACGTGAAAAAAGCATTTCTCGAGTTTTTCAAATAAGCGATGTTGATGGAGCTTGGTGAGAACAGACCGACCGTGATTAACATGGTCTTACTTCGAGGCCAAGAACACTAAGATGTCACCTATGTAAACCAAGATGCAAACATTGATTAATTCCCTCAGGACATCATTCATGAAGTATTGGAATGCCGCAGGAGCGTTGCATAGCACAAAAGGCATTACTTGGTATTCATACAAGCCATATTTGGTATGGAAGGCGGTTTTCCATTCATCTCCTTTTCTAACTCGGACCAGATGGTACGCTCCTCGAAGGTCCAATTTGGTATAAATCTGGGCATCTTTGACTTAGTCTAACATTTCAGGAATAAGTGGCAAGGGGTAGCGGTTCTTCACAATGATCTGGTTTAATGCATGTAGTCAATGCAGGTCCTCAAGTCCCCTTCTTTCTTTGGTACGAGGAACAAAGGACTGGCTCCCGGGGACTTAGATGAGCAGATAGATCCATTTGCCAGGTACTGGTCTAAATAGGATTTCAGGTGGAGGTTTTCTGGTTTGGTGATTGCATAGATTCTGCCGAAAGGGATTTGTGCACCTGTAATGAGATCGATCTGGTGGTCATAGGGTCTGGGCGGCGGTAGTGTGTTAGCTTGATCTTTTTGGAACACATCCTGGAAATCTTGGTATTCACTTGGTAGGGTGTTAGTTACTCCAAGTGTTGATGCTGCCGTTCTGGGAATGACAGGGGTACAGAAGTCAGGTTTCTGTTCTTGGTAATAGCAGGCAGGGGCGCAATCATCGGGGAAGGTCAATTTCCATGCACGCCACTCTAGCAGAGGATTGTGAGCAACCAACCATGGCATCCCTAACATTAGCCGGAACTGAGGTGCCTTGATGAGATCAAACGAAAAGGTTACCCCGGCTGTACATTGGGTTACTGGTCCGGAAGCGATTTCTGTTCCATCTACGGTGGTTACCTTGTCCGTAGTCGGCTTTGAACATAAAGGAAGCCCCATCTCTGCTGCCAGTTCTTGTTCGATATAATTCCCAACTGCTCCACTGTCTATGTACGCCTCAACACGTGCATACGAGATGGTCGTTGGTGGTTAATTAAGATCACTGGTATTGTAAAGTGCGAGGTCAGTGGCTCTTTCTTCTCACTCGACAAACTGACCTCTAGGTTTGCCGAGCTGGGTAGTTTTCCGACTCCTTAACCTCATCCTTTTCTGTGGCCCCGGCTGTTCTCCTTGGGGGTTTCACTGGGCAGTCCTTAAGAAAGTGTCCTGGTTTTCCGCAGTACAAACATAGTTGCTGTTGTCTTCTTCTGTCTCCTTTTTGTTTTTGTTTTTGTTAACGGGGGTCGTATCCCTCCAATTTGCATGGGTTCTACAGTGTTTTCTGGTGCACATGATGCATTGTCCCTTTTTCGAACATACACGGCCCGAGTGTCCGTCCTAGACCGATCTGCCTTTCGATCCTGCAATCAGTGATCTAGTTGCACAACCAAGTTGATGAATTCAGTACAGTCTCTGGGTGGGTCAACCACCTGGGCTAGAACGTCCTTCAATTCGCCTTGTAGGCCTCAGTGGAATAACGTGGTTCTTTTATTTGTAGGCCACCTAGCTTCAGCAACCAGTCTATTGAAGGTGGCAATGTACGTTAATAAGTCTCGATTCCCCTGTCGGAGTGACAAGAGTTCATTGTCTACTGCTTGTTCTTGGGTATGACGGGCAAACAGTTTTTCCATTTCCCTTTGGAACCCTCCAAAGTCATGTAACAAGGGATCATCATGGGTTACCAGTGGCACCGACCAGTCCGCTGCACTACCACTCAGGTATGACAAAACAAAAGCTACCCGAGCCTGGTCGTTGGGGAATGCTCCAGGCCTGCAAAGAAAGTGAAGACGACACTGATTCATGAATGCAGCATACTTCCTTGGGTCGCCTGAGAACCATTCCGGTGGTGCTATGGGAACTGCTCCGGGTAGGGTAATTTTCACTGGGGTGGATGATAAGGTGGGTGCTTGTGCCATTGGGTTATTTCCGGGCAAAGGAGTCTGTCCTGCCTGTGTTTGTAGGAACTGCCTACCAATCTCTTCAGTGCGATCCTTGGTTACTACTAGATCCCTCCGGAGAGCATTGGTCTCTTGCCTGGCAGAATGAACTTCAGCACGTAGTTGTCCTAACAATTGAGCCAATTGGTCGATTTCTGATGTCTCCATGGCGCCCAGGTGGATTAGTTATTCTGAGGCTTTGCGTTACGCTCACCTGGTATCCATGGGGACGCCACTCAGCCATGGCTGGTTGCCGGAATCTTCTCCCCAATTTCTGGATGGTATTTTCAGACGCAGTCTAGCCTTGTTGTAGTTTTAGGTGTGCTCTCGTCCTGCCTTCTTAGCAGGGGAGCGTTGTCTTCAATGGGCATGGGCGACCGAGTTACTTCACTGGCGCGTGCCTGTTCAAGTGTCTCTAGGGTAGGCCTTATAGTATAGCGCTGTTAACCTTGCCTGCCTTTCTTTTGATTAATAATGTTCTTCCTTTCTCCCTAGGTGCGTGGAGCTGTAGCGTGGTGAACTGGCTGGTTTGAGCCCCGCCGGTAAATGATGCTGCGAGGTGTGCGCTGTAATGCGGTAAGTAAAGCGATATGCGCACCGCTGCTTGTCTTGCATTTGATAACCTGTGTCCTCTCTTTCTTACAGGTCGCGATGCTTCACCAGTGGGTGTGGAACTCCGGAGCAATGCCGATTAGGAGGTGACAAGCCAGGTAAGCTTCTTGTGCTGTTAATAGCTTAGCAATGCCGGAGCACGCCTTTTCAAATGTCGTCTGCTCCTTTTCCTTTCAGGTCGCTTCGATCCAGTAGGTATGCCATGCCCCGAAGAAGCGGATGACAGGATGGAGATCGCAGGTAAGGTTCTGCTGATGGTGTTCCTTTTGTCTCCTCTGGAGGTTCGTTACTCCGAGGTTCACAGGACACGGTGAGCATCACATTGCAGTCTGCAAAGTAAAACAAAGCGTGTTCTGTTGCTTGGTTGTGGTTTAAATAGCCTCCCCATAAAGTAGTCCAGGTAAAGTAGTCCCACTCCACCACACCCAAAACACTATACCGCATAGCTTAGTTCCTAGGAACCAAGCTATGCGAGTGCCTCCGTGTTGACTGCAGACCCAATTAAAAAGTAGTCCCTTTTAAACATGTTCCCCACAATGAATATGAGCCTGGCTGGCTCCAAGAGAGTCTTGACGGTGGATGCAAGGCCTCCAAGGCCTTACTGGAACCCCAAACCCTGATTTTACCTGGCATTGCCAGTGGGGGTCTGGGTTAAGGGTCGTGACAAATATGGTCAAAATAAAATACCACTGCCCGACCTGCATGTGTACCCCTTCCCCATTTCACAGCCCGCCATCTACTCAAAATCTGTGTGATTAGAGATGTTATGCTGATAGCTCAATCCCTTCCTCCCCTCACGACCAACTTGTGCAAATCCCCAATTCCCCACAAAGTATCCACTTCTGCTACCCCCTCCCTTTCCTAATGGCATGTTATGATTGTGTGGAAGTAAACGTTGATATGTAAATTGTTGCTGAGTGTATATGTGGCTTTTCCTTTGGTTTTAAAATGCAGTTATGACTCAGCTGCGCACAGTACTGGTGGGAATTACCACAATTAAGCAAAAGGGAGGTGTCCTACTGACACTGCACCTGCCCGGCCTATCCGCAATCACAATGGAGGCATCCATAACATGCCAGTAAGAACTGTATGTCCACACCTTGTGAACCACCTATAACTAGTTGTGGGAGTGGACGTTTGTCCGTTCCACAAGTACGTTCATGTGTAGCTCTTCCTCTGTCTCCTGGTAACACTGCCCCGTCCAGCATATGCTAAGAAACTTGTGACAAACTTTAAATAGTTTGAGGTGCCCACCCACATCCTAGAGGTAGCTGTACACATAAACATCCCACCTACTATACCCTACAAACACCCAGTGTGTCCCAAAATGGTCGGTGCAATGTGTCACACTATTAATCAGTGCAGAGATCCCAACGCTATGCACAGGACACCTATGCACATGCGCACAAAGTATTCCCCCCCAAAACGCGTCAAGCGGACAGCCATCCCAATCGAGAACATGAGAAACATCACCTTGGGACCGCACTCACGCTGCACGTGGCCCTTATGTCGCGGACATGATCCGGACCCTCGAACAGGGCAAAAGTACAATGTTCTGTGATCTAAGGAGGGTTATTGGGAAATTACATGCTTACAAACTACCCACAATGTGCCATTGTACATGTATGCATTTGGTTCAACGATGTAGGCCTCTTTGCCGGTTGCAACGTCCCCGCAGCAGCCCTAAAAAAAAGCACACCCCAGAACTGCTCTGCATTCTTTTTCTAGCTTTTCAGAACAGAGTAGCGGCCCACATAGCTTTGAGCTGTAACTGAGTTTGGAACAATTTCTGCTATGCTACATTACTTTTGCGAGTAATGGCAACCATGTCAGCCCGGCTCACAACGCACAGTAATGGAGAGAAGTTTTAACGCCCCTTCCTGTGAAGTACACCTTCAGTACTGATAATCCCCACTATCCCATTCCCATGGGCAGCACGCTGGCAACGGTAGTATGTGGCACATGCACTTTCCCAAATACCGCAAGGGCCGTGCCCCCTGTAAAGCAGAACCAGCCCTTCTTCCCTTTCCACTATCTTCTTTCCAGCACCCCCTCATTATGTACTGATAAATAGTCATACACGCTTCCACCAATCACAGTAAAGAGTTCTCCATGTAACACTATCAGTTCTGAACAACATTCCTTTGCGTAGACACCACACCCAGAAATGTTATTGTGCAATCCCTTAGCCTCCACAGTCCCATTTCCATGCCCGGCATCCTGAAAAGCCCCGGATGTGGCTCTCGTGCTGTGTGCGGGCATGGGGGAATCATTTGCAACCAGGGTGGAGGATTTCATTTTCAGTGGTGGCTCTGAAAAGAGCCTTTTTTGGTGCTTCTAGATAAACACCTTTATTTTTGGGTTTTATAGGGTTTTCTGTTTTCTTTTCCTCACTTTCTTACAGTAAACTTTTCAACACCTCCTGTATATGGGCAAACAAAAGAGCATCACCAATGCTGGACAAAGAAATGCCATTTGCATGGAAACACACTGCGTTTCGAGAATGAATGCTGCATTGTTGCAGAAGAACATCCCACGAGCGAACAAAAAATCACACATGCTTCTGTTGATGAGACATACATTAGGATAGTATCATACTCTTCTTGGTGTTATGGCAGAGAAAAGCACCTGTTCAGTGGGGAAAAAACCTCTTCACTGCCTTCATCAACCTCTCAGTTGATGGAACAAACGTAAACAAGGCATGTAACTCAAATGGATGCCGCCATAATGCACGACGACAATGTGCACTGTAGTGAAACATGCCACTTGTCTGCAAAGGTCAAGCATAACGCCGAAACTGCAAGCAAAGGGATAAGGGTCTCGACCCTCTCTCCCGAACCACAGAAGCCGAATAGATTCGACCCTCCCAACTTGGTTAGCACGGGCGCTTGAACTAGTAACACAAGGAGCCACGTGGCAGCCAATGGGGGGAAGAAGGAGTTAGGGAAAGGGGGTGGAATGACAAAGGAAAGGAGGGGGAAACACAACATACAACTTATAACAATAATTCCAAATAAGTACGCTGAAAGCTATATAATAACTCCTGCACCTGACCTGTCCTAACCTGACCTCCAGAATGTTCTTTGAATCCCTTCAAACTGTATATGCATATTCATAGTATCTTTTCATAAGCAAGAACACATAACCTGACTTTAAACACAACGTAAATGATGTTAGAAAATCAAACGTAAGGAACACAACATTTAGGAACAATTATGCTCCAAACAGACTTTAGCACATAAAGCATGATAGCACACACTGGATGAAGCACATTGGACTCATGCCCCCATAATCACAACGAAGCAACAAACAAATGCTGCACAGGAAATACATGCAACAAACAAAACACAGTGTTCTTATTCTCATATGCTTAGACATTAATTCCTGGTTTTTAGTGAAACACTTGATATTCCTGAACAAAGTAATTCAGCCTGCTTTGTATCAAAGTGTTCCTGTGTTCCCTCACACGCACACATAACTAATGACTTCAAAAGTTTCGTAGCCATAAAATAGAACACCATGGAAAATGCACTTAGCTGATGGCCCGGGCGTCTCACGAGGACACCCGAGCCCAGAAGACTGTTGCTTCCAAAGCACGTCCAAGCCGCTTGTAAATCACCACCGCGGCCCGGGATGCATGCTTATCTTGATCCTGGAATCCGTGCTGACACCCAACAGTCCTCCGGCGTCTGAGAAAATAACCTGGCTCACAAACTCTCCACACTGCTGCCCGTGCACATAATCATTAATTATCTGCACCAAGGCATGGGCGGTTGGAGATTTATTCCTTCCTAATTGCCAGCGGCTGCATCGCGCGAAAACCCCGGACTACTGAATTCCCTAGACATGCTGGGAAACGTAGTTTAATCCCAGAACAGCCTATTTTCTGGCTGTAACGCGCTGTTTCTTGCCCCAAACAACTGTTTTTCTGACAGTACCCCATCTCTCAGGGCCCTTTCCAAGTCTTGCTTTCTCCGGATGACGCAGATGAAATTGACGCACCAAACGAGGTGCATGAACCGCAGAAGCTGGTTCCCATGAACAATCCTCAGGTCCATATCCCACCCATTGGACAAGATACCATAATTTCTTCTGTCTGCGCCTGGAGTCCAGTATTTTCTGCACCTCGTATTCCGATTGCCCATCCTTGATGATTGCTGGGGGTCTCTGTGCTCGCGTCCCGGGAGCTGCGGGTTTAAGCAAAGACACATGGAATACTGGATGGATCTTCAATGATTGCGGCAATTGTAGTTTAACCGCCACCTTAAATATACATTTAATCACCTCATATGGTCCAATAAACTTAGGTGCACATTTTCGAGGTCCTCTTAAAAGCAGATTGTGAGTAGACAACCATACTCTATCTCCCACCTTGTATTGAGGAGCCTCTCTCCTTTTCTTGTCTGCATGTTTTTTATACTGTTCCTTAGCCTGTTCTAAATTAGCTTTTGCTGTCTGTCTGATGTTCAGAAGTAACTGTTTTCTTTCCTGTAGCGTGGGAATAGTCTCAACATCAGGTAAATATTCAGGTATCATATTTTGCACTTGGCCATACGAACATTCATTCGGAGCCATACCCAATGATGCGTGTTCGGTATTATTATACGTGAATTCCGCCAACCATAATGATTGTACCCAAGAATCACGACAATCATGTAAATAACAGCGCAGATATTGTTCCAGCGTCTGATTGACTCTCTCAATTTGTCCATCCGTCTGTGGGTGATAGCTGGTGGACAAGGCACAATCAATTCCTAGCATCAGACAGAATGCACGCCAAAATTTAGAAGTGAATTGAGGACCTCGGTCCGATACAATCTTCTGAGGTAACCCATGTAACCGAACCACATGCTGCAAGAACAATTCAGCCAATCTTCCCGCTCCTGGAATACATTTACAAGGCACAAAATGAGCTTGCTTTGATAAATAGTCCACCACCACCCATATGGTATCATACTGATCGTCTGGAGGTAAATCAGTAATGAAATCCATGGATATATGTGTCCACACTTTCTCAGGTGTTTGTAAAGGATGGAGCAGCCCTGCTTTCTTTGTATGGTCTGCCTTACTACGTACACAGGTTTCACACTCTTGGATATATTTCATAGTGTCCTGTCTCAATCCTGGCCACCAAAAGTACTTTTCTAGCATACTCTGTGTCTTTTTACTTCCTGAATGTCCTGCCAAAGGAGAATCGTGACACCAATGCAACGCTTTCTTTTGTAAAGTAAGTGTGGGTAAATACAATCTACCAGCATAATACGGAAGACCCTTGCGAAAAGTTTCTAATGGATTCTCCTTTCCCCATTGCACTTTTTCGGGTTTCCGCATTTCCTGTTTCACTTGTCTCAATAACTGTGTCATAACCGCTCCCACCACTCTTTCCACTGGAATGATGGTTTTAGTTTCAGTTATAGTAGTTTCTAGATTTTGCTGCCTAGACAAAGCATACGCTTTCCCATTCTTTGATCCTGGTCTAAAAGTTACCAAGAAATCAAATTCATTAAAGTATTGTGACCACCGTAATTGCCTGGGACTCAGAGTATTAGCAGTCTTGAAATACTGTAGGTTCTTATGGTCAGTGACAACCACCACCTGATGTTTGGCCCCTAGCAAGTAATGTCGCCACTCCAAAAAGGCTGCTCGAATGGCCAATAGTTCTTTATCAGTAATGGAATAGTTTTGTTCATAATTAGTAAGCTTACGAGAATAGAAAGCTACTGGATGCCACACCCCTGCTTCATCCCGTTGCGACAACACTGCCCCAACTGCAAGATTGGATGCATCTGTTTCCACTTGAAAAGGATTCTCCGGATTCGAATGTCTCAGTACCGGAGCTGAGGTAAACGCCTTCTTCAGTTCTTGAAAGGCTATTTCTGCCTCAGAATTCCAACAAAACCTAGTGACCTTCTTTAATAATTTCGTGATGGGTGTAACAATTTGTGAAAAATTAGAAATAAATCTTCTGTAAAAGTTAGCAAAACCCAAAAAAGACTGAATGTCTTTGATACATTGAGGCGCTGGCCATTCAGTAGCTGCTTGAACTTTTTTCTTGTCCATCACTATACCAGAAGGGGTCAAAATGAAACCAAGGAATTCTACTTGAGTGGTATGAAAGGCACATTTTTCTAGTTTGACATACAACTGATAATCTTGTAACCGTTCCAACACTGCTCTAACATGACCAATGTGTAACTCTTCAGTAGTTGAGTAAATTAGAATGTCATCTATATATACAATGACAAACACATCCAGGAACTCACTCAACACCTCCTGCATAAAGTATTGAAACGCTGCAGGGGCATTACATAGGCCGAAGGGCATGACAAGGTACTCGAACAAACCAAACTTAGTTCTGAAGGCCGTTTTCCACTCATCTCCCTCTTTCACCCGGATCAAATGGTAAGCTCCTCTCAAATCTAGTTTAGTGTATCACTGCTGTTTTTACCTGATCTAACAACACAGAAATCAAAGGTAAAGGATATCTGTTATTTACTGTCACCTTATTTAATGCTCGGTAATCAATACATGTCCTTAGAGTTCCCTCTTTCTTGGGGACAAAGAATAAAGGAGACGAGACAGGTGAAGTAGAGTGTCTAATAAACCCCTTCTTTAACATTTCATCCAAATATTCCCTTAAATATTGGTTTTCTGTTTCCGTCAAAGCATAGATTCTGCTACAAGGTAACTTGGCCCCTGGCTCCAATTCAATTACACAATCATATGATCTATGGGGTGGTAACCTGTCCGCTCCCCCTTTATCAAATACCCTAGACAAATCTTGGTACTGTGCTGGAATATTTTTCACCACAGCTCCCACCTTGTGTGGTTCAGCCACTTGTTCCGCCAGCAACAATGCGGGGCCCATCTCCTCCTCCATGTGACTCGCACACCCTGAATCTTCAAAATTCACCTCGTGTTTAACCCAATCAATCCTAGGATTGTGTTTCATTAACCAAGGCATGCCCAAAATGAGTCCAAACTGAGGTGCCGCTATCAAATCAAACACGATTGTCTCAGAATGCGCCGACCGACACTTCATGGTAATAGGCTGAGTCTGCTGACAAATAGGTCCAGAAATTAAGGGTGACCCATCCACCGATTGCACCCCCTCCACCTGTGATTTTTCTCTTAAGGGTAAGCATAACCTCTTGGCCAACCCAATATCAATGAAATTACCCGTGGCTCCTGAGTCAACCATGGCTGATACTACTGTTTGTTACAGGCAAAAAATAAAGTCACTAGAATATACACATGAGACTTCCTGTTTCCTGTCGTGTTAGCTATCCAATTGGGGAACCTAGTCTCCTTCGGGCCTATCACCTTAGTTCCACCTAAGGCCGGCCCAATCCTTTTCCCGTCTCCCCTTTACCTTGTTCACCACTTACTCCTTTCTTTGGAGTGGTCGGGCATGTCCTAATATAGTGTCCTGGTTGCCCACAATACAAACACAAATTGTTCGCCTTGCGTTGTTCCTTTTCTGCTGTTGACAAGGGCCCTCTCACTCCACCAATCTGCATGGGTTCTTCTTTACTCCTATTGCCTCTTCCCCGATCCAGTCGGGCGAAGGGTGTTACTTCGGGTTTTTTCTTGTCTCCTTTGCGCTCATTGATACGATGATCTAGTCTTAAAGCTAAATCAATCATGGCCGTACAAGTAGTCGGTTGAGGTTCCACTTGCGCAATGGCATCCTTCAATTCTTCCTTTAACCCTTGATAAAATAACACAGTCTGCTTATTCTCGGGCCAATCTGTTTCAATAACTAATCTATTAAATTGGGTAACATATGACACTAAGTCGCGCGGTCCCTGTCTTAAAGCCAGCAACTCTTTATCTTGTGCCAAAGAAACTTCTCGGCGGTCAAACAACCTTCCAAATTCTCCCAAGAAACCATCCCAATTGTATAATAAAGGATCATCCTTCTGTACTAGAGGCATTGCCCAAGCTGCCGCATCTCCAGTTAGATATGAAATGACAAATGCTGTTCTAGCCTGTATGGTCTCAAAGGCTGTGGGTTTACATAAAAAATGTAAGCGGCACTGGGTTAAAAAGGTCATATATTTCCTGGGGTCCCTGTGAATCTTTTGGGTGCCGCTAAGGGCACACTACTGGGTGTTTGCACTATCACCGTGGCAGGGGCTCTATTTGTAGGAGCACCTGTAGATGGTCCTGTCCCATCCAACAGGATATTCTGCGCGACCAGACCCTGCACCTGAACCTTTAATGTGTTTCATTCTTGTCTGGCTTGTACTAACTCCACTTGAATATCTTGTAGTGCTTTTAGCACATCTGCTAACGAAGGAGGATTCGTCTCCATTTGGCCTGGGTGGTTCTATTATCCCGAAATCGGGGGCAGATAATTCTGTCAATGCAAGCAAAGGGATAAGGGTCTCAAACCTCTCTCCCGAACCACAGAAGCCGAATAGATTCGACTCTCCCACCTTGGTTAGCACGGGCGCTTGAACTAGTAACACAAGGAGCCACGTGGCAGCCAATGGGGGGAAGAAGGAGTTAGGGAAAGGGGGTGGAATGACAAAGGAAAGGAGGGGGAAACACAACATACAACTTATAACAATAACTCCAAATAAGTACGCTGAAAGCTATATAATAACTCCTGCACCTGACCTGTCCTAACCTGACCTCCAGAATGTTCTTTGAATCCCTTCAAACTGTATATGCATATTCATAGTATCTTTTCATAAGCAAGACACATAACCTGACTTTAAACACAACGTAAATGATGTTAGAAACTCAAACGTAAGGAACACAACATTTAGGAACAATTATGCTCCAAACAGACTTTAGCACATAAAGCATGATAGCACACACTGGATGAAGCACATTGGACTCATGGCCCCATAATCACAATGAAGCAACGAACAAATGCTGCACTGGAAATACATGCAACAAACAAAACACAGTGTCCTTATTCTCATATGCTTAGACATTAATTCCTGGTTTTTAGTGAAACACTTGATATTCCTGAACAAAGTAATTCAGCCTGCTTTGTATCAAAGTGTTCCCGTGTTCCCTCACACGCACACATAACTAATGACTTCAAAAGTTTCGTAGCCATAAAATAGAACACCATGAAAAATGCACTTAGCTGATGGCCCGGGCGCCTCACGAGGACACCCGAGCCCAGAAGACTGTTGCTTCCAAAGCACGTCCAAGCCGCTTGTAAATCACCACCGCGGCCTGGGATGCATGCTTATCTTGATCCTGGAATCCGTGCTGACGCCCAACAGTCCTCTGGCGTCCGAGAAAATAACCTGGCTCACAAACTCTCCACACTGCCGCCCGTGCACATAATCATTAATTATCTGCACCAAGGCACGGGCGGTTGGAGATTTATTCCTTCCTAATTGCCAGCTGCTGCATCGCGCAAAAACCCCGGACTACTGAATTCCCTAGACATGCTGGGAAACGTAGTTTAATCCCAGAACAGCCTATTTTCTGGCTGTAACGCGCTGTTTCTTGCCCCAAACAACTGTTTTTCTGACAGCGGACATGGACAGCGCACCACAATGTGTCCACTCCTTCCAAACCGTAATCGCCATTGTGTCTTTCCTGGGCTTACTTGTGCAGATCTACCACAAAGGCATCACCCAAAATCAATACAATGCGTTTCTCCATGTCAGCCCTCCTCACTACACAGAGTAATGAAAAATAGTATTAACGCCCCTTGCTCTGAACCACACACTCAGTACCTGATTGGATAATTCCCACAGTCCCATTTCCATTGGCCTGCATGGTGAGAAGCACCCACTGTAGTATGTCGCTTCCTCAAGTACCGCGAGGGCCGCACCCCAATAAAGCAGGAGCAGTCCTTCTTCCCTTTTCACAATTGTTTGTCCAGCACTACCTCATTGAGTACTGTTAAATAGTCACACACGCATCCACCAATCACAGGCAAGATGTCCGCATCTAATACTGTCAGTTCTGTACAACACTTCCAATGTACCATTACACATTCAGACATAATAGAGCCATGATTGCGAACATGTGGCCACGTACCACAATCCACAAACGTACCATAGGAAGGGTGTTATAAAGGGCAAACCATAGCAAACGCAAATGGTCACATGTGGCTCCCTAATGTGCAACACATGCAATAACCTACACCATATGGCAATGTGCGCATATCAGCTAGCTTCTGCTGTCCTACCATGTCTAAAATGTCCTCCACAAATATTCTTTGAAGGTCACCACACTCTGAGCGATGCAAAGTTCATCCTGCATGGCTGCATTATGTTGTCGTGGCTCTCGTCAAGGACTAGGCTCTTGGGAGCATGGCCTGCGGCCTTTAACCATGAACCCAAGAGTGTAGGCCTGGCCCACACCCATCACAACATAATACAGCCATGATTGTGAACATGTGGCCATGTACCACAATCCACACATGTACCATAGGAAGTGTGTTATTAATGGCAAACCATAGCAAATGGTCACATGTGGCTCCCTAATGTGCAACACGTGCAATAACCTACACCATATGGTAATGTGCGCATATCAGCTCACTCCTGCTGTTCTACCACATCTAAAATGTCCTCCACAACCATTCTTTGAAGGTCACCACCCTTGGAGAGATGCAGAGGTAAAACTGCATGGCTGTATTATGTTGTGGTGGTTGTGGTGAAGGCCTAAGCTCTTGGGTGCATGCCCTAATGCCTATGGCCTTTCACCATGCACCCAATAGTGTAGGCCTTGCCCACACTCAGCACATGCATCGAAAGGCATATGCTCTTACTGCACGCAAAACAACATAGTATACTGGGCCTCATTACGACCCAGGCGGTAAGTTACCGCCTGGGTCGTACCCTTACCACCATGGTGTAAACTGCGTTTACACCATGGTGGATGGCGGATTTACCGCCCCATTCCAAGGTGAGTGGGGCAGTAAATCCCCATTTCCCATTTTACCCTTCCCCATTCCCATTTTTGCCCCATAGGGCATAATGGGAGTGGGGAAGGCGCTAATTACGCCACCGTAAATTACGGTGGCGTAATTAGCACCATGGTCCCTTAGCGCCATGGATTTTAACGCCTGCAAAAAGCAGGCGTTAAAATCACCATGGCGCTAAGGGACCTTGTAATCAGGTGTTAAGGGTCGTCGCCGTTTACGGCGCCGTTAACCCCTTAACGCCTGACTCGTAATGAGGCCCACTGTATGTTAAAATGTTCATGTCATGTGCAATGCACTCTCCTTCTGCCATTGATCTGTCATTAGTCACCACGGAAAGAGGTCGCCGCACCAGCTATCGTGCCGTAACGCAGGCTGCCTGCATTCACCACACAAGGTACCCGCAAATTGGCACAATATACACGGATACTGGGGGCACACCACCGTCTTCTTCCACCTATTGCGATATTTCAGATGAATCACTTGTCACTCCCCCACCCTTTCCATCCCTTCTTCCCAACACCACGTGGCATGAAATATGTTTTCCAGGCCCTTCCGGCGTCGCACTGTCTTCCGAATATGCACGGATACTGCGGGCACACCACCATCTTCTTCCAGCTAATGCAATATATCAAATGAACTACTTGTCACTCCCCCACCCGTTCCAACCCTTCTTCCCACCACCTCATGGCGTAAAGTATATTTTCCAGGCCCTTCCGGCGCTGGACTGTCCTCCGATACACCATGGCAGCGTTTCCCAAAAATGTTGATGCACAGCATGCTTCCCTCCAGCCAATCACCGACCGCGTCCAATGTTTGCTTACATCACGCCGTACTGCAAGCCAATGAGACTCTTGTCCGCGAAGCGAACAGGGAAATGGATCCGCAGAGCGGAGCCAAATATCACACATTTTTTTAGATGTACATTTGAGTACTTTGCAACAAAAGTACTGGTCGGATTTCCACCAGACACACAAAAGCATGCATTCGGAACCAAGCCCTCGCTCTTGCCGCAAATTTGGTTAAAATCTATCCAGCCGTCCGGCCTGTAGGCGTGCGCAAAGTTTTTGCCCATTCAGTTTATGGAAAAAGTTTTAGCCAGATTTTTCCACGGGGAGTTATAAGCCGCCCAAAAAGTGATCTTCCCATGGGTTTAGCAACTTAACCATAACTACACTCCCGCTACCGCGGGCTGTCTAATCTGTGTGTATAGCTATTTTATGCAAACGCTAAGTAGTTTAAATGCTAAGTAGGGGGATGTAAGGAGTTGGGGTAAGTATTAGGGGTATGTTAAGTAGAGTAAATGTTAAGATGGGTAGGACCTATAGATGGCTTTTAGTTTAAGAAGAGGGTAGAGGGGCGATACCCTGGCGTGAAGTAGTGGTCTGAGACCGGCTAGCAGAATAGGGCCTCTCTTTGTGGGTGTTACCCGAGGTTACACAGGGGATTTGTTATGGCAGACTCACAGTAAGGGTCCCAAAGGCCTACCAATGAAGGGTGAGCTCACAGGGCAGATTCCCAGAAAGTTTGGGATCATGTCAGGTATATCCCAGGGAAAAGGAAAAAATAATGAGTGCTTTTATTAAATAAAGAGGGGTCCCTTTTGGAATCCCTAAAAAAGTCCCCCTGGTGTCTGTGTCTCTAAGCTAAGGGAATAAGGAACTCAGGATGTGGCCCATCCCCTGTGAACAGTAATTTTATTTGGCAGGTGCAGCGCCCCTCCCTCTCCAGGTGGGCTGGTGGGTGGGGGTAGTAGTTCTCATAAGGACTGGTTCATGGTGAGAGGTGCGCCCCCTTGCACAGACCAAGGCAGGGAAACAGGGGCTCCATTGACGTTTGTCAACCTTTCTTAGGATGACAAACTGCAGATTTAAAAGCCATTTCAAATGCCAGCGTATTACTGACCCGGAAATATTGTAGTATGCTTTTCATGAATTCAGAGAATTTTTGTACAATTGATCTGGGAGATTCTATGTTCAGGTTTCAAGAGCCCGCTATATAAAATCGTTGTTTTAGTATTTCATGAAGATTTGGGCCTTTCTGAGCAAATTATAGTTTTTACAACTCCCTGTTCATAGAGAGATTGTCCCTCGAGTGGAAAATGTAGCGGAGCCTGTGGGCAAAGCCGGACAAACCTGGAGCGAGATTTCCTGGTGGGCATAAGATTCTTTCATTTCTAAAATCAGGCCTGGGATTTGTTTTCACACTGGGCTGTCTGAAAGTGGTGCCTACCAGCAAGCAGGGCCAAACATGAACTGTTTCAATTCTGCCAGGTCCACAGCCTCACATTCAAAAGCTAAGGCTGTCCGAAGAGAGTAAATGCTTTGTGGTTTACAGACATTTTACTGTTAAGGTTGGTGTTTTGACAAATGGAAGTAACACCAATCCCATTGTCCATTACCTCCTCAGAAGGGTTTCATGCTTGAATCAGTATTACAGAGATATTTGTCAAATATAAAAATATATGATGGGTCTTATATTCCCAAAATTACTTGAGTTTATGCAAATAAGATAGGTGCTACCTGCCCCCTCTTTCTTATAAGTGGTACATTTACAGAATGAGGGTGAGTTACTCACATGGGGTCATTACGACCCAGGCGATACACCATGGTGGATGGCGGATTTACCGCCCCATTCCAAGGTGAGTGGGGCGGTAAATCCCCATTTCCCATTTACCCTTCCCCATTCCCATTTTTGCCCCATAGAGCATAATGGGAGTGGGGAAGGCGCCAATTACGGCTCCGTAAATTACGGTGCCGTAATTGGCACCAAGGCGGTTTAGCGCCATTGATTTTAACGCCTGCTAAAAGCAGCCGTTAAAATTGGAATCAGGCGTTAAGGGTTAACGACGCCGTTAACCCTTAACGCCTGAGTTGTAATGAGGCCCACTGACTGCATTTTTGAGTCCATGCAAAAGGACCTAAAATACATGTTTCAGTGATTCATTATTTATTATTTGTGAAGTTTAGAAAACACACATTACTCTTTAAGGCACACCCATTTGGTTGAGAGCCCACCTCAATTTCCCAAACGACCTATAGCAATGACCGTATTCAAGAGTGCGAGTGACAGTAGCGGAGCAAGGAGGAGGGCAGATAGGAGGTTGACCCCCCCACCTTTTGGCCTCTTCTCCATGCCTGATGTGCTCTCACTGCCCCTTTTTAAAGGCATGCAGGCATGAGCTGCGAGCCACACCCATCCACGGCTATGCATACTGCCCCCACTACTTGCTAAGCTGAGACTTGCCCAGTTTCCTGACTTGGTACTAAACACAAAATGATCAGGGCGACCCAGAATACATTAAGACTCCAGAGAAAGTACTTTAAATTTGTTTTACTAGTTGATTAGTTAGAAAGTGAACATCACAATTCAATATGTCATCATAGTGTAAGAAATGTATTAACAATGATATAAACCAAATGTTTCACAGGAGAGGGAAAATGTATAATAAAAACAAAAATCCATTGTGGACATAGTGCAATTGAACACGTAAGGATAACATTATAAGCATACATTATTGCAATAGTAGAGGCACCCCATTACATTCACTGGGAGCCACAGGTCATTCTATTAGCTGAAAAAACTGCTTAATAAACAGTATGAACACTCAATACTGTGTAAATTGACACAATTGTGTTTCGGTCACATGAAGCAGTTGAAAGATGCTGTTAGTCGTCCGGGCTTTATCAGGATGGGTAAAAAATTATGGATGTTCAATTAATGGGAATTCCTGTGTATGTCTGCAAAGGATCAGAAACAATTCTGTGAGTGCCAGAGAGGAGTCTGTATTCATATCTGTTGAACAACATGATATATATGAAGCTTTTACTGCTAAATAAATCCCAATCGGGCCTTACTGTATGCGTGTGATTAGGCACGGCAGTTAAGGGGTCTGCTACTACTGGTTTGTAGGAGACCTGTAAATATGTATGAGTAAATAACTACATATATCAATACCAAGTGGGTGGATGTGTCTATGTCTCTACTGTAAGAGTGGGCAATAGGCAAAATCTAAATGTCACAATACCTAGTGGTGCGGGTCTTGATATTCTGAACGTCCAGCTCTACAGATGCTGTGATCTACCAGGAAAGAGTTGAAAGAGATCCAATCAGTCAGTGAGGTCTAACTGACCCTCTAACGTGATGGTAGGTGTGGTCAAGCGAGAACATGGAGACCACTAAATCAGAACATCATTGGACCGTGGATGATATGACTTGGTCGTGCAAGCCGTGATGTGGGTGCGAGAAGTGCATCATAATAGCCAAATGCTGTTGCGGATGCTGTGAAGCGCTTTGATGGGCGCCAATATCAATCTGGCATGTGGTTTAGATAAAATTACACAGGAACGACATAGATGACCATCGTTCGTGTATACAGCCCTGAGCTTGTAAAACACCTGTGGCCCGCTGAAAAATAAGTGTATTAACCGTCTCTTTTGGTGGGAGCCTGGTGCATGTATTTGAAAGCAAAGCATGCAAAATCGTGCCGTGCCGAAACCAAAAGTATTAATGGTGTCAGGGTACATGTGTAACACTAAATCACCATGTAGTTGGTAACCCTTGATTTTAAAGAGGCTGTTCTTACCTGAGCTGGATTTGCTCTGGAGATCACCTGGGTAGAGTGAATGCGTCCGTGCTTACTGGAGCGGCACTGTGGGCTGTGTGCATATCCCCATTAGTGTGGTTGCCTATGAAATGGTGCGTGGTCCTGTTTATAAAAACGGTCAGCCATTTTTGAATGGACCAGATCTTCATAAGCCAGTGGGCACTTTTGGGTGTGAATGGGTACTGTGAGAAACCTAGGGGTGTTCTCCTGAGTAGAGCCAGGAATCCCTTATCCAGGTGGCAGGACACGGCCATCGATGTTGGATACAGTTCCTGGGGGTGGACCAGTGGGGGAAGATCCCCTGGGTAGGGGAAACCAGGGTTGTGCTCGGGGAAATACCCCAGGTGAGACGGACTATATCTACGCAGAATCCAATCCCTTATGCTGTAACAGAAATAATTTATTTATGAAGGCAGAGTTCTTTATGAAGGCAGAGTTACTGAAAACAAAAATATTTTTATTTGTTTTAGCACAAGGGGGCCTCTTTCCCAGGACATGTGGTGGCGGGGCCTCCCAGACTGTGGTGGGTCCGATGGCCCCGTTATGCCAGCGCTTGAATAATTTACATTGCCAGAACCCCCTCAGGAGCTGACCATCCTCCAGGCACCAAAAGCTGCCTTTGCTAGAGTTACTGGCCATGCACAGTGCCGGCTGGTACATGTTTGGGCACAAGAGGCAAGTTGCCACCCGCCCAACTTGTTTCTATGCAAGGTGCAAAGATAAGGTTTGTTTAAATAAATGTACTTAAATCTTTGTGCAGCAACATGATCACTATGTGCATTGCGGATGTGTGGTGTTCCAAGCTGCCAGGGTTTGTTGTGCAGCATGTCTTTCTTCAAGGAGCTGGAAGTGGGGGCTCATTCTATGTTATGCTACTGAAGTCAGTGCATGATCAGGAAATGCTTCCTTCATTTTGACCTGAATTTTCTTTGAAACTCTTTGTTCTGGGTATGTACACATAAAATAAACTGCTGCCTTGAAGTCTTTCTCGATGCTGCTCACCACAGACTCTTATGGCCTGACTCATGGAACGTTTTCCTATGGGATTGCGCCATTATAAAACACTTCAATGAATCAGACCCTTATAGTTTCTGGGCAGAGAGAATAGCAGACTCTGGGTTAACACCCACATAAAGCTAAGAAACAGATGAGAGCTTCCATGGGCATCTGATCTATTAGGACACTTATCTGCAAGGTAGATTAAACACCTTCAGCTAATATTTCTTAAAATAGACAAATTAAATAAAATGAAAAATAAATGGAACTGGTGGCAGAAGTAGTAACAGGAACACAATGAATGCCAAGGAACACAATATAGCTGATTGTGTTAGAGGAGAACATCTTGGTTACTCTACCTATGACGCAGCAGTGAAGACAAGGAGGGGCAGTGCCAAGGATTGGGTTCACTGACAGCCTTAAAACAAAGCACAGTATGATTTAAAACAAAGTACAGTATGATTCCTCTCACCCTAGGTCTTCACCTTGGGCGACTGCACCTGTCCACATGAAGCCAGGTGTTCACAATCTTAGTAAGTAGACTGGCATTTTATTTATTTATTTTATTTATTCTAAGCGGGCAGAACCTGTGGGCATCTAGACACTGTTACAAACATTAATGCAGGTAGAGGCAGGAAAGGAAGTCAGACAGCATGAGATAAGGTGATTAATTGAACAGGTGCGTTTTCAGTCTTTTCCGGAACAAGCGGAAGGAAGGTTCTTCACGTTGTGGAAACCGGAGATTGTTCAAGAGAGTGGACGCGCGGACCGGGAAGCTTGTGCCACCCGCTTTTTTGCACTTCAATCTCGGTATCCTGTGGCAGCAATGGTAAGAGTATCAGAGGGGTCTGGCTGGTGCATGCCTCTTGGTCTTCCAGGTGAGGTATGAAGGCGCGTTGTTGGACAGGAATCGGTAGGTGGTGGAAAGGATTTTCAATGTGATTCTTTCACAGACAGGGAGTCAGTGAGCGGATATTCTTGCCTCTGAGATGTGGTCATACTTATTTAGGTCAAGTTTGGCACATAGAGCATTATGTTGAGTTAATTGTAGGTTGGACAGGTTTTTTTCCAAGGTGCCGCAGAGTAGTGCATTGCAATAGTCTAATTTAGACAGGATGAGAGCCCATGAAATTGTAAGGCAGTTTTCGGTGGAGAGGTACGGCTTACAAGTGGTGATGAGTTTCGTAGTGTAGGCAGAGGTGGAGGTGGTGTTATTAATATGGCGTGTCATTGTGAGTGATGCATCTAGTTAGATGCCCAGTGTTTCTACCGATTTGGCAATGGAGATGGTTTGGCCATTGATGGTAAAGTGGCTGAAGGTTGCGTCAAGTTTGGAAAGACGCGAAGGGGATCTGATGAGTAAAAGTTCTGTTTTTTCGTCATTCAAACAGAGGCTGTGAGAGGCCATCCAGATTTGAATGATTTTATAGATAGAGTTTACTTTGAGGCTGTTCTGAATGTAGTTTCCAGAAAGGGGGCTGAGGTTTTGGGGGTCGTCAGCATAATTTGTATAGGTTATGCCCAGCGAGTCAAGATGGTCAAATATTATGCCCAGCGAGTCAAGATGGTCAAATAGGGGCTTTGTGTAAGTGTTGTAGATGGTTGGTGACACGCAAGAGCCTTGCTGGGCACCACAGGAAATAGACGTGGCGGGGGAGCCACGTTGCCAGCGAAGACTCTGGAGGATCTGTTGGCTAAGAATGCTGAAATCCATTTAGCTGCCTCGTTGGAAAAGAGGTGAGGTGGTGGCAAAGCCATACATTTTGTATATGCAAGGCATTGCACAGCAAATTAGTAAGGAGATCAGTGTCTCTTGGGTCTCCAGCTGCTCTGTAGATATTGATTGGCTTGGGTATTGGATGTACATACTCAATTCCCAGGAGTAAAAACTATTCCACTCATTATTGCAGCTCTTAAACCCTGCATCCTGCAAACGATGATAAACTCTGGAAAGGCTAATATGCGGGCTGCCTTATGATGAGAGAACACAGTGGGTTCTGCAAGGGAAGCCTGCCACAAGGGGGTGGGGCCAAAGGGTGGGCCACTAATCACAGCCTTAGGGGGCAAGGAATGAGGATAGACTGGGAAAGCAAGAGAGGGAAGGCACAGGTTTCTGACATTGTAAAATGCAATTCATGCACATGCATGCATGTTCTTAGTTCCCCTGGCAATGCTCATATGATGTCATGCACATACGGCATTTATTATTACATTGGCGGTGGAAGGGAGGCCTGGGGAAGATTGGGTAGAGGGTGCTCGGCCGCATCCCCCAGGTGGTGCAATCTAATCGGCAGCACTCATTACTCCGTCACACACACACACACACACGCGCGCGCGCGCACACGCGCGCCTTGGCGGTATCCCGGCAGTAATAGTCCCGGGATACTGCCAAAGCAAATCACTTTACCATAACTCATTCCAGCGCTGTCCCAAATTGTGGTAAGGCTGTTACGCCCCATTTTTTGTAGAGTCCATTAGACTCTGTGGGGGAGTAACGGCTCTGTTAGCATTGACGAAATTAGCCCTGCACTAATAGTGCTGAAAACGGGCGGAAAGGGGAGGTTTTTAGCTCCGGTAAAAAGCTGGAGGTAAACCTTCTACTTTCTACCCAAACTCTGTATTGAGTGGAGCGGTAATGCAGGGGTAATGGCGTTACCGCTGCATGTTTACCACTTCGCCCAACCCCCGATGAGGCCCTAAGTCTCCAAAGTGGAGACTGAGTTCCACGCTCTGCTGCACTTCTTTACTACATTGTGTGATTCTACGCAAATTAATATATCTTACAGTGATGTGTCTATCAACTCTGCCACACCAGATATGGCTTCTGTGTATGGGGTTTGTGTCTACACCTTCCAGCGATCACCTTTTGGTTTTGCTTATGTCACCCCTAGACCCAAGCTACTCCTCACTGATGACGCCCAATGAGCCAAAACTAATCTGGGGATGTTTGTGGTCTCATGCAGAAGGATGTCAACTAACAATTCCGGCTGGACTGATACCAAGCCTAATTTGCATATAGTCTTTCTGCTTCTGTAGTGACTTGGCAGGCTGAACAACGATGGTCTGGGGTGTTGCTTTGAGCTGTGCTGTGGTTAAGATTAAGTCTAAACTTTCCAGCCATCACCTTTTGGGTTTGCAGGCAGCAGGATGCCATGGGTGTTCTGGGCTTTGGGGAGGCAGGACTCTAGATATGCAAATATGTTCTTTAAAATTCACCCTTTTGCGCTATTTTCCAAACTCTTATGCAGAAAAAGCTCTCCAACTCTTCATAGAGGTGCTAGTTTATCTCGCTATACTCCCTCTGTCCAATATGGGGCAACTTTCCAGGTTTTAGTTCCAAGTCCACCCCTGAGTGTGGGGGCTTTGTGTTGGGGGAATGTGTCTGCAGTCTTCGCCTACTTCATTTGATCGTTTTATGTACTGCTGGGTAAGTCATGTTTATAGATCATCAGTGTGCCAGCCTATGAACCAGAGTTGGGTGCATGATTGTTAGGATTGGAAGATTGCTCTATTTAAATGAGATGCATAGTGCCCAACCAGGCTACAGGAGTCAGAAAGAGACAAACGTTAGTCCCCGCTCCAAAACAAAAGGAGCTGTTTGAGTAGTACTATCTGGGGCACATTTTAAGGTAAACATATTTGCTTAAAACTACTAGCTATGTACTATGCTAAATAGTTAAAAGGGTCCACAATGCTCTAGAAAACTGGTCCACAGTGGGCTTTGAGGCCCTAGTCTTATGTGGCTTAAAGAGGCGTAGACAGGGTAAGGCCTGAGCGGGGAAGGGCCACACAAAATCTGTAAATGCCCACTCAGCAGTGCTGTGTGGGAATTTACAAATGCTAATGTCACCGTCCCCATGCCCAGCGGCAGTCGCGGGCAGCCCTGGCAGGGTCACTTTCCCTCCCTGAATTGAAAAAGCTCTACAAATAATAATAATAATGACTAATCCCCCACACTAGCTTGAGAAGGGGATTTAGATTCTATTAAAGACAAGGGGCCTCATTACGACCCTGGCGGTAAGGGGTTTACGCCAGCGTTAGCTGCGCCGACCCCTTACCGCCAATTACGAGGTCCCCTAGCGCCATGGCGCTTTTAACACCTGCTTTTAGCAGGTGTTAAAATCCATGGCGCTAAGGGACCATGGAGTTAATTACGCCACCGTAATTTACGGTGGCGTAATTAACGCCTTCCCCACTCCCATTATGCCCTATGGGGCAAAAATGTGAATGGGGAAGGGTAAATGGGGATTGGGGACTTACCGCCCTGCCAAACTCGGAATGGGGCGGTAAGTCCGCCAACCACCATGGCGTAAACATAGTTTACGCCATGGTGGTAAAGTCACGGCCCAGGCGGTAACTTACCGCTTGGGTCGTAATGAGGCCCAAGGAGGCGAGTATTATGCATTACAATCTTTACTCTGAAACCACAGCAGCAAAGAAATAAACTTTACAAACGAAAAAAGTTTAAAACACAGAACTAAATAGAGTTCAATGTCACTGTAAGGGGGACTCCCCAATCCATCATGGAGGACAGGTCATGCCCTGCAGGAGACCAATGAGCAGGGACCCACCTCTATATAAGTCCTTCACTCCAATCCCAACTCCTCTTTCTGTAGCTGTCCTGAACCAGACGTCCACCGCACAGACCAGATGATAAATTATGAAGACAAAATCCAGCGAAGCTCCCGGATCACGCACTCTCCACCTCTAGTAACTGTGACCACCGGTCTTGAACAGAACATCTCAGTCCGAAGCTGTAAGAACAACAAACAAAGAAGGGTGGGTGGATGGAAAGAACAACAAACCAAAAATGTTCTCTCTTGAAACACCTGTGTATAGGCGAGCTGTACAGGTCATATCATATCATATCATATCATATAAAGGGTGGGTGGGTGGGATAATACTCGCCTCCTTGTCTTTAATAGAATCTAAACCTCCTTCTCGCGCTAGTGTGGGGGATTAGTCATTCTATGGCAAGACAGGAGGCTCATATTATTCAAGTTTGAAGTCCTTGCATCCCATTAGTACAACATGATCAATACCATAGTGACAATACAATAAAATAATACGAGAAGAAAGTGTTTTAAATGTTTTCATTTGATCAATCAACTGAACGCCAGAGTATTGCCCAAGGCTAGGCTGCCTGAATAACTGCAAGAAAACAACTGGTAAAATGTGCCAATTCCACAGTTCCTCACAGGCCACCAAAACCCACTGGTTAAAAGAGGGAGGGGGAAACACTAAACAAAGTCTTCCTATACTAAAAGGTTAGGAAAAACCATATGAGTAATAAACTCCTCTGTTGTCCAATCAAACATTTAAAACACTTCAGTTCATACCATCTTTTGGGAACCTATATAGTAAACGAAATCAGCTAAACACTGAGCTCTCCTGGAGATAAAGAAAAAATACCCCTTAGGGGGTGAAAGCTTTGTAGGCTCCATCCCATGCGTTAAAGGAAGATATCGTATTAGAAACAGGACATGACACATAACTACACTGGGGAAACCGAGAGGGAAAGGCAAAATCTTCATAAAAGGTAAAATGGGAGTAAAATGACATTTTATTAACATGTTATAGGACGCCCAAGCTTGAGCGGAGCTGAAAAGCCATAGACTTGCAAATGACCTGGACCTTGTGTACACAGAAAAGTCTACTGCAAACCCTGTCCTTTACCACACAAATGTCCCCAGACCTATGTGTATACTAAGAAAGGTAAGTCTTCTGGTGGCAGAAGCAGAATGGGAAAGAGGGCCTCACCTGAAACTCAGCAGCTAGCGTTAAATAACACCCGTACTAAGAACAAATCCCAACCAGGGAACCCTGATGACAAAGAGATATTCCCAAAGAATCCTTGAAACACCAGGAAGAGTTAAACCTGCCAAACCGGCAACACGGAGACCCTCAGACCACCTGAGCTCTTGAAGAAGGACTCTGCTACCATGACAAAAAGAAGATATTTACAAAACCTGACCCCTAGGATACCGTACTTCGCAAGGAGAAAAACACGTATCTTACATCCAATCGCTACCATTAAAGTGATACCTGAACCCCTTTGTAGATGAGCCAGGTGTTTGAACCTTATCCCCTCCCCCATGGTTGATAAATCCCCTAGAGGATCACAAACCAATCGAAGGGGGACCCACTAAATTCCATAGTCTTAGTAAAAACTCAAAACTGCAAAGAAACTGAACACCAAACAGTTAAAGTGAAGCTGTTCACCAGAAGAGGACTAACCTCTATCTTAGCACATCTGAAGAATCTTGAACCCCCAGCACCCTGTGCTGGCACCTCATTGCAAGACAATCTCCCGTGAAAAACCAAAAGGTCTACCTGCCGTGCATTAACTAAATATATCCCAGCCTTCTGGCAATCGCACTGACAGACACCTTTTGAGATAGTTAATGTAGAGACATTGGAACGCCCTCTGATAGAGGGCCGTGATAATATGGATGGGGGATGAGTAGCCTCCCAGACCCCTGTATCCCACCAAGGGATATTGTGCCTTCCTAAAGGAGGAGATAAACCTCCTCCACTTATCTGAGGAAAATCCTTGCAACCCAGAAGAAGGCTACCTTGAGGATCACACTAAAGCTCCGCTTTACTCTTAATATAAATACACTCTTGCACTACTAACCAACCCCCATGACCGTGGAAGGGGGTCTGCTTAACTTAGAGGAATACCAGGAAACTGGTGCAAAGGGAAGAAAAAATGACGGGAGGGAACTGCCCAGTGCGAGTTTTACACTGGTCATGAGCCAGAACTTAAAGAAATTAATTAAATTCCAATAGCTCCCTTGAGCCCACAACCTCATGCACTATAGTCGGAAGTTCTACCATTGCCCCAATGCTTTAGCCTGTTAAAGGAAAACGGAAACCATCAGGGTTACTCTACGAGGTGTAACATTATGATGCAATCCCCCGCAATGGTGGAGGGAAGAGGAAGGAGGGGGAAAAGGACCTTGGGATAATTATCGTGTCCGGTAATTGAAAGGATGCAAAAGAATACTGGGACCACTGTCCCTTCAAACACTGAGGCCTGAGCCTCCGTCTGCATGTAAGGCTGACTGGCTTCTCTGGAGATCAGGGGAAGGAAAAATTTAAGCACATTGCCCATAGCAAAAAATAGCACTTATATAGTGCTACGAACCCTCAGGCATACAAGTGTTGCTCATCATTACTACCAATGGTGTGTGGTGTGAGGTGTTCACTTATCGATCTCAACAGGATGAAAGACTGATTTAGACCTTACAAAATTAGGAACCTGCATCAGTAGGCTCTGCACAGATCTGAAAGCAAGCACTCTATTCGCTGCACTGTATTCAAAATATAAAATGAAAGAAACTAAACAACTCTCTTGAGAGTACCGAACCCTGCTTGTACTCCTCGAGCAGAGGAGAAATTATAACACACCACTAGACGATTAGCAGAAAACAGGCCAAGCCATGGGAGGAAAACCATGGGCGGGCGCTAGAAAGATAATATTTGGTAACCCGTCCCTCTGATACCAGCAAGTGTTTCCAAACACTTAATCCAAATAACAACATGGTTGCTCAACTTGCCTTCCAAATTGTATAATGAATGTCATAATGGGACAAATAGTAAGGGAAACACGCCACCCTCTAAAGGGGGAATCCAACCCTGCAGCTCTCAATAAGGACATAGAAGTGTCATTTTTCTCCTCCTCATGTCGAGAGAGAATTCTGCAACTTAATCAATACGGGTACTGAATGGAGCAATTGTTATTGGGGAAGGAAATGCCTAAGGAAACAGACTGAGTTGTCCTGAAACTAACGCAAAGGGTGATAGACTTTAACAAAAAGCAAAGGTTAACACATGAGGGATGGCTAAAGAGGAAGGTACAACCCACCCACATGGGTCTGTTTACAACCACCACCACACACTCTTTTCTTTAAAGTACTTAATGATAATATAAAATAATATAAAATGGCCAAGGAAGTGGGGTTACGCCCCCCACAGGGGTCCGAACCCCGGCCCCTTAGAGAAGCTGAAGCTTACTGAGCTATACAGACTACTGACAATCCTGAAAACGTAAATGTGCTCCAGGCCCCTTAAATATATTGCTTAACAAAGAGTACACTGAGCAAGTGCACCTCCACTGCTCACCTGAGCAAGGTGTGGAGCCAGCAGTATACAGGGGGTTCACCTCACAGAAGAACACAGGCAAAGCCTGCCACCGAGCAGGTTATGGCACACATACCGAGAAGGTAACCACCAATGCCATCTGCCGCACACAAACAAAGTTGCCGACCTTAAGTGAGGAATACACTGAGCAAGTGTACCTCAAACTGCTCACCCTAGCAGGGCGTGGCAACCAGCAGTACACAAGGGAGCACCTCGCAGTAGAACCCAGGCAAAGCCTGAAACCGAGCAGGTTATGGTACGCTTCCAGGGAAAATAATGACATCTGCCATATGCAGCACCTAAACAAAGCTGCCGACTTAAGGGAGGAATACACTGAGCAAGTGCACCTCAAACTGCTCAACCTAGCACGGTGTGGCAACCAGCAGTACACAAGGGAGAGCCTCGCAGTAGAACCCAGGGAAAGCCTGAAACCGGACAGGTTAAGGCACACCTATAGTGAAGGCAAATCACCCATGTCATGAGCTGTGCTTAACATAAAGCTGTAGACTGACAGCGCAACAGACTCTCGAACAGCGGGTCCTCGCCAAACATAAACATAAAATATCAATTAAAATAGCCAAATAAAACGTATCAATTTAAAATATATATATATATGTCCACAGTGGATATGGCAGGAAGTGAACCCAGGTCTTCCTGCATGGAAAAGATACAGCTGTACCATTGAGCTACCCTGCTTCTGGCTGCAGCAGAGGCTTTAAATATGCTTAAAAATAAGCGAGACCCACGGTGTCGGGCTACAGTCCAAACATATATATATATGTACACTTAAAAAAAAACGTTGTTGAGGGGACGTTATGGTTAAGTTGCCCTATGACAAACCTGTGCACTTCACTAAAAAAAATGTTCGCCCTCCCCATTGTGGTTCAAATTAAAACTGAAAAACCCCTGAAATTCGCCAGTTATGGCAGACTGAGCCCCCATACTTGTCATCACCACTGTGCACTGCTAACAGTCACACCCAGAACATGAAAGATGTATCTCAAATGTAACTGATGACATCACTGACCACATCACATGTTTAGCCCATTTGTTTTCGTTCCCTGTTCTATATATATATGTACATTCAGTAAAAAAACTTTGTTAATGGGCTGTTATACTTCACAGTGAAACCAAAAAACACTGCACATTCCCCCATTATGGTAAGCTCAGCAACCATAACTCACAGCATCTACGTGCATTGCTAAGACTTAAATCCAGGACATCAAAGATGACATCACAAATATCATTGATGACATCACTGATAATAGTGCATGTGGCTGGCTGAGATTTCAAAGAGTAGGATGCCATCCTGATCGCAGTAATTCTGTTTATGTATTGTGAAATGGACACAGTAAATTCATTTCGTACAATGAGTAGCAAGTCCCACTGTACCGTATGACAGTGCTAACAAGAATACTTCAATGTTTGATTTCCTACTACCACGTCTCATTAACGCTCACCTTTCTAAACAGTGTTCCATAAGTGTTATAAGTGCATTGGTGCCTTCTTCATTTAGGTATGTTAGCGCCGATGTTCGCGTTCAACAGAAAACGAAGTACACATGGCGGACGTATCGAAAGATTACGACACACTTCACGCTTGCCACAACCAATCGGTGAGAGCGCAACATGGTCGCAGCCAGCACGCCATGGAATAGCCAATTGCAATCTTCTCCACGGAGCGAACAGGGAAATGTGACCGCGGAGCGGACCTAGATATCACTTAATTTTTAGAGACATACTTTTTAATCGTTTTTAAGGAAACTACTGGATGAATTGTCAAAATCTGCAAAAGCAGGCTTTCGCGCCGAAGCCCCTGCCACTGCCTCAAATTTGGTGCAAATCCGTCCAGCGGTTTGGCCTCTAGCCGTGCGGAAAGTTTTCCCCCATTCAGTCTATGGGAAAAAAACATTTTAGGACCCCCCCTATAAATTTGCCCCCCCTGGACCAAACATCACCAAACTTTGCAAAAAGAGTGGGCCATATACTTTTTTTGCAAAGTTTGGTGAGGATTCGTCCAGCAGAAGCGAAGTTAGAAGCCGCCCAAAAAGTGCTCTTCCCATGGAAACAGCAACTTAACCATAGCTACACAGACACTACCGTGGCTGTGTAATACATATATATACACATACATATACATACACACAATATATAAATAAATATGATAGGAAAACATGGAAGAAAATTGAAATTGATTTTTCACAACATTCCATAATTTTTAAGCTGGAGGAGTGGCTCGAACACCTAATCTCTCAGGTACAAGTCAGAACACCTAAAGACTGTGCTACAGAAACAGGCTTCTATGATGTGAATCATAGAGTCCCTTGTGCGCCGGGTCTGAAGCAGAAGCTTCCATCAGACCGGCGCACAATGGACCATAGAGGGCGCAACACCCATACTGTGAAAATAATAAAGAAAACAATAAAGAAAACAAAAGGAAACACAGAGCTCCCGTGCGCCAGGTCTGAACAGAAGCTTCTGACAGACTGGCACGAGTCGGGACCTAGAGGGCGGCAACGCCCAAACTTGAAAGCAAAGTTTTACTGCACTCGCGCGCGGGACCAAACTTGACAATAATTACATCTCCCACACACCCCGGGTCTGAACCAAAACCTCTGACAGACCGGCGCGTGCCATAATCAAAACAAGGAAGTCTTTCTAAAGTATCCATTTTCATTAAAAATAAGTAACAGCCGCACACGGCCTGCCATATACAAGATACCAAAGCAAAACCTCCTCCCTTTCAAAATGAAAGGCATCCAAATATACCAAATATATAATACATTCACATAAATTAAGGCCAATATACTATCAAGGCCTAATACTGACAAACATGCAAGGCACAATGAAATTAGGAGTGACTTAGCTGTGGTGTCAGCAGCAAAGAAAGAGGAGTTGGGATTGGAGTAAAGGACTTATATGGAGGAGGGTCCCTGCTCATTGGTCTCCTGCAGGGCATGACCTGTCCTCCATGATGGATTGGGGAGTCCCCTTTACAGTGACATTGAACTCTATTTAGTTCTATGTTTTAAACTATTTTCGTTTGTAAAGTTTATTTCTTTGCTGCTGTGGTTTCAGAGTAATGAGTGTAATGCATAATATGAGCCTCCTGTCTTGCAATAGAATTAAGCATATACATAGCACTATGAACCCTCAGGCATCTGAGCGCTGCTTATATTACCCACGGTGTGGGGTGCTCATTTATCGAGCACCACCTGGTCCCTGCCGGAATTTGAACCTGCTTCAGTAGACTCTGCACAGATGTCATAGTAAGTGCTCTACTCGCTGTGCTATCTGACTGGCATAAAAACACAGGCAAAAAAGTCTGGCTAGAGCTTCAGGATGGCTGGGGCTGCTGCCGCTGACCTTGGTCAAACTTTTTCCTCCTGGGAGGAATAGGGACCCCACCAGGGCTCATAGGCAACCTTTTTTTCCAGACGTCGGCCTGAAACCTGCAGGTGCAGGAGAGGCTTGGACAGCCCAGCGCCCTGTCTAGCTTCCCCACTAGGGATTCAGCCATGACCTTTGTGGTTTCAAAGCAAAACAATTCCAGGCACTCAGAATTAAATTAGTTTCTGGTCCCACTTGTGAGACAATCCTGGCTACACCTCCACCAGACCCTGTGGAAGGGAGATTTAGTAGCTCTGAACTGCATGTTGTGTGTCTGTTAGTTTACCCTAGATCTGAGTGTCACTGCGAGTCTGCGTACAGAGGGTTTGCGGTCTTTGTGTCTGGCTTCAGATCCTGTGCTAGGATCTCGTGCGCATATGTGGATCTCTTGCGTGTTTATCTCAAATCAGAACCTTTCTGCAGTAACTGGTGTGATGCAACTGAAGGTGATTTCTGAATACTTCAAGAGCACAGGTACTGTGGAGCCCAAACGAGTGCTAGTGGAAGATATTGTGTAATGCTGCTGCAAGTGCAGCTGTGCTCCACACGACCAAACCTTGGCGGAGAGACCACATTTGGACCTGAGGTTGTGTGTATATGCAGCGATAACTTAATCTATGAGACTGCCTGTCCATACATGTTAGTGTACTGTAACATAATGTGGAAATTCCTTGGTGAGTTGAATTGCCTTGCTTACCCTTGAGGACAACTAGCAAAGTTGTGGCACCTAGCGCATTCTCTTTGCGTGACTGAGTCCCATCTTGAGCATGGGGAATACCGTAACCGATTCCTGTGTTGAGAACGTGCCATACAACGTTTAGTGAATGAAGCACGAGCGCTTAGAAGCTAAAGCCCATCTGTGCAAGATCTAGAAAATGGATGAAAATACCACCACAAGTGCCACGCATGACACAAGCTTAAAGAAGAGACTGGTAGATGGGATAGTGTGGTGGGGCTCCCTCAGGGTCAGCCGCTTCTCCAAGCAACGAGTTGGTGGTCGATCTCTCTCCTGAAACTTGAGGAGAACCATCTCCGGTTCCAGAAGAACCTCAAAACCTTCCTCTTCGCTTCTGCTTTCTCTGCCTCTCTCCCCTGCTGATATTCCCTGCCGATTCGGCACTGGTTACCTGGCCACCCTTTCTTATCTTGGGGCCAGGCCCCGCCGTTTGCTCTCCTGCCCTTGGGGACTGGTTCTGTATCCCATCAGTCCCTTACCAGCACTTATGTCTGCTCTTACCTTGCACTTGCCACCTTCAGGCCGTTATTTATCGTATTTATTCTTCTTTCCCATGTACTGTACTTTTCCCCTTTCCCTTTCCCTGGAACTTCTTCCCTTTCTCCCTACCCTCGCACTTGCTTGATCTGAATGACACCTGGGCTAGTAGGATCGTTGTCTGTCTTCCACTGTCTTCCCCTCCCTTGCCTCGTCGCGCCTTGAAACACTTGTGTATAGGCGCGTTATAAATGCCATATCATATCATATTATATCATATCATATCATGAGGCAAGGGTGTGCAAATCCTTCATTTTAAACATAGAAAGAAAGATGTTCATTGTTTTGTAGGGATTAGAAACCTATAGTCGGCTCCTGCTTGTAATATTCTCTATAAGATATATCAGTATGCAAGCATGTAAATCATTTTCTTATAATGCATAGCAGCCATTTTGTTTTTACAGGCTAGATGTGACGAACTACTGACCTGTAATTCGAAAATGGTATGACTAACGCAACTGTAATCAGTTATTGCAGTTGTGATGTCACAATGCCTGCTACTTGAGCCTGGGCAGAGCAGAATTTCTTATGTCACTGCAGCGTTTAATAACAGCCATGACTACCTTTTCTAATGTCTTTCTTATAAGTAGCTTTCTGGGACATTTTACAGCCATTCATTAATAAGGAATTGTTAATATATGTGTGCGCACTGATTTAGTTTAACACATGAGACCCAGAATCTAACTGCATGTTACTACTTATTTTCTCAGGGGGATTGTATTACAAATGATAGGAGGCAACCGATGGCAGCACACTCAGCCAAAATGCAAGGTGGTGGTACAGTACTGGATGAACAAGTTATCTCCTTGAAAAGAAAGATTTTGCCATCTGTGGAAAGTAGAGATTGGTCCTGGCTTTTGGAAGCATTGAGAATGCCCTCATGTCTCCTCTTTTTGCCCCTCTGTGTGTAGTTCCCTCTCACTCCTCACCTTGAATACGCAAGGTCACAGTCACCTTTGCAATAATTCTGGTTTCTGTGAAACATACAATTATAACCCTTCAAGAAACCTGGCTTAGGTTCTCCACCTCTTTGGATGGGTATGCAGTCTATTTTCAAGAAGCTCGGCAAGGGGATTTGGGTCGCCGCTATGGAGGCTTATTGACCTTGGTGAAATCATGTTTTTAGGCCAGGATGGTGATGACTTTTGATGTGGGCTTTGGCATATTGGCAATACATCTTGCGATCTGGATGAAGGGACGTTTAGACATATTGGGGGGACACGTTTTACTGATGGCCAATCTAAATTCCGATTGTATTCATTGTGCCATTCTGTCGGATATGGGGGATGTGACTGCTCAGAAGCATTCAAAACTTGCAAATGGGAGAAGATGGCTTGTGAGGCTAAGAGGTTTGGGGTTGTTCCCTTTAAATGACACTGTGTTAGGTGATATTCCCCGAGGCCTACCTAGTCCAATGGGGTTGTCCATTCCATCATTGATTATGTATTTGCTGATAGCTGGTTATTTGAGAAATGTTCAGGACTAGTAATCACAAGCACAGACTTTAGTGACCATTCTTTGCTATCACTAAATTTTGATGGATTTGTAGTAGCCCTGGGACTGATGTCGATGAGGGATTGTTAGACATTTCTGTACATTTGGGGGGTAACATCACATGGACGTCTGTATTGGCTTCCAGAATCAATGCTAATCTTAATCGGTGCCTTGTCTTGACATCCCGCGAATGGGAAGTTCAAACCTTTACAGTCGATAGTTTTGACTGTTTTGTGCAGGACATAATTGAGAGAACTAGTTTGGTTGTAGAGGTGCACACATTAGTTTTGGGGAATCAATAAGTTTTGTCCATGAGTCAATAACTAATTGCGTTTGAAAAATGACAATCAGTTCTCAGGTGCTCCCTGTTAGTTCTGTGCTACCAGATCATAGATATGAGAAAAGGGATGGTACCTCGAGAGACCTCGGGATACAAACAGGGGCGCAGCATACACAACCAAGAGTGTCAAACACTTTCATGAAAAAATTACCATTAAGTTACTCAAAGTTCATTTAAAATAATTGTATTCTCAAATGAAAAAGTCTTTAAATAAACATTTGTACATTGAATTTGTGAATTGGCTAAAATTATAATTACATTTTTGTTATATATCAAGCATTAATTACACAAGTTTTCAACAAAAGGTCATTCAAAAAGAAAAAGATTTTTTTGGACAGAGGAACAAATATACAATTTCTTTGGCTTACAAAGAAATGTATATATTGACCTGTGTTCTGATGGATGGTATCCTGATATCTAGACAGGAGATTACTATCTACATGAATGTGATCATTCTCCGGCTAACTCATAATATGCGTTTCGGGCTTGAAGCCCTTCTTCAGGTACTAATATCTTGGATATTCTTTCTGAATTTTAATAGAGATAAGTTCTAGAGACTAGATTTGAGACTAATTGAGACTAATTGTATTGTATTGTATTTATATAGCACTCTTTCCCAGTGTGGCCTCAATGCGCTTTTTTCCTTGGTTGAACGCCCTTGTTGACCATAGTCGGTGTGGTTGGAAAGTTCTAGAGGGTTTAATTTAGTAGATGTGTGTGTGCATGTTGCTGTTCTATGACTTGGGTGGCTGGCAAGGCGCGACTAAGCAGCCCAAGAACGGACAGACACATGGGCGGGTGCTGGTGGGGGTTAGAGATAGTTTGCTATTGTTGAGAGACTCTATGTGTGCCCAGCTATACCAAATTCCTTTCAGGTGGTGGTCGCCGTATGCTAGTGGCAGAGGTGTTGAGGTACGTCAGATGTTTCAGTCTGGGCGGCTATGTGTGCACTAGACTGGATGTGCTTAGCCGTAGGCGTGTTCTATCATGCATGGATGCTTGGCCGTGCCTGCGGCCCGTGTCCACGCTAGCGGTGTGCGAATATACGTAACTTAGGCAGCAGTGTTGCTGCAGGTCTATACCAGGGGGGGATGGCTTTCATAATGTGGTAGGTATCTGCATATATTGAGCCGAGATAGAGGCTACACCTGGAATTCGAGAGTCCTGTATAGTGCAAGAGATGCCTACCAGTACAGTGCAAGTAAAAGGCCAGATACTAGAGTCCTGCCCAGTGGGAGAGCGGCCCACACCCAACAGTGCACATCTGGATACAGGCCCACACCTAACAGCTCACAGCTCACTGAAGCACCAAGCACAGCCAGATAGCAGAGACCTGCCCAGTGGGAGAGAGGCCTGCACCAGCAGTGCATATTTGGATACAAGCAAAGGACAGCTAGAGTTGAGAGTCTTGTATGGTGAGTGGGAGGCCCACTTCCAATGATTCAATTTGAGTACCAGGCCTAGAGAATCCGCAGCAGGAACTGAGAATCTGGTACCATTGAAGCAAGGGCCCTCCACAGGCCGTGGCTTTTCAGCCTCTTGTATAGTAGCTATCCATAATGGACAGTCATCGCTGGTTTGTTGAGTCTGGTATTCGACATTAGGTTAGTGGGGGCCAATTTTCATTGTAATATGTCTCTCATGTGGTCTGGTGGGCAGGATTGGGGAGAGTAGGATGCGAGTATAGCCGCAGCAAAGGCTGCTGGATTAGCTCAGGTGCTTGAATGGTTGGAATGTTGTTGCGGGAGGGGTGATGGGGTTCTAGTAAGCAGGCAGTGTTGCTGAGCATTAGGTGGTGGTGTGTCAGGTGAAACCACTGCAAGTGCTGCCAGCCCCTGAAGTATGATCGAGGCGGTGGATTTTATTAATGGTGTATTCAAGGGTGGAATGACTTAGGAGAGTATTGGGAAGAGCCAGGTTTTAAGGGCCTTCCTGAATTTCAGGTGGTTTTCGATCTTGCGAATGTGTAGGGGGATGGAATTCCAGATGATTGGCGTTTTGACAGAGAAGGAGGAGCCGCAAAGTCTTGTCGAGTTGTGCGGTGGGATCACTAGGCGAAGTGCGGTGAGAGATCTGAGGTTAAGGGACGATTTTGTCTCGCAGGAATTCAGGACTCGTGTTGTGGATTGCACGATGGGTGATGCACATGGCTTTGAAGTTGGTGCACCGAGCAATAGGGATCCAGTGGAGGACTCTAAGGGTAGGGCTGATGTGCTCCCCTGCGGGCAGGTTGATGAGAAGGCGTGCTGCCGCATTTTGGATTCTTTGGAGTTTCCGTAGTTGGGATGCGGGGGCTCCTAGGTAGAGGCAGTTTGCATAGTCAAGGCGGGAGGGGATGATGGAGTTGATGGCCGAGTAACGGTGGGGATAGGTGAGGTAGGGGAAAATCCTCCTGAGGATACGTAAGTGAAAGAAACAGGTCTTGGATACACTGGTGGTGTGTTGGGTGAGGGATAGATCTGAGTCTAGTTGGCAACCAAGATTTTTGACTACGTTAGAGGGTGCTGGTGCTTGTTCTAGTGAGTCCGTCCATGGGATTGGTTGGGGAATGAGAGATGTATTCCCACAAAGCAGAATTTCGGTTTTCCCAGGGTTGAGGATGAGATGGTTGGTCGTCATCCAGTGCTCAATATCAGAGAGGCATGATGACCGGTCCGGGCGTGTGGGTCCTTCGGGATTTGGGATTTTGAGGATGATCTGGGTATCATCTGCATAGTTGTAGCAGGTAAGGTTGTATGAACGGATGATTCCGGGGGTGGGCTGTATGTAGAAATTGAAAATTAGCGGTGACGTGGATGCTCCTTGGGGAACCCCTTTGCAAATTGGACGTGAAATGGATGTGAATTGGTCATGGTGCATGACTTGGGACAGATTAGAGATGAAGGAGGAGATTCACGAGAGGGCTGTGTTTGTGATTCCTAGACTTTTTAATCTATCTAAGAGAATCATTTGATCAATGGTATCGACGCTGCAGAGAAGTCTGGCAGGATGAGAACCGCGCAACCATCTGCATCAGCTGTTCTTTTTAGGTCATCCCAGATGGAGACTAGGGAGGCTTCTGTTCCCCTTAGTGGTCGGAAACCTGATTGTGCTGGATCTAGGAGGTTATTGGATTCAGCAAAATTCCCCGAGCTGTTTGTAGGCCGCACGGTCAATCAGTTTGGCGATGAAACGCGTGTTGGAGATGGGTTGGTAGTTTGGGGAAGAAGAGGGCCAAGCGTCGTTTTTGTGAGGATGGTTTTGGTGTAGGAAGTTTTTTCAGGCTTTCGGGAAGGCTCCTGAGGTGAGTGAGTAGTTAAGGATTGCGCGGACGACCTTTCCTGCACGGGTGGTGGTTAATTTTCTTGTGCAATGTGGGTGGGCATGGGTCTTCTGGAGAGCTTGACGGGCGGCTGGCCGCTACTAGTGACAGGAATTCCTGGTGTCTGATGGGAGAGAAGGAGTCAAAAGAAGAAAGTGTTTGTGGTGCGGTTTGTGCGGTGTGATGCGGACGGCTGGGCAGTGGTGGTAGGGTTTTTAGTTTGGCGGTGATGGCGTTGTGTCTTTCCTTGGTGGCGTTGTAGAAGTGGAGCGAGAGAGTGTCACATAGGGCTTGGGAGCTTGGGGTGGTCAGGCGAGAACATGAGGGTGATTTGAATTCTGCTATGATTTTATGAAGTTCCTTACATGGGTTGCGGGCATTTAGGATTCAGTTCCCATAGAATGATTTCTTGCTTTTTCTGATTTCCAATCTGTAGGCTCTGGTTGTCCTTGCTAGGGTGGTCTTGTTTTGGGCTGAGGGGTCGGCTCTCCAGGCCCATTCCAGACAGTGCTTGAGAGCTTTGTGTTGTTTGAGATTGGCAGAGAACTACTTTGGCGATGGTCCACATTTCTGGGAAGCGCGTTTTGACGGGGTGAGTATCTTGAATTGGTCTTTGTGCAATATTGTGAGCCAACCTCCCCTACGAGATCTATTCCGAACGGTGAGTGTGTAACCCGGTGGGAAGGTCTCATGAGCGAGAGGTTCATAGTCGTCCGAGAACCAGGTTTCAGTAATGAAGAGGATGTCTGGGTTTTTTTCAGTGAAGAGGTCGTAGATGTGGAGTATGTTCTTAGAAACAGATCTGGCATTGATGAGGGTGCAGGATATTTGGCGAGATGCCATTAATGGTAGAGGGTGGGTTTTGAATTGCGGGAGAGTGTTGTTTGCAATGGGGAGAGGCAGTGGGGGGCAAAAGAGGCAGTGTAGTGTGAGGATGCTGGGGGTTAAGTGTTAGGGAGGGGAAGAGAGCTAGGAATCGGTTGGGGGCGGGTGGGAGGTGCAAGGGAGGGCATAAGGTGTATGCAGTCTCCCCTTTTCCTTGCCTTGTATGTGGTGAAGGGGGTCTGGGAGAGAGTGGGTGGTTCTCTGGTGCGGGGGCTGTTGGCTAGAGCCTCTCTTGCTGCACTGAGTGAGGGGAAGTGGCAATTGGGCGGGGCCTGTAGCTGGGTGCAGGGGATGTGAGTGGACTGTGTGTTACACTCACCTGGCTTCCGCGGGGCGTTGGGGCGTGGTTGGAGCCCTCCATCGAACTGGCTCCTCGAAATCACCTTCCCCTTCTGAGAATGGTTGGACCTGCATTTCTGGAGCTGGGTGTTGCCCCTGCGTGAAGAGGAGATGCAATGAGTATGGAGTGGAGGTATCGTGACTTCCCCCAGCCCTCTCGTGCCAGAATACGGTGGGCAAACACTTTCCCATAGACGCTCACCTGTAATTTCGTGAAGAACAGCTATCCGTCCCGCTTTCCTTAGCAGGGGCACGTAGAATGGACCAAGTTACTTCACTGGTCCGTGGCGGTGTTCATCCAGACCAGCTGCGACCAATCCACGTATAAGGTAAGTCTTTGGTTTGATTATAGTTCATTCGATTAAAGTGTTTGTATTCCGTTTCAAAAGTCATTCTTGCAATGTCTCATTCCATTTCGATAGGTGCTGCAAAAAAATCTGGATCGGAGAGAATCCGGAGACCTTAGAGGCTGACGTAGTCCCTACAGTGACAGGTAAGATGGTGTTTATAAGGGAGCTTTAGTCTCTTGTATTATGCGGCCATGCAAATGCATATGAGTTCTAACCAGTTTGTTCTTGTTTCCTCATAGATGTGGGCCACCAACGAAGAATGGTGTCTGGTTCCTCGATGAAGATTGCAGGAGGAAGTCTCCGACTCCGATCGCGATGGAATGGAGGCAAGAAAAAGGGTCCGGCACAGGCCGCGATGAGTTGCGGGTAAGAGACGCGCTCCGCGGTGTAGTGACTGGAGCGCCCAGCGTTGTAGCGGCTGGCAACCGGTAAGATGGGCGCTCTCAGCGATGTAGCGGCTGGTAGAAGGCAGGATCTGTGTCCGGAAATAGAGCGGCCAACAGCATGTAAGGCGCAACTGCAGCGATGGAGTAGCTGGAGGGAAGCTTGCAGCGATGGGCGGAAGACCGCAGGTAAGAGCGTTCTGCAACGATGGAGTAGCTGAAGTGAAGACGCTCACAGAGATGGGCGGAAGACTGCAGGTAAGAAGTGTTCTCGGAAGAATCTTTAGGATGAGGCAGAGAAAATCGAGAGAGGCACTGGTGAGTACAGCGGGAGCGTTACGCTGCTTGGAAGCAGAATAACGCAAAGTGAAGGGCACATGTATGGCTGGCCTTATATAGGCTGGTTCAGGCCCTTCCCATTAGCTCTGACTACCAACCCCACCTTGCCCTTCTTTGGGCCTGTGGCACGTGCCTTCCAGGTCTGATCCATGACCACGCCCCGGCCCTGCTGTACATGCCCTGGGCCTAGAGTGTGCAGAGCACACTTTAAGATGAGCCTGTGCCAAAGGAGCCAGGACCGAGTCCAATGGGACCCCGGGGATGAGGAAGGACTGGCCCCATGACAAGTGGCCCTGACACTGTGTCAGGGATTGTGTCTTACGTGGGTGTGGGCTATCTGATCCGTCTCTCCATTTTGCTGCTCTTAATTGTGCAGATCCTGATCTACAGGTTAGGGAGAGAGTTGCAGTTTGAGGTGGGGATAGGGAAGGTGGCAGGGAAAAAGGGGGGGATAACAGTTTGATGTGTGCTGTGGAAGGAGAGTGGACTGTGTGGTATAGGGGATAGGGAGCAGCTTTGGACGGTTTCAGTGGGGCTAGTGGAGTGGGCTGTCAGAATGTGGCCGGTGAGTGACATGGTGCCTCGATGACTGCGTTAGTTTGAGGACTGTACTGAGTGCACACCAAAGCAGTGCAATTGGGTACAGTTCTAAAGACCGCAATTGAGTGCACCACTAAGCAGAGCAATTGAGTGTAAACCTAAGCAGTACAATTGAGTACAGTTCTAGAGACAGCCAGAACTGAGATTCCTGCACAGTGAGCGAAAGGCCTATGCCCGGCAGAGCAATCCAGTGTAAGGCTAGGCAGAACAATTGAGTACAGTTCAAAACATAGCCAGATTTGAGACTCCTGTATAGTGGGAGAAAGGCCTATACCCAGCAGAGCAATTCAGCGCAACCGATCAGAGCAATTGGGTGTAAGGCTAAGCAGAACAATTGTGTAAAGTTCAAAACATAGCAAGAATTGAGGCTCCTGTATAGTGGGAGGAAGGCCTATGTCCGGCAGAGCAATTCAGTGCAAGGCTAAGCAGAACAATTGAGTACAGTTCTAAAGACAGCCAGAACTGAGATTCCTGCACAGTGGGAGAAAGGCTTATGCCCGGCAGAGCAATTCAGTGCAAGGCTAGGCAGAACAATTTGAGTATAGTTCAAAACATAGCCAGATTTGAGGCTCCTGTATGGTGGGAGAAAGGCCTATACCCAGCAGAGCAATTCAGCGCAACCGATCAGAGCAATTGAGTGTAAGTCTAAGCAGAACAATTGTGTAAAGTTCAAAACATAGCAAGATTTGAGGCTCCTGTATAGTGGGAGAAAGGCCTATGTCTGGCAGAGCAATTCAGTGCAAAGCTAAGCAGAACAATTGAGTACAGTTCTAAAGACAGCTAGAATTGAGATTCCTGCACAGTGGGAGAAAGGCCTATGCCCAGCAGAGCAATTCAGTGCAAGGCTAAGCAGAACAATTGAGTACAGTTCTAAAGACAGCTAGAATTGAGATTCCTCCACAGTGGTAGAAAGGTCTATGCCCAGCAGAGCAATCCAGTGCAAGGCTAAACAGAGCTATTGAGTACAGTTCTAAAGGCAGCTAGAATTGAGATTCCTGCACAGTGGGAGAAAGGCCTATGCCCGGTAGAGCAATTCAGTGCAAGGCTAAGCAGAACAATTGAGTACAGCTCAAAACACAGCCAGACCTGAGGCTCCTGTATAGTGGGAAAAGGGCCTATATCCAGCAGAGCAATTCAGCGCAACTGATCAGAGCAATTGAGTGTAAGGCTAAGCAGAACAATTGCGTACAGTACAAAAGACAGCCAGACCTGAGGCTCCTGTATAGTGGGAGAAAGGCCTATACCCAGCAGAGCAATTCAGCGCAACTGATCAGAGCAATTGAATGTAAGGCTAAGCCAGACAATTGAGTACAGTTCCAAAGACAGCAAGAATTGAGATTCCTGCACAATGGCAGAAAGACACTAATTAAAGACACTAATCATTTTTTGCCCAAATTGGAAACAATTCGATTCAATCCAGAAGTAGACATCCTGTTTACAATGGACAATATCACACACCAATCTGGCTTGGAAGCAGTGGAATGGACTCTTTTGAATACACTAGATAAAATAACAAGTGATAGATTGTTTATAATTCAGCTGCTTACCATCGTACTGAATAATAATTTCTTTATGTTTGAAGATAAATACTACATTCAAATTTCCAGTACATCAATGGGTGCCACAATGGCACCGAGTTATGCCAATATTTACATGGCATACTTGGAAGAAACAAATGTACTCAATAACCTCATTTGGAAGGACTAACTAAAATTCTTTGTCAGATATATTGATGATCTGTTCGGAGTGTGGGCAAGGACAGAAGCAGATCTAGAACATTTCATTGACTTCATGAATTCACTGACACCAAGGATTAATTTTACTTACAAAACAAGCAGGACGATTCTTGAATTTTTAGATGTACTGATCTATTCTAACCAAGACAAATTGTCAACAACAGTCTTCACTAAGAGGATCGACAGGAACAGTCTACTTTTAGCATCCAGCTTTCACCCTAAAACTACCATCGAGAGTATACCCCTCAGTCAACCTCTGAGGTACATAGGAAAAGTATCAGAGGAGGATGAATTTGATAAAAAAGCTAACAAACTCACAAAAAGATTCCTTTCAAGAGGATATGATCCGATCAAGTTACAGAGAGAGACACGGAGAAAGTTAAGAGCATAACCAGACTGGAAGCCTTACAACCCAGTGTTAAAAAGGAAGCAAATGATTTAGTGTATGTTACAACCTACTCACAACAAAGCAGACAAATCAAGAAGATTGTCAAGAGAAATTGGGAAACACTATCCTTGGATCCAAAGCTAGAAACCTTTTTCCTACACCACCTCTCTTCGCTTATAACAAGAGTAAGTCTGTCCGAGATCATTTGATCAAATCAGACTTCCGACATCAGAGAAGCCAACTTACAACATTCAAAGGTACACTTCCTTGTAATAAATGCAATTGCTGTCAACATCATTAAAGGAAATTACATTTATCACCCATATAATGGCAAAAGAATTGCACTGAGACATACCTCCACTTGTGATACGAGGAATGTCATCTACGGGATTTAGTGCCCGTGTGGTCTCTATTATGTAGGCGTAAATGGAAGAAAAGCAAAACAGAGATGGGGCAAACATCAGTCCAATGTCCGTCAAGGATCCCTAAAATCTCCAGTTGTGCAAAACTTTAAGGAACTTAAACATTCAGTTGCCCAATTACAATTTGTTATTTTAGAACATGTTCAGCTGCTAAAATGGGGAGGTAATCTTCCAAAACTAATGCAGCAAAGGGAAACCTTTTGGATCGAGAGACTAGATTCAATGTTTCCCAGAGGGATGAAAATTGATTGGGATTTATATTGTTGGTTGTGAGTTAACATGTCTTTACGTCCCAACAATATGCAATTAGTCATTGATTTTGAAGTACTTGCTGAATTATTATATTGCTGTTTTCACCACAATTGCAGTTGATGAGTGTAACTAAGGTTTAATTATCATGCTTTGGAGTCTAACATATAACGTAACTCAATGTGGTTTGTTTTGAGAATGATTATGAATTTCCGTTGTAAATCATTCATGCTGTACATTATATGATGCGATTATGTGAATAATGTGATTATCCTCATGCTAACAACTCATTCAATTAATTTTCTCTATTTATCAAGCTTACAAATATGAGCTTCAATTCATAATAAGCGCACTAATTGACTGAAAACGAATGGGTCAATATGCGGACAGTCATGATCTATACATTTAATTTGCCCTATTTGATAGCATTCTAATAATTAATATAGTCACGTGGTGTTAACGTTTACTCATAGAGAGTAGTAATTCCATTAACGTAATGGAAACACGCGACCATTTTTTATTCCAAGATGGTGGTGTAGAACGAATCCCATAGACCATCTAGCGACGACCAGAAAACAGGAAGAATCAGAGGAGACCCACCATTTTCTGCAGACTAGCTGCAGTGCGCTTATGAAGATAGATGAAGATTATGAAGATTATGAAGATTATTATTATAGCTACATTGGTTTGCCTCTAAAAACGCCTTAAAAGAAACAGATACCATACCACCAGAGTTCTGATAACGCAACGATAATGAGTCTTGGCGTATTCTCCTCCTTATTTTAGCACGCCACTGAAGAGCATATAAAACCATTAAGTACATATCGAGACCGCACCACAAAGTATTGTGTGGGCTAACACTGGGGAAACCATTATCCTGTGAACACTCTTTTGGGTAAGTGATTTGCTTACCTAAGTTTTGTAGAGATTCTATAAAAGTATGTTACTCTGGGATGCATGATCTTAATCATCCCATGCCATATATACTGACCCGCAGTGACAAAAAGGACATAGCGATAACGGAAGTGAATGCCAATTAAGAAGCTGAGTGCCTGTTTAAACGTTTCATGCCAGAGTATACTTGAAGGCGATCTAGTCTTAATAAGGTACGCTTTTATCAACTTAGAGTCAACATATATGCCTAAGTGCGACTTCACGATAGTGATTCAAATTCATATTTTATTACATCAACTATATTGACAACCAGGGAGACCACATAGATGAAACAACACGGTTATTACCTAACAGATTTGTAATTCCTCGAGCAAGGAACATCTCCTCCATTTTTTTGGGTGAGTTACATTATAAACTACTACAGAAATTATAGTAATTCTGCTACATCTCCTTGGTTCTGGCCTTAGAGCGGGACACAACGCTTTTGTCAGCGACTTGTCCCACCACAGATCATTAATAAGGGATGCTAATGAGTATTTCAAGTTATGTTATATAGACAATCCAAGTAATCCTGGTAACATCTTTTTAATTTCACGGGCTGAATATCCTTTGAGTCAGTGTGTTACCAATACCTGCTCTTTATATGATTGCCTTTACAGGTCAATGAAGTGACCTACTAATTTTCTCTTTTTTTTTTTTTAAATATATTTTTATTTTATCTCAACCAAACAACAGTACAACAGAACATAAATAAAACACATCAAACAACAAAAACCAAACAAACAAAAATAAAGGCACTGAAATCCCCATCCCTCCCCCCTATGAGCCTGTAGGGTGTCCGCCATCAGTGTCCGCTCCGTGCGGTGGTGCCTCATCACTCTCAAAACCAGCCGAGGCCGACCCCGTCCCAAACAGCTCAGCTAACAATAACTTCCATGCCGTGAGGGAGCCCGTTTCTTCCTCCTCTCCTGCCATACTGGCATCCCGCCACGCTGCCGTCCCAGCATTAGCCCATTTTTGGAGATCTCGCCACCAGACCTCCACTCGCGACTTATGACATTTCTTCCACCCCATGGCTATCCTACGTTTGGCAAGCACATAGGCCAGATCTTTAAGTTTCTCGACATGTCGAAGCTTACGCGCTCTGGGATACCCTCCCAGCAGACAGGCCCAAGCTGAATCTACCTTAAGTGTGATACCCCTCCCTGCCAGCCTGCGCGCCACTTCACCCCAGTAGGTTGCAATCACTGGGCACGCCCAGAACATGTGTATCATGTCCACATTCTCTTCGCTACACTTGGGGCACGCCTGGCGCCCAGTATCCCGAAATCTGGAAATTCTCAGAGGGGTCATATATGCCCTGTGCATAATATAGAGCTGTATCTGCTTAAACCTGGCGTTCCTCGACACATTTTTGTGGTACCCCAAGGCGCGCTCCCACAACCCATCCGCCATCGGGGCCCCCATCTCCGCTTCCCATTCCAGTCTCAGGTCCCCCAAATCCTTCCCAACCTTTGTCATCAACATCTCGTACAACCTGGAGACCTCGTGCCCACCCTCTGATGCGTCATACATTATTTCCAGCGTAGCATCCGGGTCGCCGGCTAAAGTAGTTTCGGGCCACGTACTCCGGACCTCCCGGACCACCCTATGATATGTCACATATTGACCCCTGTGTAGCCCCGACCCTGCCTCTAGTTCTTCGAACTCCATTAGGGTCCCATCCTGCCAGATGTCGCCCATAGTGACCAACCCCACTGACTCCCAGTATGTCCGAAGAATAGCTCTCAGCTGCCCGTCTTCCTTCGCCAGGGCGACCAGAGGTACCTGTGGCATACACGGCAAGGGGTCACCCATCATCCGGCAGGCACGCCGCCACATGTTCCTGCCCAGGGCTAACATCTTAGGACGCTCCCTCATCCATGCACTGATCACCTCCCGCAGTTAGAAGGGGGAACAGTCCTTCCCCAGCAGCCTGTGTTCGGAGGTCTCGTCATCCGAGAGCCACCTGGCCACATATTGCAGTTGCGCAGCCGTATAATAAGCCTCAAAGTTCGGCAGCTTCACGCCGCCTTTCTCATAAGAGTTCTGCAATTTCCACAATGCGACCCTGTTGCGCGTGCCGTGCCATAGGAAATCCCTGCATCTACTATGTAACCTAGCAAAAAACTTCCTAGGTATCATATACGGGATGTTATTGAAGTAATGCAAAAGCCTGGGCAGCACCACCATTTTGAGCATAGCTCCCCGACCCATCATCGCTAACGGCAATCTTTCCCAGAACCTCATGCACCTCTCAATCTTTTCCCACAGCTAGCTCGGTATTATGTCTGTGTTCTTCCTCGGTCGTGTGATACACGTCAATGCCCAGGTACCGGAAGGAGCTCGTCGCCCACGGGATCCGCAGCACTGGCAACCTCTCCACCGGTATCCCCACATAACCGCCTAGCGGGAATAGTGTGGATTTCTGAGGGTTAACTGCTATGCCGGACAACCAGGCGTACCTCTCCATTACCTCCAAGACATACTGCAAATTCTCTTCCGGATGTTTCAGGTATAACAGCATATTGTCTGCATACAGGGATATAAGATGGCACTCCCCTCCCACCTCTATACCCACCGGGTCATACTGCTGCCGGAGGTAGATTGCTAAGGGTTCGAGGGCCAGTATGTACAACATTGGGGACCAAGGACACCCCTGCCTAGTGCCTCTGCCTAACTGCCATCTATCTGACACCACTGCGCCCGTACGGACCCTAGCCAGAGGCGGACTATATAATAGCTCGGCCCACCTCATGTAGCCCAAACCGCCCCAAAGCCGCCAGCAGCCACGGCCATCGAACAGGGTCGAACGCTTTGACCGCGTCCAACGCCACTATCGCCATTTCGCTCTCCTCACTGCATCCCCATTCCACCACCCTGTGAAGGCGTCTATGATTGTGAGTAATATTCCTATTCGGGACATAGCCCGTCTGGTCAGGATGGATCAGCTTGCCTATTACCCTGCGCATTCTGGCCGCCAGGACAGCTGTTAGGATCTTGCTGTCCTGGTTCAGCATCGACAGGGGTCGGTAGGAGCCACAATCATGTCCCGGTTTATTGGGTTTGGGGAGCGGTACTATAATCGCCTCCCTGAGTGATTCCGGCAGCCGCCCCACCTCGAACGCTTCATTAAACATCTCCAGCTTGGGCGGGAGCACCTCCTCTCCATACGCTTTATAAAATTCACTGGGGAACCCATCCGCTCCTGGGGCCTTGCAAGTGGGTAGCTGCCGCACAATCTCCTTCAGCTCCTCCAGAGTGATCGGAGCATCCATCTCCTCTCGCTCTTCGTCACTTATCCTGGGCAGGCCTATGTCTTCGAGTACTACCTCTATCTCCTCCCGGCTCCCCCCTTCTCGATCCTCATATAATGCTTGATAATATTCCGCGAATGCCCCATTCACCCCTTCCTGGGTGTCCACCTCCACGCCCTTTTCAGTGATGACTGATCGGATCGGGGTTCTCGGGGTCTCGCTCTTATACAGCCAAGCAAGAAGCCTGCCCGTCTTGTCCCCCCCTCATGCAACCTCTCAATGTACTTCCTGTAATTCAGATTACAGAGCCTGTCCCAGTGTTCCGCACACCTCTGCTGCAGATTAGTGACCGCCTCCGTATCAATCCCACCCTCCTCCAGCTCTTTTTCCAACTCAATCTCGGTCTTACGCAAATCAGCCAAAACTCCACCCATTAATCCATTGGACTTCACAATGGCAACCTCCCTCATTACAACCTTAAAGGCCTCCCACAAAGTACCAGCCAACTTGACGCTACCTGTATTCGTCTCAAAGTAAGCAAGTATCTCCTCCCTCATGTCCTCCCTGAAGACTGGATCCCTGAGCGCTTCCGCCCTAAGGCGCCATGTTGGAATTCACGCACGTGGGGGACAAAGCTGCCATCGCATGACCAGGGGCGAGTGGTCCGAAAGGACTCTCGCCCTGTAGTCTATATGGTCACACTCCGCGACAATGTCCGGAGTGGCGAAAAAGTAATCCAGCCTCGTGTGCAGCTGGTGCGGGGCCGAATAATGCGAATATTGCCTCACGCCGGGGTGTCTCGTTCTCCACACGTCTGCCAGGCCAAGGTCTACCCGCACCGTCTGCAGTACCCTAGCCGCCGGGCTGGGCCTGACCATCCTGTCATCCGACCTGTCCTCCCTGGGGTTTAGTACACAATTAAAGTCCCCACCCCAAATCACCGTACCCCCCATCCCCTCACCAAGTCTCGTGCACAGCGTCCTAAAGTATGTCGCCGTGTCCTGGTTGGGAGCATAAGTATTTATAATACACACTACTTTATTTTCCACAAGCCCCCTTACCATGACCAGCCTCCCATCAGACTCCACAACCTCCCCAAGTAGCTTAAACGGGACAGGTGGTGCCACCCAAACCAGCACTCCTCTAGCATAGGCAGAATATGTAGATCCCACTACTGTCCCTTTCCACTTCCTCCCCACCAGTTCCAGTTTATCCTGTGTCAGATGCGTCTCCTGTAACAAGGCCACATCTATCTTTTGCCTTTTTAGGTACAACATGACCTTGTTACGCTTAGGGTAGCTGTTAAGCCCTCTAACGTTCCACGTTAGTATCCTAAGGTCCCACATGATTTATCAGTAGCCCCACCCTCCCTCCCAGGTCTGCTCGCCTCCCCCCCACCTCGAAGACCCCCATTTCCAGTTTTTCCCCCAGGCTCATATAAAAACTAACACCCCCCACACCCCTAACCCAACCAACTGCCCAGCTCCTCCATCCCTGGATCTCAGGCATCCCCGTGTTCGGTTCTCTCTGGAAACCCAAGTAGAGAACCCGACAGGGTGTCACCCCACACACAGTGACTAACCTAAACTCAAAACTGGGGTACAAAGAACATCCCCTGGAGGCTCCTCTCCCTCGCATCCGTATCCGCGCACACGGACCATATTCCAAACTCCTAACGCATACACTTCCATAACAAAGTCACAAAGACTATATTCCAGTCCCAATGTTCATAGTCCAACCGGGCCCGCAGCGTCACTTATCTCTTCCATCCGCCGTCCGCTCATCTGGATCCTGAGGAAAGTTTTGTGCATCGAGCCACTCCATGGCCTCCTCCGGAGTGTCAAAGAACAGCATCTTGGTCTTGAAGAAAACCTTCAGTTTGGCCGGGTAGAGCAACATATACTTGTACCCAGCTGCCCGCAATCGCCTCTTAACCGCCCCAAAGTTCATGCGACTGCGCTGTACTTGCAAGGTGTAATCGGGGTAAGCAGTAATGGTCGCCTCTCCTCGCCGTATGGTGCCCCCCTTGCGAAAGTGTTCGAGGATCCTTTCCCGATCCCGATAATTGAGGATCTTGGCGATCACAGACCTGGGCGGATTACCCGGCGGTGGCCTCCTGATCAAGGCCCTGTGCGCCCTCTCCACCGCAAACCCCTGCGACAGGGCGCCCTCAGTGATCTCCTGCAGCAGCAAGTTCTCAATAAACTCTGTGGGACTCTGGCCTTCAGCCCCCTCCGGCAGGCCCACGATGCGAACGTTGTTTCTGCGGGCACGTCCTTCCGCCTCTTCAGCCCTACTTTCCAAGTTGCCCACCCGCTGCACCAGGGCATGGATATCGCGCTTATGTGCGGTGCAGTCCGCCGCAGTAGGGCCCATTTCCTTTTCCAAAGTCTCCGTGCGCTCAGCCAGGGCTCGCACATCCTGCCTCAGGAGGTTCATGTCCTCCTGCACCGCCCCAACCTGTAGTTCCATCGCAGTTTTCAATTCGGCCACAGCAAGTTGGTGCTTGGTCTCCCACGTCGCCTTCAGGTCTGCAATCGCAGCGAGGACCTCCTGGTTCGCACCTCCGGCGGCCATCTCCTTGGTCTGAGCCTTCTCCTTGCTCCTGGCTCCTTCCGGGCCGGGCGGCGTCTTGGCGTATTCGTCGAGCGTGGGCTGTTTATTCTTCGCTCTCAGAAGCTTGTTTGACATATCTCCAGTCAGGAGCGTCCTTCTGGCCGCGCTCAGGTCCAAGGCAGGGATGCCCATACACCACAACTCCGTTTCAAGAGTCCTAGCTCGCCCAACAATCTCTGCCACCGCTGTTGTCCAGCGCTCCCCCCAGATGGGCCGGGTCGCGATGGGCCGGGTCGCGCTGCACCCTTCGTGACGCCCAGAGGGCGCACGTATGCTGTGGGAACCGCCACTGGGGTCCCGGTCCACCGCTCCTTTGTCCCCTCGTCAAGCGGCGGCGGCCATTTTCTCGTCCATCGAGGTCTCACCACCAACGCTTCACTCGGCTCCTAAGTACGCATTCGCAGTGCGGTCCCGTGTAAAAATGTATCCACACGTGCAGCCGGACTTCATGTACGCAGTCATCATCATCTCCGCCACATCGTAGCGGTTCTTGCGCGGTTTCCAGTCGGATAATGTACGGATCAGCGGGAGCCCCCGTACAGACACGTCTTTTCACATGGCTTCCAAGCCACGCCCTACCTACTAATTTTCTCTTATTAATTTTCTCTTATTAACTTTGCTTGTAATAATTTCCATTAGACTCAAATCTAATCTCTAGAACTAAAATTGTCTTATCTCTATTAAAATTTCAGAAAGAATATCCAAGATATCAGTACCTCTAGAAGGGCTTCCTGCCAGAAACGCGTAGTATGAGAAAGGCGGAGAACCATCAAATTCATGTAGATAGTAATCTCTTATCTAGATATCAGGAAACCATCCATCCGAACACAGGAAAATATATATATATTTTTTGTAAGCCAGAGAAATTGACTATTTGTTCCTCTGTCCAAAAAATGTTTTTCTTTTTGAATTACCTTTTGTTGAAAACGTGTGTAATTAATGCTTGATTTATAACAAAAATGTCATTATAATTTTTGTCAATTCACAAATTCAATGAACATGTATTCTTACATACCTGTTTTCCAACATAATATGATTGGAGTATTGTCTGCCCTCTTGGTCTCAAGCGCATGTAGTACCAATATACAAAATGGACACGAGAGCAGATCCACCCAATTATAGGCCAATAGCTATTCTGGATGCTGATAGCAAAGTCTTTGCTTGTATCATGCTTCAGCATTTAGAACCTTGGTCTACTGGCACAGGAAGAGTTGAGAAGCAGCAAACTGGCTTTAGAAAAAATGTGGGCACCACATTAAAGGGTCTTGTGATTAACTGCTAAACATCTGGCCTAGGGGAAGAGAAATATTTCTATTTACTTTGCCTCAGTTGACCTGCTATCTGCTCTTGATGCAGTCGATCGTAATCTGCTTTTGTCTAAACTAGATAAATGGGGTATTCCCCATGGTATGTTGAGGTTAATTATTGACCTGTGCGATCATTCTTCCATACAGATTCGACTAAACCATCAAGGCATGTTATCTCACCCGTTTCCACCTTAAGAGGGATCAGACAGGGCTGTTATTTGGCACCATGTTTGTTTAATTTGTATATGGTGAAATTTCGTAGTATCTGCAACCGAAAGCATTAGTAACATGACTGGCCTATGCGGATAATTTTAGATTTTTTATTCAACCCCTATAGGTCTGCATCATCTGCTGCAGGGTTTCTCTGCTTTTGTTAAGGGTCATTCCTTGTCTATTAATTCCTAAAAGACTATGGTAATGAACTTCACAAGTTGTAAAAATAAAACTGACCTTTTGGTCGTGGATACAATCAGAGCCAGTGGCCACCATTGATTCCCTCATTTATATTGGCCTTCCTTATTAATGCCAGAAATAATAAAACCCTGATTCGGTCCTGGTTAAGACTATGCACATTGGCACTATCTAAACAGTTGCGTAGAGTGGATTCCCGTTATGGCAAATTTTCTTTGTTTCCCTCTATTCGTTTTTACGAAGGGAAAATAGTGCCAAAGATCCTCTACGGAATTGAAGTATATGACTTGACATTAGTGGACCACTTATGTGTTTTGGAAGCCCATATCTGGAAGAGGGTATTGGACGTTTGTGGTTGAACACCACTCCTTGCAATCCAATTATAGATTGGTTTAATCTCACTAAAAGCGGGGGCTCAGTGGGGGTACCTTGCACTGTATAGGAAAATCTTGGTGTTCCTTGATGGGCCCTATTTTCTGATCTTGGAGATATTTGCAAGAAAATGGGCTCTGTGATATTGCAGGAGCTGGATGTTTTGCGTTCCGCCTTACCAGTTGAATGTGGAAGAACTGTTGATGAATTGATGGGGAATTCCTCCAAAGCAAAATATATTTTATATGATTTTGATTGGGCGTGTACAGTGGATGGTTTTCATCAGTATATTTCGCTGGGTCACCTGCGAGGGGACTACAAGAGGCGTGGTATTTTAGCTCCTTTTCTTTCAATCTACCCTGCTAGGTGCATCCATTGCCAGGTACGAAAGAGATTCTTGTACGGTATGTAGTGGAAAAAGAGGAGAATGTGTTTTGTAGGCTTTGCCAAGACAAGGACCATCAGGAAACAATTAAACTCTTCTGTACAACTGTTCAAGTACTTAGAGACAATGCTTTTAAGACGTTTCAGCACCTGTTTCCTAGTAATGTAGGATGTAATGAATACACATGGAACTATTGTTTGCCTGGTCCTACTACTTTTATTGTTGTTTGTTACTACTTTCATTACAGCCCAGGAATATTGAAACGGACTCTTATACACAACATGTTAATGCATAGTTGTTATCTGTACCTTTTACTGTTTTTGCTTCCTTTGCTTGCTCCAATCTTGGTTCTTTTCTAAATTTTCTTTGGTATGTATCATGAAATATTTTACTGTGTATATTGCTTTGTCTTGATTTTATCGCTGTTTAAGGTATAAAAAAAAAATCACCAATAAAACAGTAAAAAATACATGTTTTTAAAAAGTCTTATTTTAAAGCTAAACATGGTTTTAGATGTTTTTTATTAAGATGCTGAAACTATTTTTCATCAGTACATTAGAAGCTGCATATTAGTGTTTTTTATTTAATCCACACAGATCATACATTGATTAATGGAAGAATAAACAATTGGAAGAACTCTTGCAGATTAAGCAACAGGCCAGGTGTTAAAGGGGATGACAGTGTGTGGTTATGTGTTATAAGGAATAAAATACACTCTGCTGTATGTAGAACAAATATTGCAAGCCACCTCAGTGTTCCGTGACCTTATAAAAGGCCTTTGTCATTGTTCCTGTATTTGGTCACAGAACCCCTTAGTGACTTGCAATATCCTTATAAACTACATTGAGGGAACTAAATACTGTATAGTACAGTCCAGATGTGACATTACCAGTCGCCTTTAGTACAAAAATGACATTACTTGTGATGCTGTAATAACTTATTACTGTTCATTGTGACTCCACAGTGCTTTCTTCTTGAGTCTGAACAGAGCAGAATTCCACATGTCATTGTACCACTTAAATGCATGACTAGTTTTTCAGGTTCCTTTTGTTAATTATTTATTTTTATTTTTTTATTGTTTATTTGTATAGCACCTATACACATAAGTGGAGGGGGGCAGTGGGGGAAAAAACAACAGTCATTCAGAGCCCTTGACTATCTGAATGATACAGGCCTACACAGAGCAGGGTAAGTTCAGGAATAAGTGCAAATAATACATATAACAGTGAAGATAACTCTTTCATGTCTAACGACAATCCTTAGTTTTTCAAAATGCCTTACACATGGGTGTGGGCAGGCAGGGTAGAGAAGATAGACTACTATACAATGCTAAGTTGAAGTGGATCATACAATTATATAGAGGTGTGATATAAATACAGTGGAGGTGGGGTGGGTGAGAGAGGCAGGGAAGAGGAGTGTAGGAAAGGTATACTACTGGGCATTACTACGCTCTGGGTATGTAAAAAGTATTAATGTATAAGGGAATGGGCAAGTATGGTGGAGGGGAGAAGAGGATGGGCTGGGGGGTTGACAAAAAAGAAGGGAGGACAATACACCAATAATACAAGGATGATTTAAGAAGAGGAGAGTGCTAGCAGAGAGGGTGAGGCAGGGTGGGAAGGGGAGGGGAGGTGGACAAACAGGGGGCAGGAATAGACGATGCCACAGCTAAATTTTGGACGATTTTTGGCAGGACAAGGTCACATGTAGCAACTGGGCACAGCTAAATTTCATTTTCGGCAGGGCAAGGTGAAAATACATGAAGCAACTGGGCACACCTAAATTAGATTTTGGCAGGACAAGGTGAAAAAACACATGCAGCAATTGGGCACAGCTAAATTCGATTTTTGGCAGGACAAGATGAAAACAAATGCTGTAACTGGCACAGCTAAAATTAATGGGAGTCCATATGAGATGGAGTGGGAGGTGGGACAGTCTCAGGTGTGAAGAAAGAGGATCGAAGAAGTGAGTTGAGGGAACAGACCTTCTGAGAAATGTTAGATGCACCATTAATTCAGTGGCCCTCATTTCAACACCGGCGCTAAACCATGGCGCTATTAGCACCATGGTTGGTGCCGGTGTTGTAACAGGTCCGCCATGGTTCAATGGGGAATTACCACCCCATTCCAAGGTTGGTGGGGCGGTAATTCCCCATTGATCCATGGCCCTTCCCCATTCCCATTTTCGCCCCATAGGGCTAAATGGGAATGGGGAAGGCTCTAAGTACAGTAATGCAAATTGCGGTACCGTACTTAGCACCAAGGTCCCTTTGCGGGTCCCTACTTTAACGGCTGGTGTAGACCAGCCGTTAAGGTCAGGTCCCGCAAAGGGACCTCGTAATCAGGCGCTAATGGGTTAACAGCGCCTCAGCCTTTTATGGCGCCGTTAACCCATTAGCGCCAGGGTCGTAATGAGGCCCAGTGTGTCTGGAGCGTGTGGAGTCCTCCTCAGCCTCCATATGCACATGGGGGTGGGGGAGTAGGAGAGAACCCACAGACCCGGCCAGGCAGCGGACATGGAAGTGTAGGCAGGGCATTAAGATGTGGGCCTTAGGAGAGGGGGCCGGCTAAAGCTTGCCGGTCCCCAATAGGCCAATATGTGCAATCTCCCAGCCCAATCAGCAGGCATGCAGGTGGGGGAGGAGGACTCTGAGGGTCCTTCTAGGTTTCAGGGCAAGTGGTGGCCATCTTGGAATTGCCACGGGACCACCAGGCAAATGGGCAGTTTATGTGGAGACTCCACTTTGCCCAGGTGCACGTGGCCCCAGATTGGTAGATGGGCAGCTACGTGCATCAAAATAGGAAGCGCGGATCCATCGAACGCCTTGCCGAACGCCTTGCTGCCCTCTCTCCGAGCAGATCAATCATACCAGAACTTTAGATATATCTTCTTTAACTGGCTTAAGTCAACAGATCATTAAGTCCTGCCTCCCTCACCACTTTGTACATATACTTCTAAGATGCTGCCATTATGATCTCACATAGCACTCCTTGCCTCGTGCTCCCATTTTTTTGCGTGTTATGACATGTAACTGCTACCTTTTGCCTGACCTTGTTACATATTTGCCTGCCATGTGTAATTTATTTCTGTTAACTAAGCTGTGAATTTCCTTGTAACCTCTGCGCCCTGATACCTCCGGGTCTGGCGGGCAATACAAATAAATAAACAAACAAACAAACAAACATTGAGCACTTAATGGAAAAAAAATCATTTTCTCCAATTAAACACGATTCATTTTCTTCTGAAGTCGGTCCTACCTCGCATGCAAAGTGGTGTGGGAGAAAAGATCCTGCCGCATCATGGAAAGCAGGAGCACCCTCCTTTCATAAGTAGCTCTGTGGTATACTTTACTGCCATTGATAAGGACCTGATTGTTTTCGTATTTCTGTGCAGTGCTGAAGTTTAGCACAAAAGTGCAAGAATCCTTCTTCAGTGTCTTATTTTAAACTACATAACAGCTTTTAAATGCATTGTATTACGCGGCTGGACATTTGTTTTTTGCAACACCTTTACAAGCTACATATTCGTGTTAGTATTTCAACCAAAGAGTTTCTTCTACATGCACTTCGTGTGTCCAGAACTGGAAAATGGCTTGGATTAGAGCGCGCTAGATACTAAGTATTAAATGGGAAGACAGTGTGGCCATAAGTTATAAAGAATAAAGGACTCCCTACCGTTCTTAAAATGGATATTGTAAGTCACCACAGAAAATGGAGACCCAATAAAGAAACTCTCCCTTAGGCTTCGTTCCTCTATTGGGCCCCTGGACTCTTTTTGCTCGCAGTGCCCTTATAAAATATGTTTGGCAGTATTTTACCCTATATTTAAATTAGCCTTTTTGGTCCGTCCACACAGAAATGACTGCTGTTGGTTGGCCTTTCAAGGCGAGCCAGCTATTATGTTAGAAGTTGGACTGAGGCATCATAGCTCGACAAACATTTCTTGTGCAACTTTTCTCTAGAGAATAGCCATTTGACCCCGCTATTGGCCGATAAGATACCCACCGACGCTGTTTAGAGTCCTCTCGCTGCATCCATTTCTAGGAACCGGTCCCTTCAGGATGCACACCGTGGTTTGGCTTTCTCAGATCCGTTTTGCTCACGTAACTTCAGCTCCTGTCCTCTGCAGTGTGTCACACTCCTGCATCCCTCAAAGCCCACCAGCCATCAGAAACCCAGTGTGCTGAAGACCGGTTCATCCTCTTTATTATTGGTGGCTTCCAGAAGCCTGCTTCCTTAAGGCCAGTTTTTTGGGCTCATTACACTTTGCTGGTCTGGAAAAAAGTGAGAAAAATTGCCGGTGATTTTGGCACCTGCATTCCGGACCAGCGAAGAACAAGTCTACTGGTAGAGGTACTGATCTACCTGCAGTCCTGACCTGCCGGTAGTTCAGGCCACTACTGGCAGAAAAAGTCCAGAAGCACCTGCACTGGTACGACCGGTGCTGGTGATTCCAGCAATCCCATCTCATAGAGTCTTATCAGACTCCATGGGAAAGTGAAATTACCGTCACTCCACCACCCGTAGTAGCACGGTAATACTGGAATATCGGACGGCGGAGACAGTAAGGCAGGCTTGCCGGTAACCCGCTCGAATTATCGGCGGGTTACTGGCAAACCCATAACTAGGCCCTTTGTCCACTTAGTTTCTGAACATGTTATTTCACCTCAGGGGCACCATCCTTCACAGTAAAATGGACGCTCTCTAAGATGGCTTGATAATGGCACTCCTCGGGCGGATGTAGCGGAAACCAGGAGCTCGTTGCTTTCTGATATTTGGCACACATGCATAGCCAGTTCGTACCGCTGGGGTGCTGTAAATAAATGTTTCCTTAGATATTTTTCCACAGGGCAGGTTCAAGAGCCAAGTACACTCGCACTCCAGCTCCCCTATCCACAACCGCAGGATCTTATTGCTGAACAGATCAGGCTCATTCAATCTCTCCATACCTCAGGTGCCTGGGAATCCCTCACTGTCGACACTCTCGCCTGGCGGCCATCTTCATTACCCATTCACAGCCCTCAGGGTGGTGAGTGGGGTGCGGTTCTACAGTATAGGTTTAAATGCACCAAAGTTTGCTCAAATGTTCTTGAATCCTAATGATCGAAATGATAGCTTTCGCTAAACCTTGAATCACTGTAACTTCAATTAAACAAGCATTGACAAAGCCAACGGTTTGGGCTTTTCTGTAGTCCTGTGATATGCACTTTTCATGCGCTTACATAATGGCACTACCTACCCATAAAATGGCAAAAGCTGGCAAATGGACCTTGTACCTGGGCATATTATGGCAGCACCTGGCAAATACCTATCTAGTGCCTATATGAGAGCCAAAACTGTTGGCTTTGCCAATGCGTGTTTTTAACAGGTATGCATGTAAGGAGTACATGCAAGGAAACACATGCTGCTTAAATCCAAGTGACTGAATGCACACTTGGCTAAGACAGTTTAATTTAATCAGGATGTGGTTTAGTTGGTTTATAGCCACATTTAACCTTTATCTTTGTCAGAAAGTCCAGAGGGTAATGTGTATTGGGCTGGGAGGGGCATGTAGTCGAAAGGGAATGGACAGAGGGACAAGCATGGCCAGGGGCGATGAATGGCTGGGCACATAATCACACATGCATCATGGGTTGTGTATCACTCCTCACATCTCATTTATCTCATATCTTCGCTTCCTATGACATATAGGCAGTGCTTTGAGGGCTACCTAATAGCCAAAACTAAAAAGGAAAGTGTGTGTTGTTGTATCTATTTTTTCTTTATTTGCAACATTGTTTTTACATCTGCAGCTCAAGTCACCTGTTTCTCCTTGGCTCTTAATCTCTAGTATATCATATCTATTTTATTTTAGGTATTTTTGTAACAGGCTTGATACTGCTAAATATCCACCTTTGCTTTTGATTGGAGGTTACAAGACAATATATGGAAGGGATCTATCTCTCTGCCATTCTTTATCTGAGGATACACGTTACAATACTAATGTATTGAGGATGAGTGAGATGCTAAGGTCCATCTAGGATATCCTTGTTGAAGGAGGTAAGATGAGAAAGTCTTATTGTGCTAGACACCCTACACATCTTTTTGGAAATGCCCAACCAAGGTGTATGACGGACTACTTCAAGAATGGTAGGTTGAGAGTAGAATTCAGGTGAAACTATATCTTTTGGCCTGCAGCCGAATGGAAGAGGTGAGTCGTCAAGCCAGTTATAAACTCACAACGTTCCCCGCGTGTCTATAGTTTCAGAGCTCGGAGCCCTTTGTTTGGGGAGTTATCCCTCAGACACTTGTGTAGTTAGACATGCGTAGGATAAGGTGGTTGAGGGGGGACTGATGTTTGGTGTCTCGCTGGCAGGTACGGCTAGAAGATCTTGGGGCTAGTGCCTGGGTTATGGCCATGTAGAGACTTAGACCTGCTATCTTTCTTCGATCATTGCCAGTGAAATGTCCATTAAAGCACTGGAGTCTAAAGGCAAGTCTTGCCACATGACTTTGGGCCCTTTGAAGCTTCTTTAGGGATTTTCCTTTCATCAATGTATATAAAGGGCTGCAGTGGAGATGGGATGTTACCGCCGCTTGTACTAGGATAATTATGTGTAGTTGAGATGAAGCAGATGGGGGATCCCACGGAGTAGTTATTGGAAAACAGTTCTGTCCCTCCATGGACCTGTCCAGGCCAAGTAAGTTTAATGGCAACGGTTACCCCAAAGTTCTGGGCCTTGTTGCTGGTCAAGAAAGCGATCCCACCGAATCCGGCCAGTGAAAAACAGTGGGGTCCACTGGACCCACAAACAGGATCTCTATCTTTCATGCTGGCCCTCGTCTGTTCCTCACCTAACTGCACATTTTAAAACAATAGACCCCGCCACCCCAACTACTACATAACGGACCATTCTCTCCTGCTGTCCCTGAGACCAAAAGTCCCATTCTCATTTCTTATTTTGTTTCTTACATTTTCCTTCTGCTAACCACTCTAGCCTTTCCAGCACACTATTTTCAAACTTAAATTGTTTTTTCAACATTTGTAAGCCATTCAAACTCTTGACTTTTCTCACTTTATTTTTCAAACTTAAATTTTTCAAACTTTATTTTTTAAACTTTGGAGCAGGTAGAGTTAGGAAATCTAATGTATGTATACACTAGTTTCGCAACTATGCAAACATGCCTGATTGTACTGATATAAAAACTAAAATAAATGGATTGCATTGAAAAAATATAAGTAAAAACACTTACATGGTCACTTTGAGAGATCATGCTGGCATATGTGCTTGAAAGCTTAAAACAAGGATCATATAGGGATCTGTTTAAAAAGTAAGTAACCCAATGATACCTGCAAAGTGCCAACCCAAAAGTGGTAGCATTTTTACCAGAACATTGCAAGCCTAAGCCCGGAGCTATAACAACGCAACACAAGACTAAGGAAAAACATTAAGACATAAAGACAAAATAAGCTTTTGCCATGGGTGCCTGCCAAAGAACCACTCGCGGTGGCCCTTACAGGCAAGACGTGTTGCCACTTTGTCATGGCGCACCAATCCCTACCCTGGACCTACATCACTCCTGGCGAGCAGTGTACAGGGAGGTGTGTATCGGTCATCAGCCACGCGAGCGCGCTGTCCAAATACATCGCCAAGAGGTCTGACGGCTCTGGCTTGTGGCCTGCACAGTAGCGATCTGTGAATGCTTGGCCGGCGCTGTGAGTAGTAGCAGGTTAAATAGCGTGGCCAGCGTTTGCAGAGCACTGGCCAAACAAAGCGTGCTTGAGCATGAGGTTTTCATTTCAGAAGCTTCACTGCTGGTGCATAACTGGACGCTTGTGTGCCCCAGGCTGTGTTTAATGCAGGAGAAAGTCTTGGCCAAAGGTACAGTCAGCAATGTCTATCCTCATTGGTTGGAGTGGTCCAAGCCTTCACAGATCAAGACAGGTGGTAGAAGGCAAAATTCAAAGGCAACTCCCTAAACGGGTTCAGTTGGCACCCCACTTAATAAGATATTCTGGGCATGGCTTTGCCCACAGGCCATCGGCTAGTCGTGAGCTGTTGTCTGCGAATGAAGGAGTTCCCTGACTGCTGCGGGTAAAAGGCTGAGTGCGTGGTGTGTGTGTGTGTGTGTGTGTGAAATACTCATTTCAAAATGTACACATCAATGGCAATTTGTGGGCATACATATCATGGTTTACACGTGTGTGAAAGGTTGTAATCATGCATTATAAAGTTCAAAGTTTGGCAACACACTTAGCTCACAAATACCGAACTTCTTCACTCGGTGTTAGAAGCCCCCCCATACCCGCACATTTGGAGCCACGCTACTCAATGGCACTTCGTTATATCACGTTTAACTCCATACAGACCAAAATCATTGATCTCCCAGCCTCCAATGGAGCCTCCACTTCCATTACCTGTCTCATTCCCCCCACTTGCTTGCCCCTCACTTAAGACATGCAAACTTAGTGTCCTTATCACAGCTGCCTCATTCTCTGCCACTACCTCACCTGCTGCAAGCATTACCGTGCTTAGCTTCAGTAAAATCCACCCACTCCTCGCTTACTGCCAAAATGCTCATGATGACTCTGGTACTCAGTTGTCTTGTCTATTGTGCTAGCCTCCTCCTTGGCATCCCACTCTACTCCTTCTCACCCTTGACAACATGCTCAACATTGCTGCATGCACCTTCTGGGCACCTCCCTACTCTGGACCCACTTCCCGTCACTGCCATGTGCCTCTCTGTGAAAAATTGCTCCCTTTTCAAATTTCTGTTGACTGTCTTCAAAGCCATTCATGGGCTTGCCTCTCTGAAACTATTATTCCTGCTAATCACCTTACCCTAAACCTCACTCTGACACCCTCCGCAATCTCTCCATTCACCGGACGCCCAGTGCAATCTTTTGTTTCTCGTTCTTCTACCTCCTTGCCCATTAACACTGCAACTCACTATCCTCTGGGACAAAGACAATGGCACTCTCCTCAACCAGTAGGGACATATGTAACTAGATGCACGTCTATTTGCTGCCTTTTAAAGATCAACATTTCAGGGGGCCTCTGGTAAAAGACCACACTCTGCCTTACGCCTGTCAAGTACCTCTTTTTGCCCCTTGATGGTGTTCCAGTGTTAGATAGGGAAACTGGTTTTAAGTTCAGGAAATGAATATGGCTTTCACACCCCAGTGTGGGGGTGGACATGGCTAGTAACTGCCCGCCAGCCCGAGCCACGGTAGGACAAGCGAAAAGAGGGTCTTGACTCGGTCTGTGGGCCTTTACCAGCCATGTCCGTGCCCCACTGGGTTGTGAAAGCCATTCACACCCCGGGTTTCATCCGGGGTGCAAATGGTTGTTTTTTTCAGGGAAAAAGGGAAAAAAAGATGGCCACCACCATAGGAAAAAGTGACCAAGTCAGTTTTCCAAACTTTTTATTGTGACCCCCCAAAATATTTCCATTCTTTATTCCAAAGCCGGTTTTTCACACATTGTAAAAGTCTATGCCTTTGTCTGTTTTAGGAAAAACCCTATTTCTGTGTCTCTTGGATAGCCATAATAAAATAGCTTTCATGCCCCGTCTGGGGGCAAACATGGGGCTTAACGGCCCGCCAGCCTGAGCATTGGTAGGCCCGATCTGCGGCCCATTAAACCCCATGTCCGTCCCTCAGCCGGGACGTGAAAGCTATTCGCACCCCAGGATTTACCAGGGTGCGGATACTTTTTATTTTTTTTCATCCGACGGGCGATGAGCTCAGCATGAGCCCATCTCCTGTCAGAGGAAAAGAAAGGCGAAAAAAATGACTGCCACCATAAAAATGCAAAAGGGATTAGGCCCCTTTTCGGATGACAGCGGCCATGGAAAACATATTGCAAAATGGCCGCTGTCATCTGAAAAAAGGGACTTAGTCCCTTTTCTATTTTAATGACGGCCGCAATTTTTGGGGCTTTTTTCTTCTCCGGCGTGGGCGGTGAGTGCACAATCGCGCCCGGGAACGGAAGATGGTGATTGGTCAGTCTGTCTTGATGAATGATTCTTCTTTTCTTTGCTACATCATTAACATTACATCATGTCGTGATGCTCTCCAGAGTGTTCAAGAAGTTGAGTCCTGGCCCTTGGGTATGGAGGAGCTCCATCTGGAGGTGGTTTCAGGTTATCAGTTTCTACCTGGCATGTTCACATTGAGTGGGGCAGAGTAGACAGAAATGCTTTTCGTGTACCCACACGTTTCATAACTTGCACTGTTTGTATATACTGATGGCCAAATGTTTCTTTCTCGGGCAGCTTCTCTAGCACACACGTTCCCGCCTTTATGGTAAGCTCTTCAGTCAGTGTCCCTTTTCACCTTAAAAAGAGACTCTTAATCGCGTCGTGTCAAGCTGCGGATCTGGCTTCATGTGGAATATAGAGAGATTTTATAAGTCAGGCATGTACCTTCACACTGTGATTGGCACAGCAAAGTATATATGTTCCTCATTACTAAGGGCAAGTGATGAGTTACCCTCCAGATGAAAGGATGCATTTGGTCAGGGCCTGTTAATAATCCTATTTGCTCCCTCAATGATACCAGATACCTATTGTTGTCTTAACGCGTTTTAGAACTGCAAGTGTTATCCCAGCAAAACAGGGCTTCTTTTCAGGCTCCAAACCCTTTATGAAGTTACAATTGGACATCTTCCGAGGAATGATCCAGGTGAATCTTGTACACATAGCCACTAAAATTAGCAAGTTTTAGTAAACTGCTGTCATGGAACATTTGTGATGTATGTACATAAATTGAAATGGTACTTCATCCCTTAGTAGAACAGTGTTGTTTGGCTGATTTGTGTGATCCACTGTTGTCTGCAAACATCTTGAGCAATTAGGTATATACTTTCTTACATCATTTCTCAGCTATGGACATCAATATCAGTCCATATTATTCAAACATTATTTTTCTTTATAAAAAGCTGCCATTGCTGGCTTATATTTCATTAGTAACACATTGTTCACACAATAACAATTTAAAAGAACATCACAATATACATACATACACAGAGAAACCTCTTAATTTGCAACGTGCAATAAAGTGCTAGAATCCGCCATAGTATCCTCAAAATAAAGATATATAATAAGAAAAAACATGTATATTCACCATAAATAGGCGTACGTAGACAATACTATATCACCTAAAATCAGACACCTATAGATAAGTGATGGTTACGCTCCACTCAACAATGAACAAACCTTTAAAAAACACTTTAACTATAATTGTTATCAGAATACAGATCATCTAATATCGCCACCACTAGACAAACAGACACAAATGTTAAAAACAGATAGACAACAAATAAAATGCCTACAGGTAATTTAAAAGGCACTTACTCAAAAATCTCTTGACTAGCATGCTACACAAGCACCAGTAGAGGATAGGTAGAGGGCAGTGCAAACACTGAGTGCGAAATAATTAAAATATCAGCAGCCATATGGTATCACGATTGCATGACCTGGCACTCGCCAAACAAATGTACTACCAGAAGGAACAAAAGGATCAAACACTAAACATGGAACAAAGTAACAAAAAACAACCAAATTCCATTACACCAATCAAGTTGGAGGAGAAAAAAAGGGCGGAGAAAATTCAGATGGTCCTTTTCCATAGACCTTTGAGCCAGGACCAGCATGTCATACAGGTCTGGACATTTTGCAAATGCCAATCAAAACCAGGATAAAGATGAAGAACCCTCAATAAAAACCATGACCAGTGGGAACATTCATAGCATGCAAAAAATAATTTTACAAACCACCAGAAAGAACACAATGCATTAACACCATCACATTTTTCATGCATCCTCACTTACCACATGCTCACCAACTCGCTAACACAAATAGCCAAACAGAACAAACCCTCATCGTCAACAAAATAATCACAATCCTACATCTATCAAATCAACTTGCAAACCTCACCCACTCAAAGCATCATGACAAATCAGATACTTGAGGTCTCCCATCTGCGAGCAAAATGCTTCCAGTGGACAAATTCACTATCCACCTTGAAAACACACCAACCCTAGTTGCTCCTGTTTCTTCGTGCACCAACAGTTAAGCACAACACCTCTTCTCCAGTCATCATCCTGTCAGGCATTTTATAATAAAGATGAGGCATACATTGAATAAATTGCGTGATGCCTTCCTGGCAAGAGCAAGAGAAATAAAGATACCAACTTTGGTGCTAATTCAGGATTTCTGCCTCTTGCTTGCTGTCGCGCTAAGAAGGGACACCTGTCAGATTGTGGAGTGCACCCACATGTTTGGAAATGAGTGTTGAAATAGTTTATTTTCAAAGCCAAATTTCATAATACTTATGTACAGTGACGTGTTCTCTTTCAACCACTGTGCACCCCACAGAAAAGTATGTCCATCAATGCCCATCTTGAATATGAGTTGTCCTGTAGAAAGGCCTTTTTGGCAACGCAAATCTCTGACATGTGTGAAAACCTCAGCCCAACATATCAACCATAGGATGTTACTCATTTGGTGATGTAGCTTTGAGCATAGGCAACTGTAAGGTTTAAAGTGTTCCAAGAGTAAACCCTTTTACATGCGAAAGGCAGGCCCAGAATTAAAGTAGTTATTTTGCAGGGAATACCTCAAGCCATTTAATGAAAGTTATACCTGGATTTCTACATGTGTCTTTCCAATTTAAATATCATATGTACATATAATGCCATTACTGCAAAAGGTGTAGTCCAACCAATGTAAGATTGTATAATGTGTTCCCTTATTCTGCAATCTGTCATTGGTGCGTATTAAATGAGAGAAACCTTTTGTGTTCCAACTAGCCATAAGACATTTTGTCAGAGTTGTAGTAGGTTGGCGTTACTGGTTTAGTTGCGTGTGGGTTTGATTAATAGCTTTACTTAGCCAGTCTCATTTCGAGCCAATCTCTTTAGGCGCCTAATCTTTAAACCATACCTCTCGTTTGTCCCCGGTTTTGAAGTAATCATAGTTATTTGCCTAGGGTTGGAATTTTGGAGACTCTACTCTTGACGTTACTGTATAGTGTTTATTCTGACCCCAGTGTCTATACATTTGAACTCTAGACTGTTCTAATGAATTATTTGGGCGTCAATGCCACTCATCCCGTGGGTTAATTGTTGGAAGTGGCATAATTCTTTTTTTGTAGCTAAGTGCTGATTTGGTCAAGTTTATCTTTCATCTGTCACAATAGATTTTTAACTATTTGAGATGGTATCTGTAGCTCGACTGTGTCGAGATTATATTTATTCATTGGTGTGAAGCTAATCGCGTTTATATCCTCAGACCGCACATTAATTAATTGAGGGATGGAGTGGAATGCAGTTAAGATAGTAGTACAATTCGGGAAGGGGTCGTTTTTCTGTCTACCTCTCATTTTGAGGTTGAGGATAATATCATTGTGCTTGATTGTCTGTGTATTTGTGTTTACGGTCTCTTGAATCCTACTTCCTATATTTGATCATGGAGGAAGGTTAAGGCAACGTTTGGTTGAATGTACATACAGAGGTAATTGGTTCGATTCCCTTGTCAGTTATTGATTTGCCTCTCTTATTTTTATCAGATATGCTCTTTTCTGTTCCATTGTTTGATAGCCATATGATCATCAGATTTGATATTGAAGGAAGCAGAATTAACATTGGTTAAAGGTGGGGAGTTATGCCAGCTTGCTGGGGCTACTTCGAGCTGGGGTAATGAGGATGTTGAATAAGTAGAGATGTTCATGAGCTCTTCCTGAACCCCCTCCTCTCTTACATTTACGTTGTTTCCAACATCACAAGTAATTGCAGGTCCCCTTCCAGCCTGAGAGCGGACACACTTGGCAGTTTGAACTCTTCCTTGTCTAGACCCCTGGATACCTGCTTCAGAGTGCTTATTCAGGCTCATTACAGATGTCACATTGGAGCCCACGTGAGAGTTTTCTGTATGTTTGCCTTCAGCAGGTTCCACAGGTGGGGTTGATAGATTATCAATACATGTTTTCACTTTTGATTTACTTGATTGTTTTTATATCAATTGTTTTTTTTTTCTTTTTTTTATTGTAGCTTGTGCTTAAGTTTTGCATTTTTTGGATTTATGTTTGCGAGCCAATGGTTCGAATAAATCATAGGAAGCTTCAACCATTGGTTCAGAGATAGCAGAGTTAGAACCGCCTTCAGGCTGCATAGAGGTCAAAGACTGGCTTGATGAAACCTCAATTTACTCACTAATCGCTATAATGTCCTCTACTATTTCTACCGGATTGTCATGATGTTCTATTGGAGTTTTATGGCAGAATTCGCTCTTTGATGGTGCCCGCAGTTGAAGTTGGCAATCTGAGACTTTCTCACTGCAATTAGTCATTTCTGGTGCCATCCAATCAATTTTTGCTAAAAATTAGTTTCAGAACTTCACTATTCACATCAATACTTTTGTGCATTTTCGCTAGGGCATACATTGTAGTATTGATGGCACTAAGGGTGGTTTCTAGCATTCAATTTGCATGATGAGCAAGTCCAAATGAGGGTCTTGGAGTAGGCCTAATGAATGACCCCGGCGAGGAGTTCGATGAAAAAGAAGAGTCCACTTGCTTAGCGGTTTCTGGGATCAGATTTGGAGAATTTGAGACATTCGAACTCGGTCTTGTGGCAGCGGTGTCTCTTTGCGTTTCATCAACCACATCAATTTGAGAATGAGGAGGAGTATTAGATGTGGCACTGTTTATCTGCACTGTAGTCTCAGGTTTCTCTATCAATATAGGGTCATGGGCATGTGTCTCCGGGCTAATAGCAGGTTCTTGGATTTGTAATACCTGCAAGTAGAGTAAAGGGCGGGAAGTGTGTTCATCGTTTGCATTAGTTATTACAGTTCGTTCTATGAATTCTCTAGGCATGCTTTGAAATAGATTATGGGTTAGGAAAAGTTCTGGTTCATTATCTAATCTTGCCAGAGTTAAACACTCCAGATCTGAGGGTTCTGCTGAGCCTAAGTTTTGCGCATGTTGACAGTCTGCATCGATTGCTGTGCAGCTAAGTCTAGGACATTTATCGTTATTTGAGCAGAGTGAGGTTTTACAAAATGTGCTAGTGTCACATTTCACAGGAGACGCACGTTTGTTTATGGCTCCAGCGGCCCTTGTGGGCGTGACAATGTGCGTTTTATATGATTGACTGGTATTATAAAAGTTGCAGCTTTAATTGGCATTGTTGATGTCAGTTTGTAAGACTTCATTGCCTTTTCGATGCTAACTTTATATTTTTAGTATCACGCTATTACCTGGTTAAAGCGGGTTTTAGCAGGTGTCTGTGTATATCTCACTGCACGAGTCACAGTATATAATTCAATTGAATAAATATTCAGTGTTCCCAAGCCCCGAGGCCCCGAGCACCGTGCAACAGCGTAAAAGCACTCGATGGCACTCTACATGTGTGCGTACATAAGTGGTGCGCGCGAGTTCAGGGGTGTGGTCTGTAGTACTACAATTGAAGGAAACAAATAGTTTTGAAATCGTAACAGTGATTCAATAGCGTCCACTATAGTCCACTATAATCGACTGCAGTTGAGTATTAATCTGTTGCTTGTAGCATACCAACGTTGCATGGTCGAAAAATACGTTGCAATGACAGGGTAGGTTTCAGCAGCAAGCACAGCTTCCCCAGCAGGAAAAGCACTTGATTTGTGCGCGCACAAGGTTCGCGCGTGTTCCAGTTTAAATACTCGTTTCAGGGGTGTGGTCTGTACTACAACGTTGGATGGTCCAAAAATACATTGCAATGACAGGGCGGGCTTGAGCTGCAAGGACAGCTTTCCCAGCACGTAACAGCACTTGATGGCACTCAACGTGTGTGCAAATAATAATAAGGCAGTCCTAGTGGCGTCTTGTCAAAATAAAAAGGGCCTATACTAAAAGAAAACTATTACCAATTCTTACTAGTAATTACAAAAAGAGTGTGGGATAATGTTCACCAGAAAAGAAGGATGTGTTCACAAAAGGATAAGTCAGGATGATATGGCTGGGTCTCCCTTCCCCATGTTTGAGGCACGGGACAAGGCGGGACTCTCGAGCACTGTACACTCCTGGACCTCGACAGCACCAGGTTTACAGTTCAGTTCAACGATATCAAAAACCCTTCAGAGGCTAAGGGCCTCATTACACGGATGGCGGAGAACCATGGCGCTATTAGCGCCATGGTTCATGCCGGTAAAATACCGGCACCGCCTTGGCGGAAAGGGGAATTACCGCCCCATTCCAAGGTTGGGGGGGCGGTAATTCCCCCTTCCACCATTGCCCTTCCCCATTCCCATTTTTGGCCCATAGGGCTCAATGGGAATGGGGAAGGCGCTAATTACGGTACCGCAAATTGCGGTACCGTAATTAGCTCCGTGGGTCCCTTTGCGGGTTGGTTTTTAACGCCTGCAAAAAGCAGGCGTTAAATCCACCAACCCGCAAAGGGACCTCGTAGTAAGGCGGTAAATCCTTACCGCCATCCGTGTAATGAGGCCCTAAGTCTCTTTCCTGCAAAAGGATCTTGCCTTAGAAGGTTTGCTGATTAGAAGTAACAAACAAACAAAAGTTCTTTCAGTGTTCTTGCACGTTGGGCGATTGTTCTTCGCCCTGATTTCACAATGACAAAAAAAAACAAAGTTCTTTGGGCGATTGCTATTCGCCCCTGGGATCTACCTCTGCCGGGTTTGATATGATATGATATGATAAGGCATTTGTAACGCGCCTATACACAAGTGTTTCAAGGTGCGACGAGGCGGGGGGGGGAACAAGGGGAGACAGACAACGATCTTACTAGGCCAGGTGTCATTCAGATCGCTCAAGTGCAAGGGTAGAGGGGAAGGGAAAAGTGCATGGGGGAAAGGGAGAGGGGAAAGTGCAGTACAGGGTTATTAGCATACAGCATACAGGATAAATAACAAGGGCCAGCTGGTGGCAAGTGCGAGGTAAGTGCAGACAAGTGCTGGGAAGGGGGGCTGTATGGATACAGACACAGTCCCGTAGTGCAGGGGTTGCCGTGGAGGCAGTGCAGGGGAGAGTGGCTGGGCCGAGAACGGTGAATGGCCCAGTTGCAGATTCAGTGCAGTTTCAGTAGTATTAGCAGGGGAGAGGGGGAGAGAAAGCGGAGGCAAAGAGGAAGGTTTTGAGGTGCTTCCGGAACCGGAGGTGGTTCTCCTTAAGTTTCAGGGAGGCAGGAAGGCTGTTCCAGAGGGAGATCTGCCCCCAACTCGTTGTTTGGAGAAGCGGCTGACCCTGAGGGAGTTGGAGGCGGATGAGCGAAGAGCTCGAGAAGGAAGATATTTAGGAAGAGAGAGTTGAAGGTATTTTGGCCCAAGGCCCCAGACGGCCTTGTGGACAATGCAGAGGGTTTTGAACTTGATCCTCGCAGTCACTGGGAGCCAGTGTAGTGATTTCAGTCCTGGAGAGATACGGTCCCTGGGCTTGAGGCCAAGGACAAGTCTTGCAGTCCTGTTCTGGATGAGTTGCAAAGGGCGGAGAGTAGAGGCGGGCAGATTTAGATAGAGGCTGTTACAGTAGTCCATCTTAGAGAGAACCAAGGCTCTAGAGACAGTGAGCTTCTGGGGGAAGGAGAGGAAAGGAAGGATACCTCTGAGGAGGTGTAGCTGGTAGTGTGACTTCTTAGATAAGTCGGATATGTGAGGAGAGAAGGAGAGTGTGGAGTCGAAGATGACCCCAAGGTTTTTTGCCTTGCAGGTAGGAGCAGGAAGAGGGCCCAGAGAGCAGCAGGGAAGGAGGGAGTGGGAGTGCCGATGAGTAGAATCTCAGTCTTACTGGCATTAAGGCAGAGGTCATTGGCGGCACACCATTCCTGGATAGCAGAAAGACAGTCAGAGATGAGGGAAGGAGAAGAGGAGGCCGAGGTTAGTCTGAAAATGAGCTGGGTATCATCCGCATAGCACTGAAAGTAGGGGCAGAGAGCGGCGATGTGGTGGGCGAGAAGTGCCAGATACTGGTTGAACAGCCAGGGAGAGAGGTTAGATCCCTGGGGGACACCACAGGTAGAGAAGAAGATGTCAGAGAGGAAAGACCCCAGTTGGACCTGGGAGGGTCGATTTGAGAGGAAAGAGGTCAGCCACGCCAGAGCCTGACCAGTGATACCGAGGTTATCATGGAGATGGTTGAGCAGGATGGTATGGTTGACAGTATCAAAGGCAGAAGAGAGATCAAGCAAAATGAGAACACATGGAATGTTAGAGTCAAGGTTCGAGAGCAGGTCCTCACGGATGTTCAGGAGAGCAGTTTCCGTGCTTCTGGCAGCTCTGAAGCCAGACTGATGGTCATGAAGACTACCAACACATTCAGCATGGAGATTAAGCTGGGAGATGGCCAGTTTCTCCAGGAGCTTGCCCAGGAAGGGAGTGATAGAGATTGGGCGATAGTTAGCTGGGCAGGAAGGGTCGGAAGAGGGTTTCTTAAGAAGGGGGTGCACAAGGGAGTGCTTGAGAGGGGATGGGAAGACTCCAGAGGCGAAGGAGTGATTGCAGAAGTCAGCAAGGGCAGGAGCCAAGGAGTCAATGTGGTCCTTGATAGTTTTGGAGGAACAGGGGTGGACCTGTTTGGACGAGACTTTCATAGATCGGACTTGTCTTGAAACCTCGTCAGCAGAAAAAAGGGGAAAGGAAGAGAAGGAGAGAGGAGGGGTGGCTGCAGAAGAGCCAGAGGAAGGGCAGGGAATAGAGGGGGGGAGGTTATAGGAGGAGAGTGATGACAGGATGTCCTGAGTTTTTGAAATGAAGTGAGAGGCCAGTGCCGTGCAGAGGGCCTGGGAGGGGACAGGAGAGGTAGAGACTGCAGCAGGGTTGGCCAGCTCCTTGCAGATTTTAAAGAGTTCGGCCGAATTGTTAGATGCCGCAGAGATGCGGGCTTGGAGAAGGGCTCTCTTCTTGGTCAGAACGGAGAGCCGGTATTGCCTTTGGAGCAGGCGACAGGCCAGTTTGTCAGAGGATGAACATGAAGCACGCCATTTCCTCTCTGCCACCCTGCACTTGCGTTTAAGGGTGACGAGATCCGAGTCATACCAGGAGTTACATTTGGCTTTGGGCTTCAGGCGGATTCTCATGACAGGGGCAGGATATCAAGAGTATCAGATATAGCAGAGTGGAGAGTGGAGAGGGCTGTGTCAGGGTGGGAGTCAGCCGAAGGGGGAGGAGGGGGCAAGAAGGTGGCAGCGAAAGCTTCAACTGACACGCGCTTCATGGGTCGGATGACCGAGAAGGAAGGTGGCAGTGATGGGGGTGGCTTTGCCTGTGGGGTAGGGAGGGTGAGGTGGGAGGAGAGGAGAAAGTGATCACTCCAGGAGAGAGGAGTGGAGAGAGGGACAGAGAGGGGAAGGTCAGAGGAGATCAGGGCATCAAGAGTGTGCCCTGCAGAATGAGTCGGCCCAGACGGGGGAATAGAGAGTGAGAGAGAGTCGCAGAGGTTGCGAAAGAGTCCAGAGCGGGGACAGGAGGCATCCAGGTGGATGTTGAAGTCTCCAAGAAAGAGGAGTTGAGTGGTTGAGGACAGGAGTGAGGAGGAGAGGTCGGCCCACTCGGAGAGGAAGGAGGAAATTTGACCAGGTGGCCGATAGATAGTAGCCACAGTAAGGGAATGGCTATGAGAGAGAGAGAGTCGGCAGACAAGACATTCAAAAGAGGAGTAGGTCTGCGTGGGAGTAACAGTGGCAGGAATCCACTCAGGGAAGATAAGGGCCACACCTCCCCCCGCACGGTTGGGCCTGGGCACAGAGAGGATCTTGTAACCGTCAGGTAGGAGTGTGTCAAAGCTGGTGACAGAGCTGACCGTGAACCATGTCTCAGTGAGACCGAGTACGTCAAGGTCAAGTTCCTCAAGAAGGCGGCAGATATCAGAGGAATGTTTGACGGCAGAGCGAGAGTTAAGAGTGGCAATGTGGAGAAGTTTGCCATCTTTGAAGGACTTCCGGGGAGGGGTACAGATCAGAGGTATGCCCTGCGGAGGTGAAGAAGGAGCACGAGAGGGGGTGGGGAGGGAGGGAAGAGGCAAGTTAGTCGAGAACAGAGGAGGGGGCACAGCAGGAGAGGAAAGGAAGTTGATGAGGCGTGGGAAGCGTCTATTGAAGAGGTGAAGGTTGGCCTGAGGGCCTTGGACCAAGACGGTCCCATTAGCATAGACATTAATGATGGCCTTAGAGGAGTGGAAGGAAGCCAAGAGGACATCCCAACGGGTGCCACCATTAATGGGAGAAGAGGAGAAAGGAGAGAGCACAGAGACCATATGAAGGGTCCATGGGTCAGGAGAAGGCACGAAAAAGAGGATGTCAGTGAGAGTTTCCTTGGAGGAGGCACTAGTGTAGGTGTCTGCGATAGGGAGGCCTGGGTTGGAGACCAGGATGTCCTTTTTAAACTTTTTCCTACCAGATTTAGTGAGGAGAGCAGGATAGTCAATGGAGAAGCAGTTAGAAAAGATCGATGAGATAGAGAGCACCATAGAATAGGAGGGAGTGGGTGGGGGAAGACAGGACAAGCGCAATCGGACAGGAAGAGAGCGGCAGGCGTTAGTTTACCACAAATTCAGAACATAGTAAGCGTATCAGGTACACAGTGGAGAGGCCACCTAAGTTTGTAAATCCTGCGGGGGGAGAAATATCCCTAGTTTACTACAAATTCGGAACACGGTGAACACAGTAAAGGGTATCAGGTACACAGTGGAGAGGTCACCTAAGTTTGAAAATCCTGCAGACGGAGAAAAACCCTAGTTTACCACAAATTCGGAACCAGGTGAACACAGTAAGGTGTATCAGGTACACAGTGGAGAGGCCACCTAAGTTTGAAAATCCTGCGGAGGGAGAAAAACCCTAGCTTACCACAAATTCAGAACACAAAGAAGTGTAGCCACACTGCGAGGAAGTGAACAGGTAGGGGTGGGGTGGGCCGAGGGAGCAGGTGGAGCTCACAAGATGAAGCGGTGGAATGGCCCTGGCGTCCCCTGCGGACACCTGCAGACACACCGGGAGCCGCAAAGGAGGGAGCCGCCCTTTGCCTAAGGGGGCCCATAGCCGCTGGGGCTGCCGGGCAGAGGCTGCCCTGGTAGCACCAATAAGAGGAGGAGGAGACACGGGCCGGCAGCCAATCAGGGGGGAGCTGGGAGGATTGGAGGCGGGAGGGAGGGAGGGGACCAAGGAGAAACACGGAAGGGGAGAGAGGGGGGCTGGGGAGAACACACGTGGGGAAAAAACAGTGGCAGCAGCCCAAGAATAGGCAGAAAAACAACACACGGCCCACTGAGGGCTCAAATACCTTAATCTGGGGGCCAGCAGTCACCGGCTCTGCCTGATGGAAGTGGCGAGCGCGGTGGGCTGCAGGCAGCCTAGCCTCGAGAACACATGGGCCGGCAGCCAATCAGGGGCGAGCTGGGAGGATTGGAGGCGGGAGGGGACCAAGGAGAAACACGGAAGGGGAGAGAGGGGGGCTGGGGAGAACACACGAGGGGAAAAAACAATGGCAGCAGCCCAAGAATGGGCAGAAAAACAACACACAGCCCACGGAGGGCTCAAATACCTTAATCTGGGGGCCAGCAGTCACCGGCTCTGCCTGATGGAAGTGGCGAGCGCCCTGGACTGCAGGCAGCCTAGCCTCAAGAACACACGGGCCGGCAGCCAATCAGGGGGGAGCTGCGAGGATTGAAGGCGGGAGGGAGGGAAGGAGGGGACCAAGGAGAAACACGGAAGGGGAGAGAGGGGGCGTGGGGAGAACACACGAGGGGAAAAAACAATGGCAGCAGCCCAAGAATGGGCAGAAAAACAACACACGGCCCACGGAGGGCTCAAATACCTTAATCTGGGGGCCTGCAGTCACCGGCTCTGCCTAATGGAAGTGGCGAGCGTGGTGGACTGCAGGCAGCCTAGCCTCGAGAACACACGGGCCGGCAGCCAATCAGGGGGGAGCTGGGAGGATTGGAGGCGGGAGGGAGGGAGGGGACCAAGGAGAAACACGGAAGGGGAGAGAGGGGGGCTGGGGAGAACACACAAGGGGAAAAAACAATGGCAGCAGCCCAAGAATGGGCAGAAAAACAACACACGGCCAACGGAGGGCTCAAATACCTTAATCTGGGGGCCAGCAGTCACCGGCTCTGCCTGATGGAAGTAGCGAGCGTGGTGGACTGCAGGCAGCCTAGCCTCGAGAACACACGGGCCGGCAGCCAATCAGGGGGGAGCTGGGAGGATTGGAGGCGGGAGGGAGGGGACCAAGGAGAAACACGGAAGTGGATAGAGGGGGGCTGGGGAGAACACACGAGGGGAAAAAACAATGGCAGCAGCCCAAGAATGGGCAGAAAAACAACACACGGCCCACAGAGGGCTCAAATACCTTAATCTGGGGGCCAGCAGTCACCGGCTCTGCCTGATGGATCCTTTCTTGCAAAAATTGGCCTTCCTCCATTGGGCTCACTACAGCTTTTCCTGGGATCACCCTCTGCTGGGCTCTAATTGTTTCTTGCAAAAGTGGGCCTCCCTCCGTCAGGTTCACTACAGCCTTTCTTCAACACAGTTCATGTATTTCTAATACCATTCATGTATTGCTCAATTTTATCAGAAAGTGGGGTTTCTCTTCCTTCAGCTTTCTTTCGGCATCCCTCTGTCGGGTTTCATTTTCCAATTATCACAGTTCACAATTGTAGTGGAAAGCAGGGCTCCCTTTCCCTAGCTTTCCTCTGGCAACAGGTCAGAGACTTTCGATTGTACAAGGGATTTGACGTGACCCTTGTATTACCACTCTGAAGCCCAAGCTATCCTTTCCTAGGGCCTTCTGGTTGTTGTAGTTTAAAAAACAAGTCCCAGTCAGAGCCTTTTGAATGAACGCCTACATGGAGCTGGACCCCTCTGAACCTGGACATCAACTAGGCTTTCTTTAAAGTTCAAAAATACACTCAAGTCTTTTCTTCTTGTGTTCTAAATGTTGCTATTCACAACCATGGGCTTAACACAATTTGGTTTGATATCAGCTTCATCTGACTCACCGGCTGTGCTGAACCTGTTGGCTTCTTTGTTCTCTGGAGTCAAGGATAGTACCATGGTAGCCAGCTTGCCTCTCTGCCTGCGTTATCAACGCGGGAGGCCCCCGTGTACCATTGACATCTGTTGCTCCGCATGACAGCTTTAACTCCGGTCTTACGATTTCCCTTCTGGAGGCTTTGTGGGTCTGCGTTGCAGAAAGGGCAAGGACAATTCCCCCTTTGTGTCTTTCTGGGTCTCACTGCTTTTCTTCTCCCTTTGTACTGCCGGTTTGGTGTAGCTTTTCTCCTCGTGCGTTTAGCCTTGCTCTAAGTGTGTTTGTGTGCTCTGCCTTTTATCCCTGTGGAGAAGGTAAAGGGCCGTCGGGTGTGCATGGTTATTGTCAATTGCCTGACTCTGCCTGGCCCGAGTGTTCGGACATGTCAGGTAAACGGCTCTGGTGTTAGTCCATTGTCTGTTACCATGTAAGAAAGTGTTTGTGTGGGAATGGGGGGGGGGATTAGAGCTAAATATACTACAGAGTGGGATGGGGAAAAGTTGCTAAAGGGAAGGGGATACCGCGACTCAACCCTCAGTGTCCCACTTCCAATCCCCCAAGACCCATCGCCCAGGTGATCCTCCCCCACTAGTCCCCCCAGGAACTGGATCCATTAGTGATGGCCGTGTCCTGGCCACCTGGACGCTAGATCTCCGGAGAACAGCGGGTGAGACACCTTCGGGTTGCTCACAGGGAATTCAACGTGGTTCTAGCAGCTTTTCAGTGTAAGACCTTCGAGCCGATGGCCTTGGTGGAATATCAGGCTTGTGACACTCAAGGCAGTGCTGCAGGCTCTCTCATCATTTGAGCCCTTCACCACCTTCCACAATGACAAGGTCATCTTGGCACTCATCCAAACTGCTTCTTGCCCAAGGTGGTCTCTCCATTCCATTTTAACCAGGAAATCTGCCTGCCCGCATTCTTTCTGAACCTGCAGTCGGAGGCTGGAAGGGCTTTGCATTCCTTGGATCTAAGGAGAGTGCTCAAGTTCTATCTCTACCTGACGAGATCTTTCCGGAAGTCTGAGGCGTTATTCATCACCTTTGGGGCTCGTCTCTGGGCACCCAAACTTCCAAAGCTTCTATTGCCCGTTGGATGGTCCAGGCCATTTCAGAGGCTTACACGGCCATGGGTAAGGCTGTTCCCATGGGGATTCATGCCCATGCAGTCAGAGCAAAGGCTACGGCTGTCACCTTTCAGAGACATGCTTCTTGGGAAGTCATCAGCAGGGCGGCTACTTGGGCAACTCTGTTTGGGTTCTTTAAGCACTATTCACTGGATACCAGCTCCTGGCGGGTTGCAGAGTTCTGTCAGGCGGTTCTGAAAAACCCTTTTGCTTCTTCTTAAGTGTGAGGCAGGTTGTCGCAGCTCTACCCAATTGTCTTGTTTGGTGGAATCACCCACAAGAATGGAGGAAAGGGGACGGGCTGTATGAGTAATTAAAGTAATTACTAGAGTGTTCATAGTCCTTAGTCCCCTTTTCTCCATACGTCCCACCCACCTTCCCCCGCTTGTATGCCAGGGGCTAAAATATTCAGCATAGCCAGGAATAAAGTGTCTGTCCTCATTTTTGAGGATGCCCACAAGGATGAAGGAAAGGGGACTAAGGACTATGAGTACTCTAGTCACTACAGTGAGTAACTTACATTTATTTGCCCTGAATTGTGGAGTGGGATTGTACACATGGGGGGGCATTGAATTGGGGTGTTGTGTCTTTGTGAAGTTAGCCAAAATTTTATAAATTACACTTACAATTCCCCATTTTCTCTTTCAGATCCATGTGAGCACCTGTAGACCATGCATGTGAAGTGGCAGCAGGGCGCTGTATAAATCACAACACAACATAACATATATGTTGGTGAATCCATTCAGGTTAGGACAGCTGCTTCTAGTCAGGCTCTTTATCCTCATCAATGTATGTAGTGGACCGTGTCAAGGCACCCGCCACAGATCCTGCAGTCTGTTGTCTCGAGGACAAGCATACCGGCACAATGGCAGCACTATACACAGAATCTTTTCCATGTCCCTTACTCGGCATAACCCAAATAATAGGATTTACCTCTTTGATGTTCGATAACCTTTCAGAAAGATTTTTAGGCACTCTTGATTTCCATTTGGAACTGTTTCTAGCATGATGCAACCACCAGTACTGGTCCACAAGTATCCTATTCTTATATAGTCGCAATCTGACAGAATAGTTCTTGGCTTATTTGAAATAACGTCCGATTGCAAGTAGAAGACCTTGTACCTCTACTGTTTGTGCGGATACATGTCATACAGTTTTCGCTTTTTTTTATCCAGACATTCAAAGGCAGCATTGTAGTTGAATCAGCCTTTCATGGAAGCCCAGGTGGCTGAATGTTTAGAGTATGTTCCGAAAGTTGAACTTACTGAATTATCAGTATAATATACCTGTGCAAACATGCAATGACTCTACTTCTGATTGCAAGGCCTATTCAAGAAAACACATCTGTTTAACTCTTGTGTTTAATGATACAGTACATCAGAGCAGTCTAAGTAGCAGCCCACTAAATTCACCTAGTGTATAGTGGCTTGGTGCTAAAGAAGCCTGAGTGTTTTGTTGCTAGCAGCTGCACTAGTGGAGTATTTAGGTTTATAATTTCGATTGACTGCTAGTGCCTGTTATTTCTGTACTGCAACCTTCAAGCATGGTAAGATCTTCTCTTCTGGGCGAGACTCTCTTCAGGTATTGTGCAGAAGTGAACGAAAAGACATTGGCGAGGACTTCTCCGAGTCATCCAGTTGTAAATGTTACAGAATGTCAGTATGATCTGCCTCCCAATCTAATGGGCAGAAACCTACTTTCCTCTAATTCATGAAGTGGGTTCACCAGTGCTGCATAGTGTGCTACATAAAATATAGAAGTGTGGAGCCCCTCTACTGAGGACAGACATGGTTTACATAATCTGTGTTATGGGATGTATTGCATTCAGGAGGGCCTTTAACCACGTGTTAGCTCACCGCAGCCTTCACAGAGGAGAAATGTCCATTTGCCTGTAAATTGGGTCCCACCCATAAGCACAGTACTGCGCTGCAACGCTTAGCAATTCTCCTCTGAGAAAGAGTACCATCAAGGATCATAGATACGTGTTTCGACCTTATCCCACCTAGTGAGGTGACGCCTCCTCGAATTGTAAATGCTTTTTATTTGAAACTCTTTGGATCGAATTGCTGCGTGTGAAAAAACGTTCCCAGAGTCAAGAGCAGTTTTATATTTAAATCTATTGATGTATCTCAAATCACAGGAGCTTTTTTGGTTTTGAGTTGCCTCAGTGTAAGTGGGCATTCAGTACTCTGTGATGTAGAATTAACTGTATTTTCTGCAAGGCTCACCCACTCGAAGTATAGGTATTTTTTATGGACTTTCCTGTTGTATTAGGACACCTTAGTCCCCCAACTGGTCTATTATCAGTTTTATGTTTCTTAGGAACTGGTATTGAGATTCCTGATATCTTATGCGGTGGACATGTGTTGTCATGGTGGCGTGACCTTTCAATAGTTGAACTGCTTCTAGAACAGATTCTCCATGTGTAGTTATTAAGCGTTACTCAACTGCGTATGAAAAAGCTGACATAAGAATTGGGTGTCCCCTAGGACTTTCTCTAATATCAAATGGGGACCAGTCTTGAGCTACAAAAGGAATACCCTATTTTAAATGTAATTCAAGCCAAAACAGTGCCTCAATTTCTTGTGCCTTGTGACTTGAATTGTCGCTAAATTAATTTCATTATTTTGTACTACCTGCCTTTGGTATTTGCTTATTGTTGGTACGTTTTCTTTATATGTTTTATGCTTTCTCCAAATATGGACATATCTGAACCAGAATCGAAAAGGACCTCAATCTATTCTTTTGTTTCCTTAGGTACTGGCATTATCCTGCCGGTCTGGAACTGTTCCATTAGTATTTTGTAGTGCTAAAATATGCTTTTTCTCTCCATTCGTTTTATCCTTGCTTACCAAAACATTTTCTTGCTTGGAAGATGAGCCTTGTGCCTTGCCTTTATTGGGTGAAAGTTCAGTTTTCCTCTGTGTACCGCTGTTGTTCTTTAAGTTGTGCTCTATCCCAAAGATGGTAGGTAGTTGTAACCCTATTTTTATCCTTTCCCCAGAATCCCCTCTTCCAACCTGCTCCTTGCATAGGACTAGGGATCTCAGTTTCAAAAGAAGGTCTGTCACATTTACGGTGAAATGTCCCCATATTAATTTCCTTCTATACAAGGCAGGCTTGCATTATGCCGCCTTCCCTCGTTGGGAATGTTCCGGGAAGTTGGTTTGACCGCTTTCAGATATCCAACAGGATATTACCCCTTTATCTTGCTTATCCACTTTTGATTCTTTTGTAGCTTCTTCTCCTGGACCTCTACCCATGGATCGATGCCTGAAGACTCCTTTCTTGTTCATTAGTATTAAAGCCACTCTCATGTAGACATATAGGACCTCATTCCGAGTTTTGCAGTAATTCAGAGGTAAATCTGCCGAATTCCTACCAAAATTGATTACCACTTCTTGGTCCTGTGGGTTTACCAAGAGATTAGAAGTGGTGGTAGGGCAATGTAGTCCCCAGTTGTTAAGTCCATAGGACACCAGGGAGGTTTTTGGCAGAATTACCACAAGCAATAATTCCCCTTTGGTAATTCCATTGATTTGTGGCATTATAGTGCAAGATTTACCTTGATGATGCTGGAGATAAATCCTCCACTTCAAATCCAAACTCAGGATTTCCGTCACTTTTTATTACCACACTGCCAAACCCTTAATGAGCCCCATAGTCTGGTTGGTTCTCTTTTTAGAAGTAGCATTGTTGTCCCTTACACCATGGGGTCATTTCCCCAATTATGGCTAATCCTAAACTCATAGCTGCCGCTGCGCCTTGCATGTTTATTATCTCCCCCAAATAGTGGTTAATAGTTTGATTAATGGAGTGCCTATTAACTCTAAGTATAGCCAATAGTCTGAATCCCCGCTGCTGCAGTGGTCCATAGGTGGATGTCCTCCTGCTGGCTTGATCATGGCTAGAAATCTATCTCTCTATTGTGGAGCACCTTGAGGATATGCTGTCTGTAATGGCCTCAGTTTAGAGGAGTACCATATAGCTATTTTTCTGGCTTTGTTGGGCATGTACCCAACAATGATTTGAGAATATGGAATTGGAGATCCCTCCTCCTCCCTTGCTAAATGTGAATGTGGTGCTGGTCCAGCTCCAAGAGCAGCTATCACCATAACCTGCTATCTTAAAGTGTCACCTTAGTCATCCATGTGCTCTAGTATATGAGCCATTTGCGCCCTTGTGGGGATGAAACCTAACTAGGTATTCTAGTGGTAATCCCTCTATTGGCAAAGGTGGTGGGATATTTCAAATTACCCCCAAAGCAATTTTGACAGTCTTTATTCTGTACGGCTATTTCAGGATACATATATGCTTTCGTTTCTTCTTTTTGGGAAGAAGTTCACATTTGCCTCCTTCCATATTAGCAGACATTCTCTTGTAATTAAAAAGTGTTTCTCTAGGCAGACCTAGCAATAAAACTAGTGTTAACTACTAGATGGCATCCAGTGTGTTGTCGATCTACCATTCTACCGATCTACCATTCTAGTATCTCTCTACTAATTTTGGGGTATATGTCAGTGATGTTTGTACATGCTGCTTTTGTTTAAAAACATTGGGATAATCAGCCTCATGACCACACCTCTCGACACTATTTTGACTCCAATGCCTCTCTCACTCTCTATTTTTCTCTCTCTGGATCATTCTCTATGTCTCGCTCTTATGCTTTCTAGGTTAGTCCCAGGCTTTCTGGATCTTCATCTGTATCTACAAAATGGGACAATTCACAGTACACTATATACCAAAGAGACAGCTGTTAATAGCATTTTACATGCCTCAAGCAACCATCCTCGGCATATAATTCATAACATTTCATTTGGAGAATTCCTTCGCATCAAACGGAACTGTACATCAGACCTGGAATGCAACAAGCATCAATCGGCAACTATCAAAAAATGTTAAAACCGTGGATACAGTTCAAAACATCTAAAAACAATGCTGCTGAAAACCAAAGAGAGATCCAGACCAACTTTACTACAAGAGAAAACCAAAAAGTTACCAACTTTGGATACACCCAGGTTCTTCACCACCCACAGCACCAACAACCACAGTATCAAGAAAATCTTACAAAGAAATTGGAACATTTTGACAACTGACGTGGATTTCAATACACTTTTGGACAAAAAGCCTAATGTTGTTTTCCGTAATTGCATCAATCTGAAGAAAATAATAAGCCCATAATACTTTGACAAGAAAAAATATGAGAAATACAAAAGAGACTCCCAAACACACATGCAATCCTGGCTACCAACGCCCACACAAGGAAATTTCAAATCTGCCCATATATGCTCAACTCAAAAAAAGGAATTTGTACAACCAAATGGTAAACAAATAAAAATCAAAGAACTCATAAACTGTAACAGCAATTTTGTGATATACACCATCATCTGTGTATGCGAGAAACCTTATATAGGAAGCACAATAAGGAAACTTAAAATCAGAATTGGGGTACATCTGAGAGCGATAAAAAATAAAGATTTGATGTCCCCTTTAGCACTTCACTTTCATCTACATCACGAAGAATCAGATCTAGCCAAAATTCAATGCTATGGGATTGAGAAACTGTTACCACAAAAAAGAGGAGGCAATTTGGAATTATGCCTTCGAAAAAGAGAAGCCTACTGGATTGGTCTATGGACTCAATCCAAAGTGGGCTCAACGTCGACCATGAGCTACACCATTTCTTACAGTGAATTTAACTGTTTTCGTTTAATTAAGAGCCACAAACTGGGCTAATACCGCTTATGTTAACCAGAGAATGTTCCGCATTTTGTTTGCTCTTCTGACAAAATAATTTGAATATGTATTAGTTTATTTGGCAATATTTAAGTGAATTACAATGATTTTTTTATTTCAGCAATACACTGGAGTGTAGCGCTCTGTGAGCATGAGCCACATAATACTTAACCCGTCTATGTTTATTTCTCCACCTAGAATTCCTAACTACCTTTTAACAACATTTAACTGAATACAAAATGGGTGTTTGTTTGGGGCTTTTAAGCCAATACTTACTTAGAGAGACACTCATTACGAGAAGTTATCTTTATAACACGGCTCCTTTTTGAGATTCGTGACACCATGTCAAACATTAACATTTCTTTCTAAATGATTTTGTTTCTCCACAATACGGCATATTTTTTGACACCATATCCATCCAGTGTCTTATACTAATGAGCAAGTGTGACAAACCCAACTATTATAATATAATACACTTTAGATACTGGCAGCCCCACTGCAACATGGCGTGTGTTTAAACACACTCTCGAGGATGCGCCCACGTGACTTTTTCGGTTTAGCATTCGCCGCCGTGTTTACATTTCCGGGTTATAACAGGTAGCGTTAGCATCAAGAAAATACGGCAATCGCACCGAAATTCGACCCGCATTCGAAACTCTCAACTTCACGCTCTATACTGAGGTAAGAAACTCCACTAGACTGCTGAGCAAAAACATTTGCGTAGTGCTCGCACTGGATAGCATGCCAACCTTTGCTATTTTAATATAGGGTACTATTGACACCGAACACATTTTTTTATTTTTCACATAGGGAATTCGATACAGGCAGCCACAAGCAACACTGTTAACACAAAAACCGGAACTCATCACTAACGTGAAATGGGCTGCCCAAGTAAGTGTGTCTTTGCATTCAGCGAATCGTACTTTAGATAATAATTTCTACCACCATCACAGATTTCTTTAAGTGGATTACTAACAAATATTTCAACACCAAATAGGCTTTATGCCAATTAGGAAAACATCTTCCCCTTTTTCAATCAAAGTAATTTTTCATTCTCTTTTCCCCTCTCCCTTTTTATTTCCATTAGGTACCTTTGCACATCCGACAATAATACCAGCAAAAATCTATATTTGCGAATTAGCAACCTCCTTTTGATCTATTTTAAATTTGAAAATCCCCTGAAGATCCACCATACACCAGACGGTGAAACACTTGTTGGGTTTAGATTAAAAGGGTACAGTCTGAAAAACAACTACATCTGTGTAGCAATAGCACAGAATTTAATGGAAGCAAAAACTGTGAAGCAACAGTACTCATAACAATTGTACTTGTGTAACAACAGGACTGAACTGAATGGAATTGTGCATATGTGTAATACAAAATTGAAAGGAACCAAAAACTGTGAAGAAACAGTGTGCATAACTAATTTATTTATGTGGCAACAGCATGGAATTGAATAGAACTGAAACTGTAAAGCAGCAGTAAATATTTGAAGACAACTTTTCTTTCAGCTTACGAATGTACCTAAGTGTATGAAATTGTCATCCCAACCGAATTTGAAATTTGGGATAAGTTAAAATCTGTGATTCAACAGTGTTTAGTTTGAATGTAATCTACAATCTAACCATTCATTCCCTGTCTGGAATAAAACCAAGGTTAAAAGACCAATTGGTTCAATTCATTACGGGGGAGGAGGAAAAAAACTTTGAAACCAGTATTCAAAAATAACCTTTTTTCTTGCTGACTAAGTAAATAGATCTACCCACTGCAGAGCGCGAAACAACTTAAGGTCTATACAGGTAATTGCTTAGTCCCAGGCTTCCAAATGGGCAAAGAAGTAGTCAGCCAAGAACTCCCTGAGGAACCAGCACCACCGATTGGACTATACACTTTGCCACCCTCAAACTCGACATGCAGCATTTGGTATGCAGCGAATATTCATAGATGAGCTGTCAGTCACAGGAGGATTTTGCAGGATTTCATCTGTAGCGTACGCACACTCAGTGGCACTATGGGCATGCATGCTGTAAGCATAATGGTGCTTACACCCAGATGTGAACTTTAATGTGTTCATGAGCACATGAGTGTGGAGTTGTCGGAGCAGGTTCTGTATTAGACCTGACACTCTGCTTACTCCTCACTCGCATCCATGCTGATATCCCTGCCTTTTTCTCACCTGCCGCCATCAGGTGCCCCCTGTCGTCTCAACTGCTTCCACACAGTATCTCAACTGCTTTCACTGCCATTATCTCACCCACTTTCTTGCATGTGTCATGGACTATTTTTGCACCACTGACTTCCATGACCCTTTTCCATTTGATGTCCCATGTTCCAAATGTCCCCATCCCCACCAGGTGGAAAAGGTCGAGGGCCCCCATAGCCTGATTACACACTGAAAACAATTTCAGTAGAGGTTGGCCAAGTCATTATTTACTTCTGTAAGCACTGTCCTGTCTGGGTTATGGAGTTTGGAGTTATGGAGTATGGAGTTCGCACGCTGTACAAACATTTAGTCACATTTGAGCAGTGGTGCTCAAGTGAGTGACCTTTGAGCACCACTGCTCGATCTGTTCTTCTGAGGACCAACATTCACGCTTAGCACATACAAGATTCAGTCGTGACCACATCCAGCTTTGTAAGAACAAAATACGCTTATTCTTGCAGATAGTATAGTGGAACCTGTGCACTCCTGCTCGACTTTCTCACTCTTCATTCCCAGAGACAAGGGGTTGAGCCACTGACAGACATCAACCTTGCCCTAATTACCTGCTCCCTCTTAGTTCCTGAAAGCAGGGGATGGTCCCCTGGTATCCCTCAATGTTCCCTCCTTTACCCAGCCACCTGTCTCCCCCTTCTTCCTGAGACAATTGCCCAGTCCACTGACAGCTGCTAACCCCTTCCCCTATCTACATAGACCTCTCTCCCCCTTTGCATGCATTTCAATGGACCAGGACAAGATAAAGTTAGAATATTAGTTGTAATGTATTGCTGAAAAATAGTATTTGTTGAAATACACACATTTTGTCGGGGGCCGACAACCAAGATGGCTTCACATTGCTAGTGTTCCAGCAACCTGGTGCCATCAACGGAGTAGCACTTACTTCATTTTGATAGCATCTTGATCCATCCTTGTGCTAGTGATACTGCCTGCAGTGCAGGAATCAAACATAACCCGCTCCGGACCTCCACATTAGACCTGGGAGCGTGAGACGGCAGATTGTGGCTGCTCGTTGCAGAGAACAATTGGGGCCAGAGCGGCCCCATGATGGAAGACATGGCTCTGATTCCCTGGGAACTTCAGGGAAGGTAATTCTGCCTTCTGTGTGTGTGCTTCTGTGAGATCCCCAGAGCCCGGGAGCGATGAGTGGTGGCCTGGACATCTGTTCTCCCGCCGGTTGGCGTTTCAATATACTCTCGGCAGGCTGCATTCGAGAGGTGGCACCTGACCCTGCTGGCTCACGCTGGGTCTGCGGCCCTGCCGAACTGTGCTCCTCTGCTCCCAGCGGTGCTGGGGGAGAGGCGGCGCAGGAGGCCAGGGAACTCCTTTGATTGGAGCACTCGCGGGCTGTGGAGAGGCCGTCTCCAGCCGCTAAACGCTACGGTAACCAAGGATTTATGTTTTGTTATGGCGCTGACTTCTAGAGGGCACGCCCCGCTTCTGTGTTTTTGTAGTGGCCGGGTATATATGTGGCCTGAGTACTGGTGACGCTGCATACCCCTGCATTGTTGCTGAGCAGTAAACACTCCTTTATCTGGCACATGCTTGCATCCCTCCTCTTTCCTTGTGCTGTGTCCCTTGGAGCCCCTGTAACCTGGTACACCACTGACATATGATATGATATGATATGGCATTTATAACGCGCCCATACACAAGTGTTTCAGGGCGCGACGAGGCAAGGGAGGGGAAAAACTGTGGGAAACAGACAACGATCCTAGTAGGCCAGGTGACATTCAGATTGCGCAAGTGCATGGGTAGGGAGAAAGGGCAAGTGCCTGGGGGAAGGGAGAGGGGGAAAAGTGCAGTGCAAGGGATGGAAGAATAAATAAGATATAAAAGCAGCCAGATGGTGGCAAGTGCAGGGTAAGCGCAGAATAAGTGCTGGTATGGTTCTGTAGGGATACAGAAAACAGTCCACAGGTGCGATCGGTTGCCAGGGGTGCCATGGCAAGTGTGCAAAACACGGGGCCTGGCCTGGACCCAAGATCAGAAAGGGTGCCCAGGTGACCAGTTCAGTTCCAGCCAGGAGTTTCAGCACGGGAGAGAGGCAGAGAAAGCAGAAGCAAAGAGGAAGGTTCTGAGGTGTTTCCGGAACCGGAGATGGTTCTCCTCAAGGTGCAGGGAGGCTGTTCCAGAGGGAGGCCCCTGCTGAAGAGAGAGCTCGACCACCTACTCGTTGCTTGGAGAAGCGACTGACCCTGAGGGAGTTGGAGGCAGATGAGCGAAGAGCCCGAGAAGGAAGGTATTTGGGAAGAGAGAGTTGAAGGTATTCCGGCCACAGGCCCCAGAAGGCCTTGTGGACAATGCAGAGGGTTTTGAACTTAATCTTTGTAGCCGCTGGGAGCCAGTGCAGAGATTTCAGTCCTGGAGAGATACGATCCCTGGGCTTGAGGCCAAGGAGAAGTCTCACAGTCCTGTTTTGGATAGGTTGCAGATGGCGGAGAGTAGAGGCAGGCAGATTAAGATAGAGACTGTTGCAATAGTCCAGTGCAATATGAACTGGCCTGTTTTGGCACTGGCTCCTGTGACCTGTCTTGGGGTGCCTGCATATCTGGGACATTTGATTGAGCTTTTTAAAATGTATCTTGATTGTATTGTAGCCATAGAATGGCTTTTTTACAGAATTGGTTTGAATTTAGATGACATATATGTATCAAAAATATTTAAAACATATAGAAGCATAATAATTATGAACACATATATCATTTAATTATATTCATCAATTCATTCAAAGCGACTATAAAGTATGCATTTCTTCATGTTTCATTCTTTTGTAGAACCAAATTTAACTCCTTCAGAATTTTTAAGATTTCCATTTTTAGTCCCGATTCCTTGCCTGACACTATTCTTTCCCAAAAGGATGTTATAAATATCCACCAGACTTTGTCTACAAATCTTGTAAGTTATTTTGCTCTAAGTTTCTCTGTACCTGCACACTTCATCAATAGATGCTTTCTAGATTGCACCTGTTTGTCATGACATAAGTCACTTTCGTTATTTGGATGGACTCCTTACATCTTATATGTAGTATCTCCTTTGTTGCTAATAGAATGAGGCGGAACCTCAAAAACTCTGCTCTCCATTGTGAATTCAGGAAGCATCTCGGGTACATAGGACACCATCCTCTAGGTTTATCACATGATGAAAATGATTGATATAGTTGTTACCCACGCATCGTAGAGATTGTATTAATCCAATCTTCCTTCTTTGCTGATTCTTTGACCTTCATGGGATTCTGTAGGAGATTTGTTCGTCCCTCTCACATTTTAACAGAATTTCAGACACCTGTGGTTTCAGATCTTCTAAATAAGGATTATCACTTTCTTTTAGTATTTCTTTTATATCTTCATACAATGAGTTCTTTCGTGGATCTATAATCTTTCGATATGCGGAGATCACTCTCTATTCAATCTGTAACTTTAAGGATTACAATCCTTACTCGTTCATTAGTGATGTTATCAGTAAAGAATGAGGCAATTGTAAAACATGTTTCCATAGTTTGCCTTCACTCTTGTCCCAGGTGATGCCTTTTGTCATTGGGTTTATGTCCAGACCATAGATGAGAGATGGAATTATCTTTCCAGTGTAGAACTTTACCAGCGGCAGCAGAATGAACTTGCAATAGGTGTGTAGAATTGGTTCCATTTGTGCACCTAATTGCCTTATTTTGCATTCTAAGTCTTTTGTTAGCAGACTTATTGTTGGAAGACTCCGTAGACAGAAACCGAGATATATGACCTCGCTCACTACTGATATGGTATGTCCCCTCTTTTGTCGTCAAGCAAATTGTGCTACATGCCTTTCTGGCCGTCTGAATGTTAGAATTTTTGATTTTGCTGGATTGATCTTTATGTCATTCAAATCTGAATATTCTACCCAGGTTTTCAGAGGTGTTACAGTCCTATAGCAGTATAATCCAATATGACAATGTTATCCGCACGTGCGATCCATGTAATTGTAGCTTTCCCCACTTTCTGACTTGCCAGCCCAGCATTCTCCAGGCTTCTGAATAAATCTGACATGTAAAGATTGAAGAAGCACAAGGCCAATATGCATCCCTGCTTGACACCTCTTGCAGATGATATTGGGTTGCTCAGATTGCCTTTCCTGTCAAATCTAAACTGCAATTATGTGTGTCTGTGAAGTTCCACAACAATTACTAGCAGTGATTGCAGTAGTCCCCATTTTAGCGGCTTGCTCCACAACAGGCTACTGTTGACAGTGTGAAAAGCCTGTGAGAGATCAGTCCAGGCCCCATACAATATGGGTCCACTTTTTTTTAATGATTGACTGGTAATTAGATTTATTATCAGGCCATTAAGTGATGTTGATAGTCCTTTTCGGAAATCAATTTGTTGCTTAGGCATGATCCCTTTGTTTTCTGGTCATGCTTCCAATTCATTTAAAACTATGCTTGCACAAATCTTGCTGTCTCCATATAGAAGAGAGATCGGGCAGTCAATTTTAGGATTTTCTCGATCTCCCTTCCTGTAGGTGGGTATTATTATCGATCTTTTCCAAGATGTTGGAAATTGTTTGAACCTGATGATCTCCATGAATAGTGCTGTTAGGACCTTTATCCATGTTCTAATATTTGATTTCAGAATATAGGTGGTCAACCCATTGGGTCCAGCTGCTCGAAAGGATGAGGCTTGTTTAATTGCTTCTTCTACCATGTCTTCTGAGAAATTCAATTCCCATGGCTCCTCACTTTGGGGGTTCCTTTAAATTCGTTGTTGGTTTTGTATACTGTTTACTTAGTTATTCTTGCAGTGTATCTTCTGTTATTAAGTTGCTTTGTGCACAGCTCTGAGAGTTAAAGTTAGAATTGATGAGAGACTAAAATGTTCTGGAATTTGATTGCCTCACTGCCTTCAGCATGACTTTTCCATCTTTTTGAAGGCGTAGTTGTTTGTTTGCCTTGGACCAATTCTAGTATTTATTTCTCAGTTGTTGAATTGATTGTTTATACTGCTCCCCATTAAGTGTCTGTTTTTAAGTGCATACTCTGCTTTTCTTAACTCTCATTTTTTTGGCCATGTGTCATCGTCAAATGTGTGTTTGTGTGTCTTTCGTTTTTTTTGCATCTGTGTTGCATGGCATATCTAAGTGCCATATAAAGTCAGCATAGTTTGACAGATTACACAATATTCTCATCTCATTTTTGCTTAATGTTGTCCTCCTCTACAGAATAAGGCCAATCCATTTTTTTCCGTTGTCCATTGTTAATTGTTATTTCTCCATCAGCCGTACATTTATCATTTTGAGTACTGTTTGCCAAGTTGCAAGCAACATGTTGTGGTCACTGCAATTGCTTTCTTTGACGGAAAAACCTTGGCATTTTTCAAACAGCACTTTGGAGAAAAACAGGTAGTCTATTGGGGTGGTCGAATCGCCTCTTTTCCAGGTGGTATCTGGAGGAATATCCCCCTTTATATTAACATTAGACATGGTTAGATCGCATTGTGCTCGGAAATCCAGCCATTGCCTTCCATTTTTAGTTGGTTTTGTTTTGTACTTCCTGTTCGATTGATTGTTTCAGTATTACGTATGTTAGGCCATATTGTGCCTCTGTGCTTAAAAACAGTTCTGTTACAGCCTGCAGAAACGTATCTAGATCAGAGTTGGCTGGATTCCAATACAGATTAATCACTGTTACTGTTTTAGGCATATTTTCATCTCTTATTTCCATCTGTACTGCCAGAATGCCTTGTGTTTTGTTGCTTTGGAGCGCAATGTTCTTGATTTTTGAATTTCGACAAGCAATTAGGAGACTTCCAGAGGGTCTTCCCTCACTCCGCCTTGTGGCTTTTTGTTTTATTATTGAGAACCCACCTACTTTGAATCCGGATCTAAACCATGGTTCCTGAAATGCAATAATGTCATATTGATTGAAGATTTCCTCTCTATACATGTTATTTCTGAATGAACTGTAACCTCTCGTGTTCCAAATGCACAGTTATTTCCTGTTCTGCTACAGTAACTCAATGGGAATTTTAAATTTTTTAAAGATTTGGGTCATTATTTTAGGCAGTAATGCCCCATGTTGTATTAGTGAATTGAGGGTTGTCATTCTCATTCATATCTTCATTTTTAGGGCTATTGCTAACTACATCTGTCCTATGCATTGAGTTGATTCTGGTGTTCATCAGCTTATTAGCCAGTTCAGCAGAGGCAGTATAGCCTAGTTTTATTTACACCCTATTTTCTGCCAAAATTGCACTTACTCCCAATCTAGATTTTAGACATATTTCCACAATGTATGTTCAGTTAGCATGGGGAAATGTAATGTATTGTATGTCAGTGGTTGAGAGGAGGGAGTGATCTGCAGTTTCTTTAAAGATGGACAAGATCATGGTTCCATTTAGGTGTCTAGATCCTGTCACCTTTATATCTAATCGTCTCATCCAAACCTTTGTAATTGCGAACAGTGAGGTGGTTGTTGATTTCTCTTCCCATTCTTCTATTTCCACAATTTCTTGACCTTTCAGACACTCACATGTGCATTTTGCTTTACACTCTCCTTTTGCTAAATGTATATTACAATATTCCACTTGTTTGTCTTCAACTGTGATTTCGGATGAATACGTTTTTTGATTTGCATTCATTATTTCTGGATTACCATCTTCTTTATTATGGCCTTCCGCTGTATACAATTTCTTATTTACTCTTAAAAAGATGGCTGCTAGTTTTATTTGGACTTGCGCCAAATCTGACTTCACAAGGAAAAGGAGGTTGGTCACCCTAAGTTACCTGGGGGAACCCAGACATGGACTCTCTGCTCACTGTGCTCAGAGAAGCACAGCTCCACCTCACTGATGAGGCCCAACAAGGCTGAAACACATGTATGGGGTTGCTGTTGGTACTCTTGTTCAGAAGGGAATTGCCATAGCATTTCGGTGCTGGACTGCCCATGTGGGCGAAACAAAGACTGATATGGAAATGGGTATTTCCCATCTGTGAAAGGTACAGTGCGCAAAAACCAATGGCTGCAAACTCTCAAAGTGGGAAAAAACCACAGAACAGGTTATCATGGCCGTGTTCTTTCTGGAGAGGGGCGTCTGCTACGTTTGATTGAAAAATGTTTGCAGGGAACTTGGGGTTGGTCACCCTAAGTTACCTGGGGGAACCCAGACGTGGACTCCCTGCTCACTGAGCTCAGAGAGGCTGAGCTCCACCTCACCGATGAGGCCCACCAAGGCTGAGACATGTGTATGGGGTTTCTGTTAGTTCTCTTGTTCAGAAGGGAATTGCCGTAGCATTTCGGTGCTGAACTGCCCATGTGGGCGAAACAAAGACTGATATGGAAATGGGTATTTCCCATCTGTGAAAGGTACAGTGCGCAAAAAGCAATGGCTGCAAACTCTCAAAGTGGGAAAAAACCACAGAACAGGTTATCATGGCCGTGTTCTTTCTGGAGAGGGGCGTCTGCTACGTTTGATTGAAAAATGTTTGCAGGGAACTTGGGGTTGGTCACCCTAAGTTACCTGGGGGAACCCAGACGTGGACTCCCTGCTCACTGAGCTCAGAGAGGCTGAGCTCCACCTCACTGATGAGGCCCACCAGGGCTGAAACATGTGTATGGGGTTTCTGTTAGTTCTCTTGTTCAGAAGGGAATTGCCATAGCATTTCGGTGCTGGACTGCCCATGTGGGCGAAACAAAGACTGATATGGAAATGGGTATTTCCCATCTGTGAAAGGTACAGTGCGCAAAAAGCAATGGCTGCAAACTCTCAAAGTGGGAAAAAACCACAGAACAGGTTATCATGGCCGTGTTCTTTTTGGAGAGGGGCGTCTGCTACGTTTGATTGAAAAATGTTTGCAGGGAACTTGGGGTTGGTCACCCTAAGTTACCTGGGGGAACCCAGACGTGGACTCCCTGCTCACTGAGCTCAGAGAGGCTGAGCTCCACCTCACCGATGAGGCCCACCAAGGCTGAGACATGTGTATGGGGTTTCTGTTAGTTCTCTTGTTCAGAAGGGAATTGCCGTAGCATTTCGGTGCTGAACTGCCCATGTGGGCGAAACAAAGACTGATATGGAAATGGGTATTTCCCATCTGTGAAAGGTACAGTGCGCAAAAAGCAATGGCTGCAAACTCTCAAAGTGGGAAAAAACCACAGAACATGTTATCATGCCGTGTTCTTTCTGGAGAGAGGCGCCTGCTGCCTTTTTAAAAAAAAATAATTCCCTGAGTAGTTGATACTACTTTTGATTTTTGTGGTGTTGTTTCTTTATTTTTGGCTCCACCATCATTTGTTCTTAAACCTTCTTCTCCTACAGATTGACATACTTCTTTTTCTGTTTTTTCCCCGTTTTTCTGTAAACTTCTTGTTATTCTTTACTGATGGTAATGTTAAAACGTTAGTTCATTCGGTTCTGTCGCTTTTCTTGTTTTTTTACTTTTGTGGATTTTAGTTTTTAATTCTTGTGGTGGATTTTCTGCTTCCACAATTTCGTGCCTTCATCTATTTTTCTTTTTCTTTTTTCTTATTCTATCTGGCCTTTTCTTAACGTATTCTATTATTCCACAACTTGTCTGATGTGGATTATCAATTAGGCACACAAACCTCTCATTTTGTGAGCATGCCTCCTCTGAGATTTGCGCTAGCCGTATGAACTCTTCCATCATGGACTCAATAGACGTGTGTCGTTCCATTCTTTATCTTCTTCTCTGTTGACCCCTCACGGAGCTACCATGTTCTTTTCTTTTTGTTGTTGTAATTTATTATTCATGGATGTTACATTTCCATTCATTGGTTCCATTGGTGTATTCGTTTCTGTCCATTTTGCCTGCAGGTCTCTCATTAGGATTGATTGTTGTTCTGTTTTTATTATTTTTAATTCATCATTTACTGCTGAATTTATGGCTGGACTCAATCCTACTAGAGAGCTTTGGCACATATCCACTTCCTTGGTGAGGTCCATTAGGATGCCTGTGTGCGCTTGCACCTCTCCCTTTAGCATCTCAAATACATTTACAAGTGAACTTAAAACATAATTTAAAGCTAAGAGAGTTGAGTCTTGCCCTTCCTAGTATTGGTTTTATTCCCATTATGCTTCATTGATAATTGAATTGTTGTCTGATTTAATCCTACTGTTGCCGCTGATGGTGGTTTGAGTTAATTGGACGTTTCCGGAGAAAGATGAAGATTATGTACATCATGTTCTTCTAATGGTGCTATATTTTGAGCTGTTGGAGAATTGATTTTCTTTTGCAGCAATAGATCAAATCGCTGATCGTCCTCTTCTATCTCTAACTGTTACACATCTTCAAGACTGTGACATTTCCGTTTATGGAAAAATTCCATATGGCCTTTTTCATTGTGGTGGCCCTCAGAGTATGTTCTGTGCTCTTCACATATGCCGCTTCAGAGGTTAATTGATTGGGTGTTCATTGTTGTTGCTCTCTCCCCCATGTATTGGACTCTGCGCTCAGAGGAAACTGCTCATGTCCAAAGGTGTGTTCAGTATTTAATTCCTCTTGTATTGGTCATTGCATCAGGGGTTTGAATATACTTCTCACTTCACTCCTTTCTTGAGTTTCAGATTGTCCGTTTTCTGGTGGCTTTTAAGTAATCCCACAATGGTCCACTGCTTAGATTGTATAGTCGTGCTGTTTATGGCAATTGTTAGCAGCCTGTAGTTTCGGATTACGTGGCACCACTGTGTTATTTGCTTGTTCACTGTGAAATCACTTATCACTTACTAATTAAGTGATACGTCTATTTTCTTATAGGAAGCAGGAATACTCTTAAGAGTCTTGACACTCATCACACTTTCTGCAGGTGGCGTCCGCACATAAAGCACAGCAAACACAGGTAACACACTCCACCACACTCCGCAACACTCTCCGTGTCGGGCTATGGTTTTGAAGGAATGTCTTGGGATCAATGGAAACGAAAAGCAGACTCTCCAGCAGTCTGCAGCACAGGTAACACACTCCACCACACTTTGTGACATGCTCTGAGTCAGGCTATGGCTTTTGAGGGAGTGTCTCAGGATCAATGGAAACGAAAATCAGACTCTCCAGCAGTTTGCAGCACAGGTAACACACTCCGCCACACTCCGTGACATGCTCTGTGTTGGGCTATGGGTTTTGAAGGAGTGTCTCGGGATCAATGGAAATGAAAAGCAGACTCTCCAGCAGTCTGCAGCACTGGTAACACACTCCGCGAAACACTCCATGTTGTGCTGTGGGTTTTGAAGGGATGTCTCAGGATCAATGGAAACGAATAGGAGACTCTACAGCAGTCTGCAGCACAGGTAACACACTCCACGACACTTCGCGACACCCTCTGCGTTGGGCTATGGGTTTTGAAGGAGTGTTTCAGGATCAATGGAAACAAAAATCAGACTCTCCAGCAGTCTGCAGCAGAGGTAACGCACTCCTCCACACTTGAGTTTTGATGATTGCCTTGTGTGGTGAGCGCCTCAGGGATTAACTTTACTTATGAAGAGCAGGGGCACATTAGACTCTGTGGCCCCTCTAACTGTGAGGCCTTTGCATTATCGTGGTCTTAGAACACTGGTGCAGCGCTGCTAAGTGAAGGAGGTGTGCAACACTCAGGGTGCTGATGCAGAATTGGGTGGCTGATAATTCTATGACTGGGACCCCCCCCACACAGCGAAGATGTATAAAGGAAAAGCAAATAAGCAGTGCTCTGTGAATTTATACACTAAGCCCACCCTGAAAGCGCCTGAGGTGGGCTAGGCAACTGGGGCCGTGGATTCAGTCGCTGTGCCCCCAGAACTTACCAAATCCTATCACATGATGGCATTCATGCAGGATGGGTTTTCTGCGGTCCATAGCAAGCTGGACGACATTAACTCCTCTGTCAGCTCCACAAAGGCTTGCCTGGAAAGAAATGGATCAGCCCTTGACGGAGGCAAAGTCGAGTGAGTGCTGTGGAGGATGCTGTTACCACCCTGAAGGCTGAAGTGAAGCATCTCTCCAAACAGGTACACATGGTGGTGAAGAACAACGATGACCTTTAATCGAGATCTGGTCAAAATAATATTCATATTATTGGAGTGCCCGAGAGTAATACAGAAACATAACTGTAAACATTTATAGAAAGTACCCTTCTTCGGCTACTGGGCACCCCTCCACTTTCACTGCAGTTTGCTGTTGAGCGGGCCCATAGATCCCTCACACCCAAACCTAAACCTGGGGCGCCCTGGCAGCCGATCATTGCCCATATTCTCAACTACCGCGATCACAGCACCATGCTCTGAGCTGCCCAGTAGCTGGGAGACTTAATGCTGGGATCCAGCAGGGTGCACATCTATCCCGATTGTTCTGTGGTGCTACAGTCTGAGCAGAAGACCTCTCTGGTGGTCAAGAAGTGTCCGAGGGACAGTGCTGTACCCTGCCAAGCTGCGGATCGAGTGAAACACCAAGATCTTTTTCTTCACGCTACCCGAGGAGACTATGAAGTTCCTAGATGATCATTTACCACCGTCATGACTGCCAAACAGATGACCTTCTAGGAAGCCTGGTCTTGGTTGCCAGCTCTGTTCTCCCTCTTTTGTTCTTTCCTGATGCGTCCTATATTCTGGCGTAGCACACTGCTGTTCTATTTTCAACCTAGATTGTTCCACAGAGAGGGCATCCTCAACTACTGTTGTAAGATGTGGTTCATTTATTGGTCTACAGATAGATTGGGAGTTCAGACGTGTGTGAATACTTGTTCTTTCATATGTTGAAGCCTGCTCACTGGCCCAGGTCTGGGTCCGTGCATTGGCTTCCCCATATAATGGTGCATTGATGTTTGTGTAATCTGGTTCGGGGACATCATCACCCCAGTTTCAAAGATGGGATGCAGGTGGGGTTGGGTGGGTTGTGGGGTTAATAAAAATGCACTTGGCACACATTCTGGTACTATGCAGGCAGGCTGAGGGCACCGTAAGGGGTCTAGAGGCGGGAGTGTGGAGGTGGATATCTATGTGTGTGGTAGTGAGATGCGGTGCGTTCCACTATGGGTGAGGTAACGTGTCTATGCTGGAATGTGAAGGGACTGAGTAACCGGTCAAAAGGCATAAGTTACTCTTGCACATTGAGAGGCATAATGCCAAGATATTGTATTTTCAGGAAATTCACACTCTGGCAGTGAGTTGTGAAGTGTTTACTAGGAATTGGGGCAGAAACTGATTCTATACCACATAATCAACGCAGTCCAGAGGTGTGATGATTATTATACACAAAACTCTCCCATTTCAGTACAAACAGGTTGGTGTTTACCCCTAGGGTTGGTATGTTCTGGTCCATGGGACCCCAGCGGGTTGCAAAGTTACTCTTGAATGTCTATGGCCCCAATATAGATGACCCCTAATTCTACACAGAAATAGTCGACAAGCTGGCCCTAGATCCCATGATCCCAGTACTGTGGGGGTGGGACTTCAACACACTTTTGGATCTACAATTGGACAGATCTACTCACACCCACACGCCACTCTATCAGATTGCTCGCATTATTAAAAGGGGTATGGCAGCCTTGGGACTAGTGGATGCCTGGAGGGTATTACATGCTTGCGATCGGGCCTACTCCTTTTATTCATCTGTGCATGATTCTTTTTCCTGAATAGATATGTGGCTGTTATCTGATGTGTTGCTTGGGGGTGTTAAAGTGGCCTGTATGCTTCCAAGAACTTATTCAGACCACTCTCCCATTTGTATTTCGTAGCATTCACTGCCACCATGGATGAACACGTGCAACTATATTTTGATGTTCATGTAGGCTCGGTCACCTCTTATGGTACACTCTGGGAAGCCTTCATGGTTTACATGTCTACTTAGTTCGAGGTCCATAAAACTATCTGGCGTGACATGGCGAGCTGCGAAGAGTGGTTGGGTGAGCTGGAGCGTGGGCATGCTGCCGTCCCACCTATGGCCACACTGGCTCAGATAAAGAGGCTCTGGATGACTTTAGAGTGCACAGTAACTGATGCCCCGAGGGTGGCCCGGCAATATGGAGAAGGGGGATCGACCGGGTGGGCTACTGGCCCGCATGGCATGGCAGGAGAGGGGTAGTGGATGTATATCACTTATTGAGGATGAGGCGGGCACTAAGGTGCACACGTAGGCAGACGTTAACGGGGTGTTTACTAAGTTCTATCTGATCTTTACTCTGCCAAGGACACTTGCACCTTGGCAGATATCGATGGGTTCCACGGGAATCTACCATTTAGCCAACTGTCCCAGGAGACCAGAGTGCAACTCGATCTTCCGATTTCCCTCACGGACATCACACAGGCGATTGATGACCTACCATCGGGGGAAGGCCCCAGGCACAGATGGCCTCACTTTCGACTTCTACAAGCGCTATAAGGAAGTCATCGCCCCTTATCTGCTACAATTGTGGCGGGAGGCACTGGTGGCATGGGTACTCCCAGACACCATGCGCTAGGTTATCATTACTGGCCTCCTAAAGCAGGATGAGCCTCCAGAATGATGTGGATCGTATAAACCCCTTTCTCTAATTAACATCAACGTCAAAATATTTGCAAACATTTTGGCTTCCCGATTGATGCGATTTACGTCCCATATTGTCCACCCCAACCAATGGGGATTTATCCTTGGGAGGTCCACCGCACTAAATCTATGGCGCCTCTTTACCATGTTAGCGCAAATAGACCCTGGCGCTCAAGCAGTGGCATGCGCATTGGATATTCAAAAGGCATTTGATTCCGTCTCCTGGCAGTTCATGTATGCAGTGCTAATGAAGTGCTGGTTTGGTCCAGGATTTCTTTCATCCCTGCGCCTTTTGTACACAGCACATACGGCTATGGTTCACGCCAATGGAACACTGTCCCCTAAATTTACCATTGCTAGAGCTACACGCCGGGGCTGCCCCCTGTCGCTCCTAATAGTTGCCATTATCATTGAACCACTAGCAGATTTGATACGGCACAACCACAGACACCACAGGCTCAGTTTGGCGGGCACGCCAGAAATGATTTCACTCTATGCGGACAAAGCGCTGTTATACATCTGGCGCCAATAATGTCTGATGTCTGAGAATCTCGGGAGGTATCAGGCCTCCATGTTAATTGCAGCAAATCTGAGCTCTTTCCCCTCACGGATTCTACCATGGTGCCTCGAGACCTGCAGGGGCTCACTTGGTCCCCCTCCACTATTTGATATTTGGGTGTCGTGGTTGCCCGGCAGAGTGCTAAGATGTTTGGATGTAACTACACTGAATATATGACACAGCTAGCAGCAAAGTGTAAGGGTAGGGCCCAACTCTATCACTATCGCAGGCAGGAAAGCGATCAATATAATAACTGTACTTCCGAGGCTCCTCTATCTTTTTATTAATGTCCCTTTATGGCCTGGCTGGCTTTTTTCCATGACCTAGAGGCTGATATATGTCTATTTTGATGGCATTCTGGAGCGGTCCATCTGAAATGGGCCACATTGTCGCAAACCCTATAAGAAAGGTGGCTTTACGGCCCCCAACGTCTATTTATACTGGGTTGCATTCCAGGTGCAGTTGCTGACTACTGGTTTTCTGAGGGCCACTCCCCCCGCATGTCAAGCTAGAGGCTTATTCTGCTGGTGATAGGGACCTTAGGTCCTTAATTTGCCCTTCAACGGTGTTCCTCTCCTGTTCTGGAAAATCTTGCTAACTTGTGATCTACTGTTGTTCTAAATGGACGATTGTGCTCTGTTCACATTCTGATTGTTGTGATGCCCTTCTTGCTCTAAACACTCACTCCTTTGCTGTGTAACGCAATGTCCCTACTGCAGTGCCTGGTTGTAAGATATATTATTAAGATATGTTATTCAGTTATAATGTGGCAAGCATGCTAATAAAGAAATATACAAAATAAAAACAAGAAAGACACACATTTTGTCAGATTACTATTCTTAGTAAAAACTGTGTCTATAGCCAATGTCTTTTACATAGGACAGAATGTACCTATGATAAACAAACCATCTGTGAGTATCTAAGACAATGCTTGGCCTTTGAAAATACAAAAAAACCCAAATAATAATAAATTCCACCATCAAATGTTCAAGATTGTCTTTTTCTAAGCTAATCTGAAAGGCCACCCTTGTAATAGATAGATGGATGCTTTGTTGAATATTGTGTACAGCTTCAAAGATGCAGATGTTTAAACAGGGCTCTAACCTTTCTTTGAGAAGACTTGGTCCCGGGATGATCTCCCCTCTGTTCCATTAAGTAGCTTATTAGAGATCCTTTGTTCAATACAAGGTCTTTCTTAAGTAAATGGTCTTTGTTGATAGAAGGGCCAAGCCAAGCATTTCAGATGATGTGCAGTAACATCTATTTTAAATAAAGCTGGACAGATGATAATTGGAAATGCTGCAATTTGGAAAACATTTATCCAATGTGAAAACCAAATAGATATCTGGATTAAGTGTAAAAATCCAAATTATGTGAACACAATGATATAATAAAATGTATGATTTATTAATAATGTACATCGTTTAATAACTCAATTTTGCTTTAAGTGACAGAAACATTAAGGATATCTCCAGAGTCAGAATAGTTTTATGAATCTGAATATAGTTCTCATCAATGACATCTGCCAATGGAGAGAATTATTTGAAAAATCTTCAAAAATCAGTATTAGTTGTGCTTAACTTAGGGAACGTTGGTGGCCATAGATATCTCAAATTGAAATGTTGAATGAGAAGACTTTTGATTGGTGTCTACCATAGTCAATAAAGTAATTCAGTTCTATCACACAAAGAACATATTGAATGGTGGTGTGTTAAGGGTTTACCTGATTCCTTAAGAATAGTGAGACAGTTATTTTCAACCAATCCGATATTAGAACACGTGTCAAATAGTATCGATACCCAAGCTAGGACCAAATGTTTGCCACAGATAGTGTCCAAAATGTTAGATTTATATCTGTCCAATAATTGTTTAACTAACTCAAGGCAAACATATTACCCTGATGCCAATACTTGTTAAAGCTTTCAGTGAAAATTAAAGAAATTGTATTGTTTCCAACTTTTGTTCTGGGAACTGCAGTCACGATTCCACCATGGGCACTGGGCGGTCAGGCCAGGGCAAGGGGAGTTTCTTCTCATGATAGCGTAGGGAGTTGGTGGACAGATTTGGTAGCGTTTGGTAGCTGGCTGGCGCGAGCGTGCAGGAGGGATCAAAGCCTCAATCCACACCAAGGTGCCTGCCAAGGGAGAGACCAGTGTGGAACCCAGGAACACACCGGGCACTTGCAAAGAGGCGCCGGGCATGTGCGAAGAAGTTCACGCCCCTGGCAGTCTAGTGCTGACAGGGCGTAGCCCAAAGGTATAAAACCACGCCCAGGACGGCACCCGGTGCTTAGCGTTTCTTCTGCTCTCAGCAAGAGCAGTATCTTGCTTACCGCTCCTGTTCTCTTTGCACGTGCAAAGGACTTCCATGTGAGTGGGACGTATTGAGCACTCACCTGAAGCAAGGATCCACGTGCCTTCATAGTCACTGCTTCTGTCATCCCCGAACCTCAACTGGAGTCCAGCAAGTACTGTTGCGCATCCTGTACATTGGCTCCTCACCGCCTCAGCTTTGCTTTCACTGGATTTCGTCCGAATTCTGCCGTGCCCGCTGCTTCCAAGCAGCTGAAATTAAGAAAACAGTGTGAGAGTTCACATTCCATTTACGATCGTTTCCCGGCCCTGGTACATAGTTTACTAACCTGCACTCTGTGACTGGCTCCACGCCCATGGCTCTCCACTCCTGTGTCGGGAGTCAGTCGTTCTGCTCCTGAGAGGATAAGACAAAAATACTTTATTAGAAGATTACCCAGCTAGAGTACAGAAAGAAGTTTCACCTCTGCAAGTTGGAAACCGAGACTTACTTGTTCACCTGTTGTATCCTGTGTGTCGCAGCCGGTCTGGACGGTTGTATACTAATTGACCTTTTCACAATTGACCTTTTCACAATTGACCTCGGGAGAATTGACCTAATTTAGAAGGTCAATTAGGCCATATATGCGGGGGGAAACCCCCTGCAACCCCCCAGCCAATCCAAAACCCCTCACTACCCCCCACCCAATCCCCTTATATTATTTATAATCCAAAACCAGCCCAATATATATATAAAATAACTTAAATAATGTAAAGGTCAATTGTGCAGAAGGTCAATTAGGACCACTATCATTGGGTAAATTGTGCAAAAGGTCAATTGTAAAAGGTCAATTTGGGTAATACCCTCTGGACCACGTATCTTCAGTGAAGTAAGTGGAGTCGGATGCGTACCTGAAGACCACTAAAGACCACGACCTTCATCACAATCAATACGGTGAGCAGCGCTCGCTACGCGCCAGCCAGCCAACCTAAGCGCTAGAAGGGTTGGAAGTAATAATAATAATTTAGCATTTATATAGCGCTATAAATCCTTAGGTATCTGAGCGCTGCTTATTATTACGCACGGTATGTGGTGCTTATTTATCGACCTCGGAAGGACGAAAGGCTGAGTTTGGCCTTGCCGGGATTCGAACCTGCGTCAGCAGGCTCTGCATAGATGTCAAAGCGAGCGCCCTACTCGCTGGCTATCAAACCAGCAGAGGGGTAGGAGGAACAGAGAAGGGCCAGCACTTACCTTGTACTTACCTTTAGGTCATCCCGCCCCCCAGAGCGCCACCTTCCAGAACTCCCAAAACCATTGAAGTCCCTCCCAACCTCACGGTCCCCTGGAGGTTAATCCCCAGTCAGCCATTGGGGGAAGGAGTGTCTGGGGCAATCGTCAGGGCAAAGACATCCAGTGAAGGGGGGACAACACTCCGGAACAGACCGGACCTGGCACTCCTGCAGGACACCAGAGTTAAGCGTGACAAAACGCTAAGGCCACATTACAAGCCCTGACCGAGTAGCATGGAATCAGGAGTGGACCAATTTTCAGCCCTTTTGGGGGCATTGCAGGCAGAGGTGCATGCGGGCCGCTCATAGACAAATGAAATCAGGAAGGAGGTGGTAGTCAATAGAGAGAGAACCGAAGATTTGGCCAAGCGGTTGTTGGTCGCTCAGGCTGGCCAGGTTCCCTTGCTGGATCCCACCGATAGAGTAGCAGTGGGGCCACCTCATATCCAGGTCACAAGACCCCCTGCTTTTCCCCTGGCCCCTCCCGAGCGCTTCTTAGGCAACCCCCAGCGGTACACCGTTTTCATGAATCAGTGTAAGTTGCACTTCTTATGTCGGCCAGGGGCTTTTCACATGGACCAAACTAAGGTGGCCTTTGTCTTGTCTTACCTGTGGAGTCACGCAGCCAACTGGTCCGTGTCGCTAGTGAACCGAGATTACCCCATCTTACATAATTTTGGCAAATTTCAGCGGAAACTGGACAAGCTGTTTGCCCACAAAAATCAAGGGGCAGCCTTGGACGGAGAACTGTTGGCCTTACGGCAGGGGTCACAAGACCTATTGGTATACGTCACAGCATTCAATCGGCTCATGGCTGAAACAAATTGGCCAGAGAAAAAAAGAACCACACTCTTTTATCGAGGCCTCTGAGGAGAGTTGAAAGATGTTTTAACACAAGTAGTCAATCCACCTGAGCGCTGCACAGAATATATAGACTTAGTGATAAAGTTGAACCATCGCTTGCACGAGAGAAAGGCAGACCGAACAAGGGCGGAGACCCGGCCCGTGTATGTGCGCCCATGTGAAGTACAAGCTCGTCCCCAAGAAAATGTCCTGGAACCCACGCAGCTAGGGAGTGTGAGGGGGCCGCTCTCCAAGGAGGAAAGAGAGAGGGATTGCCAACAACAGTTGTGTCTCTATTGTGGAAAACCAGGCCACTTCTTGAAAGACTGCTCTAGTAAACCGAGTAAACATATCCTGGGTGCCGCCAGGGAGGCAGTGACCTGTGTAGAGAATCCTGTGCCAATGTCAGAAAACTCTTCAACTCGACAAGAGTAGGGATCAGCTTGTCGAGGGGAGCAAGGCGTTGCTAGGGGGGGTTCTGAGGGGGCTATAGCCCTGGGGCTTTTGGTTGTAGCCCCGGATAGAAGCTCAGTGGTTACAACCAAAAAGGCTAGCTAGCCCCCAGTCCCAACAATCCTAAAATTAGCATAGCCCGGGATCTTTTCCAAACGTAGCAACACCCCTGGAGGGGAGCAAAAGCAACCACGGTCTCACATCTTACCTTGCCCGTTATTCTGATCAGACCAGGGCAACCTCACCGATGTACGCTTTGGAAGCCTATATAGATTGTGGAGCCATCGGCAACTATATAGATATCGGAGTAGCTTGCAGAATTTCAATACCGTGGCAACAAAGGGGTAAGGTAGACAACGTCGTCTCGGTGGATGCTTCCCCATTGTCATCAGGGCTCAGAACACAGTGCACAGAAGAAGTGGAACTATCGTGCAAAGACGGCCACAGAGAGCGTATGACTCTTGATCTGATTAATGCCCCGCAGTTCCAACTCATACTTGGCCTGCCGTGGCTAGAATGCCATAATCCTATTTTCAACTGGAAAACACATGCAGTGATCTTCCCGTCCGAGTGCACCTGTTACCCAAATCTACCACGAGTCCATAGAGCGTTAAAGCTGGGGGCCGCAGCGTCACCCAGTGAAGCAGGGCAATTGCCCCCAGGTACCAAGAATTTGAGGACGTGTTTCAGAAAGAATCAGCTAACATCCTTTCCCCGCATAGACCATACGATTGCCAAATTGACTTCATACCCGGATCACAACAGCCGTGCAGTCGCATTTATGCGCTTACCGAGAAGGAGAACCAGCACCTATGAGAGTATCTTGAGCCATACCTAGCCAATGGGTTTATCCGACCATCCAAGTCTCCGGCCTCATCAGCTCTGTTTTTCATACCGAAGAAAGAAGGGGACCTCAGGACATGCATCGAATACCGAGGGCTCAATAAAATCACCGTAAAAAACAGATACCCCCTGCCTTTAATTCCCTCTCTGTTAGACCAAGTTAAGGATGCGAAAATATACTCTAAATTGGACCTGCGCGGAGCATACCACTTATTCCACATAAAAGAGGGGGACGAATGGAAGACAGCCTTTTGCATGAAGTATGGGCTGTTCGAATATACTGTAATACCCTTTGGCCTGTGCAACGTGCCGGCGGCATTCCAGTTCTTCATGACAGATGTCCTAAGGGAGCTATTGGATGTCTGCGCCATGGTGTATATCGCCGATATATTAATCTATTCAGCCACCAAAGAAGAACATGTACATCAAGTTAGAGTCGTTCTGGAAAAGCTCTGCCAATACCACTTGTATGCGAAACTGGAGAAATTATTTATCCACGTGACCAGAGTGGAATTCCTCGGCTTCATCTACCCCCCAAGGTATCCAAATGGATAACAGGAAAGTGGAGGCGATTTTGAATTGGCCCTCGCCCACCTCGACAAGACTGTCCAAAGCTTCTTAGGCTTCGCTAACTTCTACAGGCAATTCATACCAGGGTTCTCGGATATCGCACATCCCATCACCTTGTTGCTCAGGAAGCACAAGACCTTTAAATGGTCTCGGGCAGTGGAGCAAGCCTTTAAACAACTCAAGACGCAATTCACGACAGCGCCCATCTTGAAACACCCAATCCCCGAGCTGCCATTCGTGGTTCAGACGGATGCCTCTAGTGTCACGATGGGGGCAGTGGTATCTCAGAGGGACCCGATGACCACCTACCTGCAGCCTCTGGCATTTTGGTCAAAAATATTTTCACTGGTGGAGCTGAATTACTCTATAATCGAACTGCTAGCCATAAAAAGCGGCCTTCAAGGAGTGGCGTCACCATCTGCTAGGTGTGCGACATACCAAAATGGTTTATACCGACCATCGAAATTTGCAGTATCTCCGAACGGTGCAAGCTCAATCTCCACACCAACTCCGGTGGGCTCAATTCTTTTCAGAATACGACTTTGTCATCACGTTCCACCCGGGAGTCAGGAATGGGAAGGCGGACGCAGTATCTTGCATTGGATGGAGTCTAGAAGGAAGAGATGCCTATGCAATCGCAGAACCTGTGTCCATCATCCCAGGGAGTAAATTGCTGGTTCTGACCAGCTCTATGCTGGCTCCATTAGACCAGTTACATAGCAACATCAAGCAATCATTAACATCGGAGAAGTTGCAAGAATGGGTCGCCCAAGATCCGCAAAGGACCATCGAAGGGGGGCTCCTGTACTACCAAGGGCGGCTGTATGTCCCAGAACCAGAAAAGCAAGGGGAGATTCTACATAACTACCACGACGCACTGACAGCGGGTCACCCATGAATCACCAAAACCCTAGGGAAGATTCGACAACATTATTGGTGGCCTGCGTGGCAAAAGGATGTGACTCACTATATCAAACCTGTGATGTATGTGCCCGCAGCAAGACCCCAAAAACTAACCCATCAGGGTTACTCCACCCCTTGCCTATACCACCAGTCCCATGGCACACCATCTCGCTGGACTTCATCACAGAGTTCCCTCTGTGTAACGGGTACAATGTCATCATGGTCGTCGTGGACCTTCTTACCAAAATGGCGCACCTCTTCGCCCTAAAGGGTCTACCAAATGCAGGAACCCTAGCGCACACTTTCTTAACCAACATTGTGCGGGTGCATTGATTCCCTTGAGCCATCATTTCGGATCGAGGAAGTCAATTTGTATCTAAATTCTGGAAGCATTGCTATGACAAGGCCCAAATTGACATCCGGCTATCCACCAGCCATTATCTGCAAACGGATGGTCAGACCGAGAGAACTAACCAGACCCTGGAACAGTATTTGCAGTGCATGTTCACTCAGGACGAATGTTGGGTAGACCTTCTTTGGGCAGCAGAATATGCCTACAAAAACACTATCCATAGTTCCACAGGGTTCTCACCTTTCTACTTCCTTTAAGGACGGGACCCATGGACCACAGCTCTCGATCCACCCACAGAACTAACAGAACGGCTTCAACGGATGGAACAGATGGAATGTATGGAACCGATGGAGTGTATGGAACAGATGGAGTATAGGGAACAGATGGAGTATATGGAACAGATGGCATGCATGAATCAAATGGAGTACATGAAACAGATGGAGTGCATGGAAAGGATCGAGTGCATGGAACAGATTGAGTGCATGGAACAGATGGAGTGCATGGAACGGATAAAATGCATGGAACGGATAGAGCGCACGGAACGGATAGAGTGCATAGAATGGATTGTGCGCTTGGAATGATAGGAACAAATGGAGTGGATAGAACGGATGGAGCTGATAGAACGGATGGAGTAGATGTTACGGATAGAACTGATGGAGCTGAAAGAACGGATGGAGTAGATGTTATGGAGATAACTGATGGAGTGCATAAAATGGAGGGAGATCATGGAACGGATGGAATGCATGAAACGGATAAAGTGCATGGAAATGACGAGTAGATAAAACCGATGGAGTGCATAAGACAGATGAAGTGCATTGACGGATGGAATGCATGGGACGGATGAAGTGCATGGAACTAATGAAGTTTATGGAACAGATGGAGTGGATGGAACGGATGGAGTGAATGGAACGGATGGAGTGGATGGAATGGATGGATGGAGTGGATGAAATGGACTCAGTGGATGGAACGGACAGAGTAAATGGAACGGATGGAGTAGATGGAACAGATGGAACGGATGGAATGGATGGAACAGATGGAGTGGATGGAACGGAATGATCAAATCAAGATGCAGAACGGTTGGAGTGGATAGAACAGATGGAAAGAACAGAACAGATAGAGTGGGCTGAACTGGATGGAGATGGCCAAACAGTTTATGTAGATGAAGGATAGAATGATAAAATGAATGGAATGACTAATAAACCAAAGAACCAGGCGTAATGTGTGAACAGACGAAACCGAGTGCACAGACTGAGTGAATAAAACTGATAGAATAAATGGTTCAGATGCGCGCTCGATCTCAAGCACCTACTGAAAACCAACAGATCACATAACCACGCTTGCTCTGTTCTATACACCATCACTCAACTAGAACACAGCGATACTATGACACATTCGGCATAGCTGTTCTCATATCAACACCTGCCATATACTCCCCATCATCTTAACTAAACACATATGGCTGCACACCCGCCGGCCTAGGCGTTCTCCTCAGGCCTAATGCAGCTAGAATTAGTTTTGGTATCACCTTACCAGAATGAAAACATTATCCTGATCTCCCAACCACCACACCCGCTGCACACATATCCGGTGCTCACACGCACCTTATGACTCTCTCTCTCTACTGACTTAAACTACGGTTCCCGAGGGCGTTCAACCTACCAGCGCCTTGAGATCATACCAATGGTACATAAGGCGCTATATAAATGCAAAGTAACATAACATACATAAAATAAAATAACATAACATAACAGCCCTGGAAATGCCCGCAGTCACGTCATTGCATACCAACATCCAAGAAACCCTAAAAAAGGCCATCGGGACCCTGCAAGACACAAAAAATGGCCAAAAAACCTTTGCCGACAAACAAAGAAAAGAAGCACCAGAGTACCAAGTGGGTGACAAGGTTTGGCTCTCAACCAAGCATATTTGGCTAAAGGGCCCGAAACGGGCCCACCTCAAGTTCATTGGCCCCTACCCAGTAACGGCCGTCATTAATCCTGTTGCGTTCAAACTTGGGCTCCCCTGCCATGAAAATTCACCCAGTCTTCCACGTATCACTGCTTAGTACACTCAGGCACACGAAATTCCTTGGTTAACCCTCGTCCAATAGAAGTCCTAGGGGGGAAAGAGAATATGAAGTAAAAGACATCCTAGATTCCAAAATTAGCAGGCAACATTTATATTATCTAGTTGATTGGAAGGTTTCAGTACCCTGGACAGGACTTGGGAGCCAGTAGAACACATTCATGCCCCCCGGTTAGTGACCCGATTTCACTGCAACTATCCCAACAAGCCATGCCGTGGGGTGGCTCTCCTTGGGGGGGCTTTGGAGGTGAGTGCTGTCACGATTCCACCGTGGGCGCTGGGCGGTCAGGCCAGGGCAAGGGGGGTTTCCCCTCATAATAGAGTCGGGAGGTGGTGGGCAGGTTTGGGAGCTGACTGGCGCAAGTGTGCAGGAGGGAGCAAGGCCTCAATCCGCACCAAGGTACTCACCAAGGGAGAGACCAGTGTGGAACCCAGGAATGTGCCGGGTACGTGCAAAGAGGCACCGGGCACGTGCGAAGAAGTACACGCCCATGTCAGTCTAGTGCTGGCAGGGCATAGCCCAAAGGTATAAAGCCACACCCAGGACCGCACCCGGTGCTTAGCATTTCTTCTGCTCTCAGCCAGAGCAGTGTCTCGCTTACCGCTCCTGTTCTCTTTGCACGTGCAAAGGACTTCCATGTGAGTGGGACGTATTGGGCACTCACCTGAAGCAAGGGTCCATGTGCCTTCGCAGTCGCTGCTTCTATCATCCCCAAACCTCACTTGGAGTCCAGCAAGTCCTGTTGCGCATCCTGGACATTGGCTCCTCACTGCCTCAGCTTTGCTTTCACCGGATTTCGTATGAATTCTGCCGCGCCCGCTGCTTCCAAGGACCTGGAATTAAAGAGACAGTGTGAGAGTTCACATTCCGTTTATTTTTGTTCCCCGACCCTGGTATATAGTTTACTAACCTGCACTCTGTGACTAGCTCCACGCCCGTGGCTCTCCACTCCTGTGTTGGGAGTCAGTCGTTCTGCTCCTGAGAGGAAAAGACAAAATACATGTATTAGAAGATTACCCAACTACAGTACAGAAAGAAGTTTCACCTCGACAAGTTGGAAACCGAGACTTACCAGTTCACCTGTTCTATCCTGTGTGTCGCAGCCGGTCTGGATCACGCATCTTCAGTGAAGTAACTGGAGTCGGATACGTACCTAAAGACCACTGAAGACCACGACCTTCATCACAATCAATACGGTGAGCAGCGCCAACCTAAGCACGAGAAGGTTTGGAAGTAGGGGTGGGAAGGAGCAGAGAAGGGCCAGCACTTACCTTAGGTCATCCCGACCCCCAGAACGCCACTTTCCGAAGTCCCAAAACCACCCAAGTCCCTCCCAACCTCACGGTCTCCTGGAGGTTAATCCCCAGGCAGCCTTTGGGGGAAGGAGTGTCTGGGCCAATCGTAAGGGTGAAGAAATCCAGTGAAGGGGGGCAATGCTCTGGAACAGACCGGACCAGGCACTCCAGAGGTAAGTGTGACAACTGCTTTACCTTTCTTTTGATATCAAGGAGGAGTCACGTTGGAGACAACTATATTTCAGTATTGTATTAAATTGATGATAGAAATAAAATAAAACAGTATCAATGCGGGTGTCTTCATTGTGGAATACTTGCGGTTATTGTCTACAATGGACATTAATATGATTTCCTCTATGTATGGGGGTTTGTGCAACTTTGAATCAAAACAGTCAGATAACATCAGGCAAGTTATATGTTCCTTTCTTTAGACAATCTGCCCATATTAATTTGAGGTACTGTGGGTGACTTCCCCAGCATTGTAAGTTAGGGGATCACCTTTGTTTCCTTGATTCATTATTTCAAATAAAACACAGCATTCAGAGTAAAGCTGCTTCTTTCTTGTCCCAGATAGTGGGGCGTCTCAGATAGTGGGGTGTGATTGTTGCACTGTAGGAAATAATTTCTCCTGTGACCCGCCTTTGGCTCTGTCTCCCCCCCTTTCCCTTTGTGACTCCCCTTGCCCCTTGTGAGCCCTTTTGATTGAATCTGCCCCCTGAGGCCACCCATTGACTGTGCTTGCCTCTGTGACTCCCCATTGACTGCATTTGTCCCCTGACTCACTGCGACCCCCTTTGATTTTGGCTGCCCCCTTTTCCCCTTTTTACTGTGTCTGCTCCTTAACCCCTGTAGCCCACTTTGACTGTATTTGCTCCACTTATCCCCAGTGATGCTACCTTTTACTGTCCCCCATGTCCGCTTTTTGACGGTCTGCTTACCCTTGTGATCCCTTTTGACTGCATCCGTCTCCCTTGCCTTTTGTAAGCACCTTTGATTGCATCTGCCCTCTATGACTACCCTTTTTATCTTTCTGCCCCCATGGCTCCCCATTAACTGCATCTGTCTCCCTTACCCGCTGTGACCCCCTTTGACTAAGGCTGTCGACTTTGCCCTGTGTTCCCACCTTTTATTGTATGTGTCCCTTACACCCGTGACCCCCTTTTACTGCATCTGTCCCTCTTTCCCCCATTGATGCTCCCTTTGACTGTCCCCAAGGGCCCCCCTTTCACTGTCTGTGCCCTTACCCCCTGTGATTCCCTTGACTGCATCTGCCCCTTTTGCCCCGTTGCCCCTTGTGACCCCCCATTGTGACCCTCCCTTTGACTGAGTCCCCCCATGTTGCCCCCTTTACTCACACTTGACTGCATCTGCTGCCCTTGCCCCACTTTGAAAGCTGGGAACCCCTTCCGCGCTCCTCCTCTTACTGCTTCTGGCACCTGCTGCCTCCAATCTCCCTAGCTTGTCCCCAACTCACCTCCGCACCTTCCTCATTTTTCATCAGCCCAGTACAACAGTGGCTTTCCTAATCCTGTGTCCCCGACCTGTGTCCCACTCTACACCAGATCAGTTTGCCCCGCCTGTGCCTCACAACACCAGGCTCCCACCAGGACCATGGCCCAGTCTTGCTGCCCCAAGTTCACAGATAATGAGCTGAAAGTCCTGGTAGGGGGCATACTGAGGGAGGCACTACTGCTCAGAGGTTCTGGGCACAATTATATGTTGGTCCACCAGTGCAACAAGATCTCAGAACTCATCCTCACAATAACGAATGTTGTCGCAGCCACTTGCGGGCCCTGTCCCAGATCCAAACGTGCTGCCAAGACCTCCAAGGCATTTGCAGCCTACCACAAGGAGTGCATCACTACCGGAAGCGATGGACCACTGCCAGTGCGGGAGCTGCTGCAGGCATTAGTGGAGCAGGTCTTGTGTGTGATCCACTTCAGTGGCCTATAGAGAATCTGAGCAGTTGAAGGTGGGAACGCAGCATGCACGCAGTACAGAAAGCCATGATGTGTCTTGAAACCTGTGTGGTGTAAAAAACTATTGCCAGAAACGCAGCTGTGAACAAAGGCCTAAGTAAGCCACAACCCACCTAGGAGCCAACTGCCATGGGCATGTGACATTACCAATGTATGCAACCCAAAGACCTGCCTCTCCTGGTGTCACATGTCTATACCAAATGGCCAGCTGATGGCTCATAATCAATTAAGAGATCAATTGCCACACTTCGGGGCATTCGTGAGCCTGGTTAAAGTGCCTGTTGCATTTGGGCAGTGTCGGTGTTGGCATACGTACGCCAGAACGGAGAAAATCACGATTTTGCACATTCCTCCACCAGCCCAGTGTGTAGTACCTTTGATGACCACGTAGCAGGTGGGAGGTCTGCTATATTTAAGAAGACCTAGGGGCTCTTAGGAACTGACTGGCACAAGGCAGGCATTATGTGCAGAAATCATATATTCCCTTACCTGACCAAAACATACCCTCTTTGTGTTCTGGAAGCCTAATGTGTCTGTGACAACTATCCCTCTAAATTGGCCATCCATCAACATGTCTGCAGTGAGCCACTTTTTCCATCTCAACACTATTGCCTCCAGCAACTGGACATTCTGGTTGATGCCAGAGAGCTATGGAATGAGGAAAGGGAGAGGGGCATGTCACAGTAGTCCATCAGCATTCTTGCCTGCAGAAACATATTGGCAAAAAGACAAAATGATTCCATCAGTGACATGCACACCCACAGCAGCTTTGTATCCGAATGGCAAGAGCTGATCTGCACAGATACTACAGGGCAAGCCAGGGTCAGCACTGCTTGCTGAATGCACCTGAGAAATATTGTGCCACCATGTGGATACATACAGACACAAATGATATTACATGCTTATATAACGCTTCCTGGCAGACTCTTCCAGCTTCTAAGTGCTGTAATACCAGGTTTTATAACTACACTGTTTTGAACAGTGTTTGATGATGGTCCATGTGTCAGACATATGAGTGGCCACGCCAGACGGTCTGTTCCTTCATGCCAGCCTACCCATGGCATTTCCTCATACCACCCAGCTGCCTGGATGGATTGAATGCTGTTTGCAGCGATGATGCCTGCCCAGGTGTGGGGCCAGGAACCAGGGAATACAAAGGGTGTTGTTGATGGGCAGCATTTCCATGACAAATGTGTAGGCATAAAAGCTGAAGCAATGCTATCCACGAGAATACGCCCCCCCCCCGAACACAAAACCAAGGCGATACATGATGTATTGATATGGCCGTTCATCGGCTTTTCTATGAATGCCATCAACCCATTACTTTAATACTTACATTTATACTCATAAAAGAATGCACTTGCACATGTTCCCCCCCCACATATTCAGTGCAGACTATTGTTCCCATATCCCAAATAATATTACCATTTCTCTGGATAATGGTCACTCTAGCATCCTTTCTAAAGTGGACGACAGACAATGTCCAGCAAATAGAAGTAACATGACCATTAAAGGTGTGTTTTCCCCACACAGGAACAACCATGAGGACACTCCCGAGGAAGGAGATGATGGGGAGGAAGAAGGCAACGATGATGGTGAAGGCATGGAGGGTTGCTTCTCACTACTTGAAAAGAGAAAGGGTTACGGAATGGAAGTCTCTCTCTCCCTCCCAGCCAAAATTTGGACCAGATTAGAAGACCTAATTTGGAAAGCAGTGTTGGGAGTTCCCAAATCAACTTCAATGGCGGCAATCAGAAGGGAGCTGGGCCTAGTATCTCTCGAATCCATGGTTGACCAAGCCGCCATGAATTTCTTTAGGAGATCTATCTTAGAAGAGTCCCTGCCAGCCTTCAACATTATCAAAGACGAGATGGATAACGCAAAATGCGCAGCCTTGGAAAAATGGACGAATAAAAGGAGAGAGAAACTGCAGGAAATAGCGTGCTCAGTTAAAGAGCTCAAAGAAAACCCTGACAGAATCAAGCAAAAAATCGTAACGACGGATTGGATACGAACTCGGATTGGATACGAACTCTCGATCTCGCAACAAATAACAAACTCCTTACTCATCTCCCTCCGACTTTCAACAAAGTAAAATCCCCAATCAAGTACTGTAAAAAATTTCCCGACAAAAGAAAAAGAAAGCTGCTCATGAAAGCAAGACTAAGGGCCTCATTACATGTTAGGCGGTAAGGGTTTACCGGTACCGGTAAGGGCACCGGTACCTGTAAACCCTTACCGCCTTACTAGGAGTTCCCTTTGCGGGAACTGCTGGTTTTACCAGCCGTTAAAGTAGGGTGCCGCAAAGGGACCTTGGAGCTAATTACGGTACCGCAATTTGCGGTACCGTAATTAGCGCCTTCCCCATTCCCATTATGCCCTATGGGGACAAAAATGGGAATGGGCAAGTGCCTTGGTGAATGGGGAATTACCGCCCCCGCTCACCTTGGAGTAGGGCGGTAATTCCGCCATCCACCAAGGCGGACACGGTAAAATACCGGCGGCAACCATGGCGCTAATAGCGCCATGGTTACTGCCTACCGTGTAATGAGGCCCTAAACCTACTTCTGACTCAGGAAATAAAAACCATCAGAGCCGCCTCTGACAACTTCGAATGTCGACTATGCAAAAAACCGGAAGCGAAAGAAACTTTGAAGCATTTAATACTTGACTGTCAAAACAACAAACATAACAGAACAACCCACCTACTACCGTTGATGGAGAATCCATGGATGTTCCAAGAAAACGAGCTGTGGAACAGATTAATATCAGGGGAATCCACTAGGTGTTCGGTGGCAATGGTGAATCTAATTGAGGCAACTTTCAGTCAGATCGGAAACAGAACCTCACCCACGTAGAAAATCAACAGAGTCCAGTCTATAGGGACAGAGGCAAAGTCCTGATGATCCTAGATCTGCCATCTGTCACGCGGAAGTCACAAACATAGCGCACCTGGGAAGCATGAAACGTAGAAAAGCGACGTTCGCTAAACTAGAAAAGCACTGAAGCTTTCGATAAATTTATCAGGGATCTCCTGAATAAAAAAAAGTCAAAAAAAAAAGAAAGGGTTAAGGAATCCAGGCCACGACTTGGGTGAACAAATGGATTCTTCACGGGACACATTTCCACCACCCAGACACCACAATAAGAGATAACCCTCCTCCAGCAAGAGACAGTGGCTGTACAGCCACGTTGACTGAGACACCTCTATCTAGGACACATCTACAGACATTGCCACCATGGCAGCAGATGACAGCTGGAGACATCCTGGTGCAGAACACCACAACTCTAGTGGAGCAGTCTCCTCCGCAGTAAGCAAGTGAGCTTTTGCCACCTCTTCCATTGACCGGGAGGTTCGTTTCTGACCAGGAACAAGCCTTGGTTGCCTCCCTATCTACTCCACCACCCTGAATTCAAGTGCCTGTTGCTGATATTGGGCCTCATTACGAATTCAGAGGTAAAGACAGTACTAATTCCGCAAGACAGAATTCCTGTTACTGCCACGGTGTCCGGCGGAATCAGAACAAAACTATGAGGCCGCGGGTGCATGGCCCAACCATTAAATACCAACCTTTTCAAGGGAAGTATCGTTACCGCTAGAAAGTGGAGGAATTACCGAATGGCTAAAAGCAGAAATAGAGCAAATCTAGAAATGGCAAGCCAAGGCGCAGACATTTTTTAGAACTAAATCCAATTAAAACCACCCATTTGCTTTTACCAGCTAATCATGCCAGAGAAAAAAAGCCAAATCTAGATTTTGAAAGCCATAATTCAACAAGGCAGATCTCCAGGTGCTTGCTCAAGAGGCGATCATCCATGCTGATGATCGCTTTGAGGTGCAGTAACGTAAAATATCTGTCCATAGGAAGAATGCCGCCTGGACCGACATATGTGACAAGGCAGTGATGTACCTCACGTCAGTGAAGACTGCCACAACAGATGGAATGATATGAAGGACAGGGTGCAGACTCCAATCTTCTATTCTTCAGGGGCTCCTTCCTGGATGTCAGATTTGTGTCATTTCAGACCCACAGTCAAGTCTTTCTTCACTGGCCTTTGGCAGCTCCTTCGGCATTGGCTCACAGTGATACCATGTGTCATGTGTCATTATACATGGTCCACCATCTGGAAGCGCAGCAGACGTGCGCAGCGGGTACGCCTTGTGCGCACTGAAGTCGTGCCTAAATCAAGCCCATCTGTGCCCATCCATGTCACGGCCAGTGTGTGAGGGACTTATCACTGGTGGAACCTGTGAATATTACACCTGCAGTGATGTCATGTACTCAGATACTGCAACTTGCTCCCTCTTCTACTGTGCTACCTAAAGGTATCTCGGTCACTGATGACAATTGTTCTATTTCTTATCATTCTCAGTCTGTATTGAAGTGTTTGCTTTTTAATTCACGCTTTCTTGTGGAGCACTCTGCCCAGTGACATGACGTGCTGTAGGTTTGCTGTCCTGACCTCGCATGTGTCACTGAAACCTGGTTGTGTGAAAGCTCGGCCCCGGCCCTTTTGCAATTATTACAAACGAACTATGGCCCTCATTACGACCCTGGCGGAAATCAACCGACCGGACCGCCATAGCGTAAATAGCGTTTCCGCCATTGCACGATGGAGCAAAGTGCGGCTCATTCCGACCCATCGGGCACGAGCACCACGCCATGGCGGAAGTGCAAAGTCCGCAATGGCGGAAATGACCCCAAAACGGCCCACACCGCCGCCGTACGGCGCCCTAGGTGCAATACCGCCACCCATCTCAGCGGACACCGCAGTGAGCGCCAACCGGAAAGTACGGTGACCGTAAATATACGGAAACGGAAGTAAAAGCATGGTCCCGGAACGGGAAACATCACGCCGTACACCTATAAAACCACAAATTCCACACAACCATTAAAAATACTACCCTGAGACACATCCCAACCCGTCATCCACCCTAGTGAAACCAAGAAAAATGGGAAAAGTAGCGAAGAAAGCGTGCGACCGCAAGCGGCAGGTCCACTTCTCCCGTGAGGAACTCACCGTGCTCACAGAGACCCTCCAGGAGAATGCTGCCGCCGTCTTCTCCACGCAAATGACCAGGACGGCACTTGCGAACAAGAAGGCCATATGGGCCCTGGTGGCACAGCGGGTAAGTGCGGTGGGGACCGCACCCCGCAACCCACAGCAATGCAGAAAGCGATGGGACGACCTGCGGATACGCGTCCGTAGCATACTTTCTGCCAACCGCAACATTGCCACAGCCACCGGGGGAGGATCGGAATCACCCATCAAGTTGACCCCCTGGGAAGAAATCTGTGCCTCCACCATTGGAATGGAGAGCATAGAGGGAGTCGGAGGGATGGAGAAAGGAGTGCAGACATCCGAAGAATCAGGTAGGTGTCCCAAATAAAACAATGCCAAAACCACAATGTCCAATCATGTGAAGTACCACGTGCCCACATAGTGCAACAGTAACACATGTCCAGGAGAACGTCCACATACATAGGCCTGATAGCACACTTTAAAACTCACATCAAATACATAAATAATTAAAAATCCTAAAAACACCCTCTACACGTGCAGCAGGCACACCCTAACTGCAGGCTGCCAAACAACTGCACCCTCACTCCACACACAAATGAAACCACCTCCAAGGCCCCGACCCAAATCACCCTCAGGTACCACCCCAATGCATGTGATACATTGCCATTCCAATTCCCACAGACCCATTAATAACGCTCGCCCTCCTTTACTCCACCACAGGGTCCGATCCAAACGACGAGCTCCAGGACACCCCTACCAGCACACCTGCAAAGAGGGCCAAGACCAACGGCCAAAGACCCTCCACCTCAGCTGCACGCATCAAGACACGGAAGCAGCACAAATCAAGTGGCAGCACAGAGGAGGGAACTCCAACAGGCACCCCAGCAGCCAGCATGCCCACAACACCACCACCACAGGTCCCCCCAATGGATGCCACAGTAGGCACTGCTTCTGGTGGCAGCAGCACCATAGGTGACACTGCATTAATGGCAGCATGCTCCGACACAGAAAACGGGGATGTCGAAGTCAGATCCATCCATGACCTGTCCCAATCCCCCTGTCTGTTCCATCCCGTACACCATGAGGATACCACGCAGGGGCACCCACAAGACGACGACTGGCCATCCCCCACAAGCCCTGTGGCAAGGCAACATGAGGTGAACAGCCACTCTGTGACACCCCCGCAAATGGCCATGGCCCAGCAGAGGCAACAGTCCCTCGACCAGTTAATCGTGCAACAGCAGCAACTGGCCACGCTCCTCAAGGACCATGCCGATGAATGTGGGGGCACTAAGGCAGACATAGAAACATCAACTGAGACACTTATGGCAGAAATGGAGAGAAGTACAGAGACACTAAGGGCACAAATGGAGAGTAGCACCGAGAGCCTGAGAGTACAAATGGAGAGAAGCACCGAGAGCCTGAGGGGGGAACTGAATGCGACGTCCAAAGACGTATGTGCCGAACTTGCCGCAGTGCGCCGTGTGCTCACTGAGCTCTCACAAACCCTTAGGGACATGCATGGACGTGAGCAGGCAGAGACATCATCTGTTGCAAGTTCCGTCCAGGGCAGCCCCCAACGTAGATCTGGGAGGAACCTGCGCTCCACAGGCAGGGGTGCCCCTGATACCCGCAGAGGGGGCTTGCAATAGCGACTGCCCACTGACAATGAGCATCTTTGGACACTGGTGTTCGGGGGGGAGGTAAGAGGGTGGAGGGGGTGTGTTGGGCTCACTTGGGTGGCGGGTCGATAGGGTGTTTAACATGATATCACATATGCCATAAACAATGCACGATCATCCAATGAGATGTGTGGACATTGATCTTTGTGTACGAGGCCATTATAGGCGTACAGTCCATATTGTGCATGTTCCAGACACACACAGTGCCACGAGTCCCGTGTCCATGTATCAGCCACCAGGCGTGAGTGCTAGAAGCATGCATCTATGAGATGCTGACGAATGTCACGGCCCTCCTGTGCCTCGCAGACTCCTTGAGGTGCTGCCACATCCCCACCCTCATCATGACCATCTTCAGGTGCTTGCAGTTCTGCGTCAGGGGGCATGGGCACATTTCTACGTACGCACATGTTGTGTAGCATGACACATGCCATCACCATCTTTGCAACCTTCACATGGCGGTACAGGAGTGCCCCGCCAGACCTGCTGAGGCATCGGAAACGAGTCTTCAGTAGGCCGAATGCCTGTTCTATGACTACACGGGTACGTGAGTGGGCATGGTTGTAGTCCTCCTCATGCTGGTCCCGTGGGTTCCAGACTGGTGTGAGGAGCCATCTCTTCAGTGGATACCCGGCATCACCTGTATGTGGACAATAAACGAATTATGTGGAATGCCATTGCTACGTACGCACCCCCCCCCTTCCTGCCAGGTAATTGCCGCATCACATACCCCACATCATCATGCATGAAATGAGACTCACCGAGTAGCCAGGATCTGTTCCCTGCGTGTCGCTCCATGTAGCGTGGTATTGTAGAGTTCCTCAAGACCATAGAATCATGGGTTGATCCAGGGAATCGGGCACAACAATGTGTAATGATCCTGTTGGAGTCACACACCATTTGTACATTCAGAGAATGAAATTGTTTTCGGTTGCGGTACTGGGCCTCCATGGCATGTGGGACGACCTATTCCACATGGGTGCAGTCGATGGCACCAATGCAACCCGGTATGCCGGCAAGTGCATGGAATCCCACTTTTGTGTTGGTAATTTCCTGCTCCGAGCGTGGTAGAGAGATGTAGTCGTCTGCGTGCTGCAGGAGGGCATCGAGCACTTGCAATAGTGTCCGTGAGAACAGTGGCTGTGATATGCCATGCAACTGTCCGACTGTGTGCTGGTAGGTGCCTGTGGCCAGGAAGTGGAGTACAGACACCACCTTCAGTAGGGGTGGGATGGTGGTTGGGCTATCTATCATGCTGACAAGGTCAGCCTGTGTCATGTCCACAATGGCGGTTATGGTGTCCCGGTCCAAACGGTAGAGGGTGTGGATCTGCTCATCAGTGAGGTTGAACGGATGAGCTCGGAGGCGTGGGATTGCGGGCTGCCTGCGTGGTGGTAGTGGCTGTGCTGGCGGCCCTTGCTGGCCCTGCCTTGCCCTCCTCCTCCTCCTGCGTCTCCTCCGTGCGGCCGGTTGTAGTTGGTGTTCGTCTTCTTCTTGAAGTTGGAGTACTTGCAGTGCTATCAGGTCCCCCAGGGCCAACATAGCTAGTCCTGCCGGTAGCATTTCGGAGTGGGTGTGGTTGTGGGAGGAGACTGGCTGTGCAATTTATGTGTTTTCAGGCTGTATGGCCTCCACCTGTGGTGATTCATTCCACCTGTGCAAGCTGCTCTCCCCTTTGGGCGAGCACGTCCCGCACACAACGCTGCAATTCGACGAATGGCATCTTGCTATTACAATCATGTATTTGTACCCGATGGCAGTGTAACATTGGTTGATATGTTCATTCGGCTATGGTCCCATTGTTTCACATACTATCTTTGCAGTCGCGAACAGACTTGTGAAGGGTCAGTGGAACGTAGTACTCGAGTAACGGTGGACCCTCATGCAACACTGTACCGAGGTTCACCGACGGGCGGGGCGTCCCATTTGTGAGTGAAGGCAGTTGCCATTTTCACACACAGCCGCACTAGATGGATTAATTTGTGATTTCAAGCGGCCACAGATGCCTTTTCGACGTGATGTTGCAAATGAGGAATTCGAAGGGCGGCGCTTTCGGTTTTCAGCTAGCGGCGAGGAGATGCCCACAGGTCTGACTGCAAATATAACGTTCTATTGTTCAATGTCCTTGGGACAGGGGCCATGGCGAGGATGCAATGATTGATATGAATAGTTTGGGATGCGCAATAGCGAAGTGGGCGATGAGGCCGGACGTTCCCAAATACATGTTACTTCACAACACTGGAATTACGGGCTGGGGCACAGTGGATTTTGCAGGCTGCATAACGCACAGACTCAATGGAAATTTCACATGTTATGTGAGTACGGAAACAGGCGTTTTCATTACGGGATGAGGGAATGATGTATGGATGCATGGACAGATGATTTGATACAGAGTTTGCCATGTACAGGGCTTCTTGGAATCTATCCGCCTCCTCTGCGCTATGTGATGCAGGGCTGCCATAGTGGGACCATCGTCTATCTGGCCTTGTTGAGCCCTCCCTGTCTCGACGCGCCTTCAGACACTTGTGTCTATGCACGTTACCAATCCCATCTGATGGATTCTGTTTTAACAGACGCATGCACAGGTACACTCGTTTGTGATGGTGTTTTCACCTCGATATAGATAGTTCTGATTCGCAAGTGGTTTTTGGGTGGTGATGATCCTTTGGAGTGGGCTAGCATGCATATGGCTGTGGATTTGGTGTGATCATTGAAGTGAGTAATTCAAATGTAGTTCTGATGGCCATACTATTCTTTTTCATTTCATTTGGTTGACAGGTATCTCCTCCCCTTTTGCCACTGCCATCTGTATGCCACTCCTGCAGATGGATTTTACTCCCGACACCTGCTGCTTCGTGTTAATCAGTGGAGCAGCATTACGATCTTATGGGACGATCGCCAATGGGCCACATGCCCTTACGCAGTACTAGTGGCTAGGAGCAACATTTCGGCCTTTCAGCTGGACTAGTGCCTCCCTATTGGGACGGCCCTGTGGTTCTAGGCGCTTCCATGTTGCCTTTTCGTACGAGAATGTAGCCCCTGTGTACCATGAAGGAACAGGGCGTCACACAAGAAGTAGCTGGTCATTTATTGCGGATGCAGCCCACAATGGTGAAATGTGTTTTGGAGTTCATGGCCTAATGGCTGTATGGGCTTGGTGAATTTGTTGTGCATTAAATTTCTATTCTGATATGAACCGTGTAGCGTTCTTCTTTGCAAGTGATGTGGCATATTCCTATTTGGGGAGCGATGTATTGTGAGGAGATCTGCATTGGGTTCCAGCTTTCGGAGTATAGTTGCGTGGTACTGTACTGGGCGCGTTTGCCTACGAAGCCCAGTGAGGTCAGGGATAAGGGCTGCCAATATGACTGTTTTGATGATGTCATGCTCAGGGGCGGGGGATTAGCTTTTGTGTAACAGATGCCGGTCAGCCAGTTGGATTGGTGGAATGATGTGATTATCGGAATATTGCTGGTCACAGGTGCCTGTGTTTGCGTGCGTTTCTTGGTGGGAGACTGAGGTCATGTCCATTTGTATGGCTTCTGTATTCGTGCCATCTGTGCCCTGCAGCTCCCATTGGCCCCTCTTGAGATTCATTTGTTCGTTGGCAGGCATGGATGACTAGTACATTTCACTGGTTGCATTGTGTGACTTCATTGCACCTACGGGGAGTTGTACAATGTGGCCAGGGAGCGGTGTACAGGCACTCAGTGGGGCCGTTTACGGTTGGTTCGCGATGCTGTACTTCTCACCATGGCGGAATGGTACTTTCCGCCGTGCTTGATGGCGTTAGGTGCATGTCCGCTAGGGTCAGAATTCGCGTACCGTTGGGCCATGGTGGTAATTACGGTTTGGCAAGGCGCGCGCGCGCGTACTTGGTGCAGTTAGCGTTGGCGTTCACTACGGTGTCGCTAATGGCATCGTACTTTGCGGTGACGGGTCATAATCGCACCGAGCGCTATTCGATGGCGGTATTGCATTTCCGCCATCGTTTTTCGATTTCCGCCAGGGTCGTAATGAGGCCCTATACAATTCTGCGGTACCGGCTACTACCCTGTGTAGGTGGGGGTGTTGCAGTTATTTGTAATCCTTATTCTACTAGCACCTTTCTTATGCTGAATCACCATGTTCAGATGGAGGAATTGTTTGTCCAGCTCACGGTATCCCCTACTCTCTGCATCCACTTGCTGGTTGCCTACAGTCCACCCGGCCGTGATCCTACGTTCTGTGAGGACTATCTTGATTTAGCAGCTGATTTACAGCTTTGGCACTCTGACCTTTTGATCATTTAACCTTAGTGTTAATGATATGTCCGATATTGGAATTCAAAATTGTATTGCCACCATGAAGGAATTAGCTTTCTCTCAATTGGTGAACGGTTCTAGTCATGAGCTAGGTAATATGCTGGACCTCTTATTTGGCCTGGTGTCCGGGGTCTCAGTCTATCCGGCTCTTCTGGTTCTTTAGTCGTACCGCTTTTTGGTTCCTTTTACTTGGGATGTCAAGTTTTCTGAACCATCGCCTAAGTTTCACCCCTCCCTGAGCAATTCTTGGCGCGCGGTGCCAAAGAATGATATTGTTGACCAGATCAAAGTATGCCATGTGGATGGCAGTCCTTTGGATCTTGATACCTTATCCTCTGCTCTGGTGATAGTGGCTGACTCGTTGGCTCCTTTAACAAACTTTAAACCTATTGCCCGTCCATCTGAGCCCTAGTTATCTGATGACTTACATACTCTCAGTTTTCGGCGTAGGCAAGCAGAGTGGAAATGGCACCCTGGTTACAACCTTGCCGCTAAAATGGCCTTTCAACAAGCCTCCTCAACCACCTTTTTTAGTCTTTTTCTTCCTGTTGTCCTTCTGAGTAGTGCCAAGATGCCCATTGGGTGAACTCTGCGCTTTATAAATGATATTCCTTTTTAATAAAACACTTATTGATTTTTCATCAAAAGAAAATAAGAAAGAACCATATGAAGCAAATAAACAAACCACCATCGCTTGACTTAACAACACCCGGGAGCTGAAATACAAAATAAAATAAGAAATGTGAAGCATATTACAGAGGTTCAGGCCAACATACCCATCCCCCAGTATCTAACAACTGTACACCACCCCCCTACCCACACTATCTACACCCCCTTCCCATTTGCCCCATATTTTTAAAACCTTTACTGGACATCCCCTCAGATTGTATATCCTTTTCTCCAAGGCCATGCATCTGTCCATCTCTGTAAGCCAACAAGTCATCCGGGGGCCCCCCACATGGAGGCAACTACTTTCTTGATTAGCCCCAAGGCTACCGCTAGGAAGGTCCTTGCATGCTTAGTGAATCCCTACAGGCCCCATATTCTCAGCAGAACACATTTCGTGTCTCTGGGGGCTTCGGCTTCCATTATGCTAAACAGTTTGCGAATGCACTTCCCCCACAACACCTGGACTTGAGGATAGTCCCACAAAATGTGTTAGAACATACTCCCTGGCTCTCCACACCGTAAACAACTGTCTACCAATCCACACCCACATAGTTTGGTAAAGAGTAATAAACCCTGTGAAGAATCTTGTACTGTATGAGGTGTAGCCTGGCCGATATGCCCACTTCTGGTGGGAACATCAACGCCTCCACCCACTCCTCAGACTCCATGTGGGCCACATCCCTCTCCCACCTGTTCCTCAGGTAGGCCAGTTCCCCGGTCCCAAACGCAGCTATTACTTGGTACAGCGTTGATGTGACCTTCGTTTTCTGTCGGGCTGGTAGTAGATTTGCCTTGAGCGGGGAGCTCTGTGGGATATCATTTATGACAGGAAATTACAACCTCATACATGCAATAGTTGTGTGTACCGAAAACGTTCCCCATCCCTGAGAACAAACCTTTCCTGCAAAGACTCCAATGGGAGGAGACCAGTCTCCTGCACCACATCACCCAGGTGCCAAACCCCCCTGCCTCTCCCAGTACACAAAATGGTACATCTTGACGAGCTCCGATAGGTGCAAATTGCCCCATAGGGGTTCGCTTAGGGTTGGCCTCCCTCCCCAACCAATGTGTGTGTGTGCCTCAGCCCAGATCTGCTGCACATGACGTGTCATGAGAGGGAGCCCCACCGCTACCCTTTTCCTACCATAATGTACCTGAGTCTGGATGTTACTCCCCATCCAGTACAGCTTGAAGGCGATATGAGGAAACTGAGAATCCCCATGTAACCAATCATTGACAACTCCCAACTGTGCAGCTCAATAGTATTGCCGTAAGTAGGGCAGGCCAACCCTCCCAGACAGGGTTTCGAGGGCGAAACATGCCTGCCGGGCACCCCACAGAAGCTCTCTCAAGGACCTCTTGTTGTCTCCAAACACACTCTTGGCGCCGGTACTGGGGCATTATGTAATACATACAGATATTTGAGCAGGGATATCATTTTAAACGGGGCACTTTGCCCATCAAACTTTGTTGGAGGGTCTGCCAGTGTGTGGCATTTTCTTTGAATTTGGCCTTTATCGGCTTTAGTTTCAGTTTGAGAAATTTCGTGAGGTGTACGCCCAGTTGAATTCCCAAATACCGAAAGCCTGTTAGAGACACCTCATAGGGGCACTCCTGCAGGATCGCTGCATCCCTGCCCTGTACTGAAAAGAAGACTGACTCCTGCCAGTTGACCTTGAGGCCACTGACCACCTGAAAGTCACTCAATATCTTTGTCACAACACTTGTGGGTGGCCCATATAAATCAACAGGTCATCCGCATATAAAGTTATTCTGTCTTTACCTCCGCAGGGCCACTGAAATCCCACTCTTCCGTGCTTGTCTGGAGCCGCACCACCAATGGTTCAACAGTTAAGGGGAAGAGCAACGTGGAAAGGGGACAAGCCTGTCTTGTTCCCTGCCCAAGGGAAAATGTCCGGGAGCGAAACCCATTGACCCGCTCCTCAGCCACTGGTGATTGATACAGCAGACGCACCCATGCCAGAAAATTACCCCAAATCTTTTCCATTGTTCCTCATAATGCCTCCCAGTGTATTGAGTCAAATGCCTTTTCAAAATCTATTGACAACAGTGCTAGTGGTCCTGCGATCGTGGCAGCCTGCCCCAAGGTTAATTGTACCCAGCGTAGGTTCATGCGAGTAGATTTCAATGGCATAAACCCGCACTGGCCGGGTGTGTTAGGCCCCACACATCCCCCAGTAGGTGGTTTGCCAGGGCCCTTGCTAGGATATTCGTCTCACCAAACCCTCTGCTGACCCCTCCTGCCCAGCTAACTATCGCCCAATCTCCATCACTCCCTTCCTGGGCAAACTCCTATAACACCCTTGAAGCACTCCCTTGTGCACCCTCTTCTTAAGAAACCCTCTGCCGAAACCTCCTGCCCAGCTAACTATCCCCCAATCTCCATCACTCCCTTCCTTGGCAAACTCCTAGAAAAACTGGCCATCTCCGAGCTTTATCTCCACACTGAATCTGTTGGTTGTCTTCATGACCATCAGTCTGGCTTCGGAGCTGCCAGAAGCATGGAAACTGCTCTCCTGAACATCTGTGAAGACCTGCTCTCCAACCTTGATTCTAACATCCCCTATGTCCTTATCTTGCTTGATCGCTCTTCAGCCTTTGACACTGTCAAGCATGCCATCCTGCTGAAATGTCTCAGTGATAACCTGGGTATCACCGGTCAGGCCCTGGCATGGCTGACTTCTTTCCTCTCTGACCGACCCTCCCAGGTCAAACTTGGGCCCTTCCTCTCCGCTATCTTTTTCTCTACATGTGGTGTCCCCCAGGGGTCTAAACTCTCTCCCTGGCTGTTCAACCTATACCTGGCACTTCTTGCCCACCGCATTGCCGCTCTCTGCCCCAACTTTCAGTGCTATGCGGATGACACTCAGCTCATTTTCAGACTACCTTCGGGCAACTCTTCTCCGTCTCTCATCTCTGGCTGTCTGTCTGCTATCCAGGAATGGTGTGCTGCCAATGACCTCTGCCTTAATGCCAGTAAGACTGAGATTCTCCTCACCCGCTCCCTCCTTTCCTGTCGCTCTCTGGACGGCCTCTCTTGGCCCTCCTCCTGCGAGGCTAAAAACCTCAGGGTCATCTTTGACTCCACACTCTCCTTCTCTCCTCACATCTTTGATGTCTCTAAGAAGTCACACTACCAGCTGCACCTCCTCAGAGGTATCCTACCTTTCCTCTCCTTCCTCCAGAAGCTCACTGTCTCCAGAGCTCTGGTTCTCTCTAGGCTGGACTACTGCAACAGCCTCTTTCTAAATCTGCCTTCCTCTACTCTCCGCCCTCTGCAACTCATACAGAACAGCACTGCAAGACTTGTCCTTGGCCTCAAGCCCAGGGACCGTATTGCTCCAGGACTGAAATCTTTGCACTGGCTCCCAGTGGCTGTGAGGATCAAGTTCAAAACCCTCTGCATTGTCCACAAGGCCTTCTGGGGCCTGGGGCCTCAATACCTTCAACTCTTGCTTCCTAAATATCTTCCTTCTCGAGCTCTTCGCTCATCCGCCTCCAACTTGCTCAGGGTCAGTCGCTTCTCCAAGCAACGAGTTGGTGGTAGATCTCTTTCTTCGGCTGGGGCTTCCCTCTGGAACAGCCTCCCTGCATCTCTGAAATTTCAGGTGAACCATCTCCGGTTCCGGAAGCACCTCAAAACCTTTCTCTTTGCTTCTGCCTCCTCTCACCTGTTGACCTCCTGGCTGAAACGGAATCTGCACTGGTTACCTGGCCACCCTCTGATCCCGGGCCCAGGTCCCTCCCCCGCCAGTCACACACACCTGCACTGCCTGCCTGGCATCCCCCACACTTGGGGACTGTTTCTGTATCCCTTCAGTCCCACTACCAGCACTTGACACTTGATGTCTGCACTCACCTTTGCACTGCCACCTGCTGGCCGTTACTTTTACTTATTGTTATTATTCTATTCCCATGTACTGCACTGTCCCCCCCACACTCTTCCCCTTTCCCCCATCCCATGCACTTGCGCGATCTGAATAACACCTGGCCTAGTATGATCGTTGTCTGCCCTCCCTTTGTTCCCCCTCCCTTGCCTCATCGCGCCTTGAAACAATTGTGTATAGGCGCGTTATAAATGCCATATCATATCATTGATAAGTGACATTGGTCTGTATGACACATAGCTATCCGGTGGCTTCCCTGGTTTGGGAAGTGCCACGTTTAACACCCTCCTGAGATCCTAAGGCAGTATGCCCTCATGCCTGCTTTGCAGGAACATCTGGTGGAGCGGTCCAACCACTGCCCCTCCAAGCTTCTTCCAAACCTCCACTGGGAAGCCATTCGGACCTGGGGACTTCTCAGACTGCAGATGGGAAATGACTGCCGCCGCCTCTTCTTCTGATATATCCGCCTCTAGCCCCTTATGCTGCCTGGCCATCAGTTGTTGTAAAGCCACCGGCTCTGGCTCCCCCACCCCCCGAGCCTCTTCTCGCTCCATCGACCAGCATGGGCACTGTATAGAGTTTCATAATATCCCGCAAATGCCTGTGCTATGTCCTCCCCGTCAGTCAGGACCTCACCCCTGTCTTCCTCCAACTCCCTTACCTGCCCGCAACCCCTTTCACTATACTGCAGCCATGCAAGCATCTTCCCCGCCTTGTCACCAGCTTCGTGGATCTGGCTACACTTGAGCCAGTGTGCATTTCCCACATTATCCAATGCCACATTCAGGAGTGTTTCCTGTGTTGTTTGCAGCTTTTGCTGCGCCTCTGGGTATCCCCCGGGAACCAGATCCACCTCTGATCTCTCTGATAGCGCTTCTGCCTCTTCCACCGCCTGCACAGGTCGCTTCTGCTGGACTGCCACCCATGAGATCCCCTCAAATAACCGAGCTGTTCAGCAATCCCTTGTTGATCGTATAATATTCCTGTGTGCTGTTAACTAATGCCTCAGGGAACTCAAGAAACCATAGATAATATGAGTTCAACCTCCAGCAAGGTGTGGGCATCTCCTGCCCACTCTTAAGTGCGATGAGCAGCGGGGAATGGTCCGAAACCCTCCTGGTCAGAAACCTCGCTGATAGGAGACTCTGGCCGTCCCCCAACGGGGTAAACATAATCTAGCCTGGAGAAGGAAGAATGCACTCAAGAGAAAGAAAAGTACCCAGTACCTAGACTCCTCAGTATGCAAACTCCTCCAGGTGTCCAGCCAGCCCATAGCCACAGCAAAGGAGCCCAGTTTAGTGAGTAACTCCGGATTTCTACTCCCTACGTGAAGTGCTATCCAGGCCAGCATCCATAAAGTTGTTGAAATTTCCTCGGAGCACCCATCTGTCTACCTCACCCAAGACAATAAGTTTGTGAGGATCGCTGAGTAGACTGGCATAAGAGGGGGGAGGCACGTAAACTGCCACAATCCGCCAGTATGTGGTTTGCCAGGACCCTTGTTAGGATATTCGTCTCACCATTGATAAGCGAGATTGGTCTGTATGACGCATAGCTATCCGGTGGCAACAAAGTCTGCGGAGTGTCTTTTAAGGTACTGCAATATCAACCTGTGTTTGATACTTGAGCACATCTCATTGACGTTCCACATTAGGAACGTAACACCGTTAGCACATGCCATCCTTTCCAGAGTACCAAATATCAGGCGATTGCCCCCAAAGGTACCACCCCCAACAGTATTTCTGTACAGGCTAATGAAGGAACCACCACCCAAACATTCTCCCCCAGAACTGCCAAGCCATGTAAGACTAATAATTATACACAGAAACCAAAAACATTCCCAACTCCCCCACCCAGCATTTCTCCCCAATGGCAGCACCCGTCACCCAGGCTCATGCAGAATGTGCATGAATCGTTAAACACCAAAATGAACGGAGTGTGTGCTGATGCAGCCAGAGAAAAAGCCCCCAATACGGCAAGTCCTCCAGCCTCCTACAGTTCAGAGGCCAATTCCTTAAAGATACCTGATCCTAAGCATGAAACTTTCCCAACTAGGTCTGTGTCCAGTGCCACGTCTCAAAAGATTGTCGCGCTTGCTGCACCTCCTGATAAGGGAACATTCTGATGCAGGAGTCATTGTAGGTCAACGTGCTGATTACTCGCGCCATCTGCAGCAGGGATTCCCTGTCCCTAAATCTTAAGAGTCTTGTAATAACGGTACGTGTGTGCGTCCCTATTACTAGCCTGCCCATGGGCACCCTGTGAGCTCTCTCAACCGAGAAGAAGTTGGATAGCTCAGCAAGCCACTTCTCGAGACATAGCTCCATTCATGGACCCTCCACTTTCTCCAGAAGACCTAAAACGTGAAGGTTGTTCTTTCTCGACCTCCATTCACTGTCCTTCACCCTATTCTCAAGGACCTTTAGCTTTTGCGATACCTCTATCTGTTGCTGTTCCATCCTCTTCACAGAGTGTTCCACATCTGAAATCCGTTGCTCCACCTCACCGACCCTTGAGGACAATTTTTGGATGTCCTGCCACAGGAAGGAGACCTCTGAGGCCAATCCATCTATCTTTTCCTCCACTGAGGTCCGAGACTCTACAATTGCCCCCATGATGTCGCTTAGCAAGATGGCCGGGTCCTGAGTCAAGTGCTCCATGCTGGAGGCGCACTTCATGATGGGCTTCTGTGGGGCCAGAGACCACAAATTGTGCAATCTTACTTTGCAGCACTGCCGCCTTTCTATTCTTCTCCTTTGCCATTGTGAAGCGGGGAGGGTGTGGAGGGGGGAGTCCCACCACTCCGGGCACTTGTCGGTCCGCTCTGCACTGCCCAGCAGCAGTCCCCACAGTGCCACTTGCACCTCCCCACCCACACAGTATGCCTTTCGCGCAGCTGGGGAATAGTAATTTATGAACTGGCAACTCCCGCCTCACTTCCAGGCCCCTGCCTCTAGGCTCCACCGCCGCACCGCCAGTCTGGGCTGGGTAAGTTCACCATGTGGCTATCACCCACTGCTCTCTTGTGAATTTTCAGGGGGGTACCCCAAAAGGGCTGTCACAATTGTCCTCTCAGACACCCTCAGCCACACAATTCTGTTCTGCGCTTGTCAGAAGCTATTGAGTAGAGAGGCTCCCGCCTCTATGGGTGAAGGTTTATATGTGTGCTCCCCCAACACGAGCTCCAGGGGGGGCTCACCTCCCAGCCAATTGCTTACTTTTCCCCCGTGAAGATGCACTAGCACTGACCATCTAACAGGAGCCCCCACTTTCCCAGGGGTCCCTGATGCTTGCCGGACACACCACTGAATATATGCAGTCCCTCACGGCCGACGGTCGGCACCACGGACCCAAGCGCCCGTCGGGGAATGCTGCTCTCTAAACTTGGTTCTCCTCTGGCCTTGGTACCCAGCACTCCCTGGGAGTAGAAGAAATCCCCAGAAGGCCACCGCACTCTGTACGCAGCGGGGTAATTACATGCAGTCTGTCCGCCGGGTCCCCAACCGCCCTGCCACTGAGTTGCAGTACTCGCCGATGGTCTGTGCTGCAGGTCTCTAAGCCTGCCTCTCCACTCTGTACCTCAGCGGCTGGCACAGTTCACCGCCACCAACCAGCCAGCTGTCATCTCACCACTGTCAGGCATACGGATGATTGATCTGCGGGATGGCGAAGTGGGCGGTGGTCCTTCTGTGCTCCCAAGCTATCTGCAACATGGTGGCTACACCAGCGTGGCCCCGGCAACTGCGGCTGCCTCACTTCACCGCTTCCGGCCTTAGATTAGCCCCCAATTTCACCTGGCTGTTGCTGGCCACGACCCTGGAGAGGTTTAAGTTTCAGGCAAGCAATTTTAGATCAGGATTTCATGCAGGATATATATGGCCTCTCGGAGCGCCGTAATTCTATGTCTGCCTCTGCAGCTGCTCACCAGTGCCCCTGCTTCATACTTCATAAACCATATTAACAGAATATAACATAGCATCCACTGATGGGAGACCCCTTCCACAGCAGGCGGCTATGTCAAAACACTCAACCTTACACCCTGGGAGCATAAGGTCAGCGGTATCCTTCACATGGCTGTCATCGAGGGAATTAGAGGAGCATAGGGTGTAGCAGGCAGCAGCTACACCCTGGTGAGCAGGAATGTCATCTCTGTGATGTGATAGTGAATACATAACTTGACTCCCTAAACTTGACATGTTGCAGGCTCCAGAATTAGATGGCAAAGACAGGCCAATGCTCAAAAGACCATAGGACTTATTCTGGGGAAACAAATTCATGTGCCACCTATGGAGGGACATCATGTCCACATGACTGTGAAGCTAGAAATGTACCATTGCATCTATGGAAATGTGACCTCATGCAATCTGGAGATTAATCAATCATGGCAGGCCATGGCTATAATGTAAACTTCTCCCAAAACTATTGTTCCTTCAATGAATATCAGTGTCAATAACTGGCCTGACCCATGTAAATGCACCGGCTATTGAGCGTCGACATAAATGGCAGGCCAAATCATCATGTCTCCTTGCAAGTGCATGGTACCGTATCATGCTGACTCCTCTGAGCAAACAACAAAGTGCAAATGACAACAAAACCATAACACAGACACTTCTATTGTCACACCAAGCAAGCAGTGGCATCTCCGGGACTCAAGGGGGGCACAGAAGGGGCCACAGAAGGGGCCACAGTCAAAAGTAGATGGGTCACCTAAAAATGGGCGATGTGAATGTTTTTCCCAAATTGACATGGGCGAAGTAGATCAAAGTGAACATGGGGGAGGGCAAATGGTGCATTTCTACAGCACAATGGGACTCATTATAAGTTTGTTGGTCTGGTAACAACGGTACCGGTAAGCTTGCCTGTGTTTCAAAGATGTGTCACTTGTATTCTGTATCTAATTGCTGCCTCATACAGGACCAACTTCTAACCCGGTCCCTTACTCTAACCGTGATATTGTCTTCACATTGTATGTGCAACCTTCTGTAACCACTGCTGATCCGAATGATAAGGCGCCCAGTTACCCCAGGGTCCGGCTGCGCTATACAAATAAACAAACTAAACTGAACTAAACTACCGTTGTTATCGGAGCGGCAAACTACGAGTTCTGCTCTGGGTGCCTTCCCGCCTGCCAGGTCTGACCTGGTGGGCGTACCGGCACCCGCATACAGAGCATGTCGGATGCACCGTCACCATTCTGAATGGTACCGGTGCATCCAATATTCCCGTTCCCATTGAGCCCTATGGTGCTCAAATGGGAATGGGGAGCATTTTTTTCCGGCGCCCGCGAATGGGCAATTACCGGGTCTGGCGGGGCCGTAATGACCCGGTAATTGGCCATTCAGGGGTGCAGGAAAACAAATTATACCAGCGGCAGCCGTGCCTGTTATACCGGCATGGCTACCCTCGGTATTGTAATGAGCCCCAATGTTTGGGGAAAGGTCGATAAAAAGAAACTAACAAGCAATTTTGTAGACACAATTAAATATTCGAATACTTCCGATGCCAGGGCATCAACTGTAAGCACAATTCCAATCATGCATCTTGGGTCTATATAAATGACACGCGTTTTAATATTGTGCCAGGATATCATGCAGTGCACAGAACTTGGTTTTCGAAGTGCCAGACTATAACAGAATTAGTTGCAAGGTGTTACCACCAAAATGCCACATTATTCAAATAACACCTTAGTGTTGCCCAAATGCTGCAGGGTGCTGTCAATTCACAGTGACCGGTATTGCTCCATTACAGGGAGTTTCTAATAAAAGTGACAACTTGCCTGGAGTCATGTTTAAATACAGCAGGGGCCTCTTAAAAACTGCAATATTTAGCGCAATGGGCTAGCCTGCCATTTAAGCATAGCTTTTCCTGTTATAAACAAATGTACTTAATCACTGTCAACATAATGCCAATTTTAACAGTACCATGCCACCCCTGCTTAACCCTGCCCCAGCATGGCATGTTGTGATGTAAGGGGAGATTCAAATCCAACAATAATATCATCATATGCTTTGTCCGTCTCCATATGTGATGTATTGCCATGCAGGGGATGCAATAATATGGAAAGTGCAGCTCAAACTTGGCCAATAATGGCATTTTATGGTAGATAGAGTCACCATATGTAAGATAGAGCCTCACAGGTCCAAACTCTAATGGTCCAACACCGCCCTATACCTGAGATCCTGCATCATCAACAACCAGAGCACATGACCTAAATGTGGCATCCTGCTCTCATCCACCAACATTGCAAGCCCCATACCTGACATCCTGCCCCACACCACCCAGAGAACAAGCCCTATAAATGGCATCTTGTTCCCCACCAGCAAGTTTGCAAGGCCCCATACCTGGCATCCTGCCTCCCCATCATCTAGAGCACAAGTCCCATACCTGGCATCTTGCCCCCCACCAGCAAGATTGCAAGTCCCATACCTGGAATCCTGTCCTCCAACACCCAGAGTACAAACCTAATAGCTGGCATCCTGCCCCCACCACCAAGTGTGCAAGCCGCATACCCAGCATCCTGACCCGCAGCAGCCAGAGCGGGAGGCCCATTCCTGGCTACTGTTGGCCCTGAGGCCTCAACCCAGAAGAACATTCCTCGTCTGTGCTATGCTGGCTTTCTCCATTGAAAGGCAGCACGCCCAGCAACCCAGGCACGCAGATGCCCCCAGAGGATGGGGGCACAATGGAAGCACAACATTTTGTAGGGGAGGCAGTTGTCACCCCAACCCCCAGCCCCTCCCTTCAGACAACACAGCAAACAAGTTGTGTGTACATCAGAGGGCACACGTACAGATGACATCCCCCTGCATGTGAACCCACCTCTCTCCCAATAGCCATTGGTCAGCACCCTCCAAAATTAATGAGTTTCTTGCTCTGCCATATACCAGTCACTGCATACCATTCATCCCACAAGAGATTCACAGGCCACCCAGGGAACGGAAGCTGGGTCCAGCACATCAGGGTCAATACACCCTTTCACTGAGACCAGTGAGGTGATGACACCAGCTACCAGCACCTTGCCACCACTCGTGCACCCGTAGTCATGGCACCTGCCAGAAGACCACGTGCAAAAACACATCTGCCACCATTACCTACATGGCAGCTGTGCGCACCAGCAAGAATGCCTCCATCCCCAGAAGTTGTGGCACCAACACCACCACTATAGCCACTGATCCTGATGCAGCAGCTCAACCTGTTTAGAGCCAGCTTGAAGGTCCCTCTGGAGACCAGTGAGTCGTATGATAATCAACCGACCAACCTTGCCCCCACAACACCTGCTTCACCGATTCAGTGCCTGCAGCATCATGATACTGACATAGGAATTGATGATGTTGAGATGTTGACATTGGACCTGTGAATATCGGTGGGTGGGGAGACGGGTACCTGTGCAGTATCCCTATCCCTGTCTGAAACCCTGACATTGTGCCCCAGAACTCCCTTAAAGGGATCAAGATCATGCTGGACATCATTGATAGGTTAAACATCGAAATGCAGCAGCTACAACCCCTGGAGACCATTAGGAAAGCTCTGCAGAACACATCATGATGGATGTCCACCACTTTATAGTAGCGACAGCATCAATTACAGTGGTGGGCTAGAGGGTAAGAGAGCTGGTGGAGATTATTGGGTGTGCAGACCATCCATAGGACACTGCACCTGACATTGCAGCATATCCGGGGGGAGGAGTCAGAAAGTTCCACTTCAGTCACCCCACCCATCGTAGGTACCAACGCTCTGCAGCATTTATAAAAGCAGAGCCATCTGGCATGTGAAAACGGTATGTGAAAACGGTCACATAATTAAGACCACAGTTTATGAGGTTTTCCCCAATTTATTTTCACTGAAAAGAGCGGAGGAGAGGGCAAGGCTACAACATGGTCTGAAAATACAGCCAAATATGAACATGAAATGAGGAGTTATTTTTCGGAGGGTGTGAAAGATTTACTATTTCACGATATAGTTAGTCATTTGAGGTATGTGTCAACCAGTTCTTGATGCATGAGACGTCGGTCGCTGCCTTCCACATGGTCACTGCACAGCTTCAAGCGGTCCATGTCTTTGTGCTATCGTCCTCCTTTGGGGTCGCCATGTCAACATCTGGGGGCATAGGGACATGTGTCCTGAAGCAAATGTTGTGTAGCATGCTACACACCACAAATCTTTCTCCAACTTGTCTGGCCTGTGCATTGGGGCACCTCCAGCCTGATGGAGACACCAGAACTGTCTCTTCAGCAGGCCAAAGGAAAGTTTAATGCAAAACCTTGTAATGAGTGTCTCAATATTTGCCACTTCCTGTGCAGTCTCTGGGTCCCAGACACGTGATATCAGCCACAGGAGCTGGGGATAGTCGGAGCCACCTGCAAAGGTAATGGGGATGGCTGTTGGTTGTGGAACAATCAGCTGGTGTACCTGGTGGTCACGACATGATGGTCTAAATTTCTCTTAATGTACTTACGGCAACATTGATTCCACCATTGGTCTTTTTCTCCCTCGAATATGTGATGTCTGAAGGAGTGAGGGTAACATGCATAATGCCACTAGGGCAATACCCCATTTCAAACAACACTCCCCCACCAGTGGTAACAAATATACCCTGGACGTGGAGTGGTAATGGCCATGTCATCTGTGGACCTTCAGTACTGAGGACTCATGTATGTGGCCTCATAGGCCTTTTGCTAATCAGGCGCACTTTGTGGTAGTGATCATGAAGTTAGGAAATGGCATTCATGGCGAGCAGTCTTCATGACATAGTTGCCTGTTGGTGTTGCGCTGTCATTTTGCACGGGAGAACTGTGCCTTGTCCTGCCTAGATATTTCCCTACACATATTGCCACATCTAACTCAATATGTGTACATGTGGGATTATGCATTTCTGTCATGGCCTCAGATTGTCTTGCAGGCCCTTGACAGGTGGTGTAGGACTTCTTATGTTTGTGTTAGAGTGCAGGTTCTTCATGCAAAGATCCGTGATAGGGCAGACATTTAATTGGCATTACATAGGTGAACACCTATTCCAGTCAATCTTGCCCTGCTCTCCTGTGACTCCTGTATATGCTGTTTGATGGTATTTCTTATTTATTGCACTTCAAGTATGCAGGCAGTGTACTGTAATAGAGGCCCATGGCATTGTGGGTCAAACCTGTCAAATGGACACCCATAGCAGTGGCTCGTGGTGAGGTCTGCATCACTGGTCCCTTGAGCGTTTAGGGAATGCAGTTGGTTCCCAGTACAACTCTTGCGTAGCCTGGTGTTTAGGGAATCATACTATTTCCAGTCACCTCTTCTGAAGCCAATCTGACATACATAAAGTTCACCAGAGCTGCAATGAGTGACATTAGGGGAGTGGTCAACTGCATAGAATAGTCCCTGTGCCGCATTTACCTCTGCCGGGGGGGGGGGGGGGGGGGGGTGAGCAGGGAAATGTGGTGGAGTACAAGAGCCCATCCAGCAACTGACCAATCACCATTGAAAACGTGGGCTGAAACGTGCCACAGTATGACCACAGCGTGCTGGAAATTGCCTGTGGGAAAAAAGTGCAGCACCGACACAAACTTCAGCAGTGGGTGATGGCTGTTCTTATCTTGATCCAGCTTTCTAAATAGTCTGTATCAGGGCGAGTAGCTCAACTATGGTCTCCCTGTTAATGCACTACTGTGTTATACCCTGGGCTTCATTATAGGTTTGCTGGTCCGGGAACTACAGTACCGGTAAGCATGCCGGTACCGTAGTTCCCGGACCGGCAAACTACGAGTTGTGCTCATGGGTGCCTTTCTGCTCGCCAGGTCGGACCTGATGGGCAGAAAGGCAACTGCGAGCACAGCATGTCGGATGCACCGGCACAGCGCATCTGACCTCCCCATTCCTATTCGCCCCATGGGAATGGGGAGCATCTTTTTTCCAGCGCCCACAAATGGGCAATTACCGGGTCCGGCAGAGCCGCAATGACTCGGTAATTGCCCATTCACGGGCGCCAGAAATTTTCGGAAGTTTGGCGGCAGCCTGCCGGTTTTACTGGCAAGGCTGCTGCCAAACTTCTAATGAGGCCCACTGCCTATTAATCAGAGCCCAGGATGGTGGCCTGAGAAGGCGATTCTGGAGCTTGGGATTTGCTACTGCTAGTGGCTGCATGGTTTTTGAAAGTTTGTTGGGCAAGGTGTGAACTTTTTATATGATTTCAGGGCCTATCGGGTGCACCTGTGGCTTTATTTCCATTACCTATATGCATTTACTCCCACTTCCTGGGAGAAGGTAACTGCAATGTGTTTGTTGTACAATTAGTGTCTGTTTTTGGCAGTATTTCAGTAGTATTTCTTCTTGTAATAAGGTGGCATTAGCGTTTTATTTTCCACTGCTAATTCAACCAGTTGTATTAGCCCCAGAGGAATTACTGCTGGCTCTTGCTGGTAATTCCTCCGGGGCTACTTCTTCCAGCGCAATTATCACTAGCACTGTGGTAATTATGACCCATTTCCAGTTACCTTTTAGTCAGCAGAGTGGTAAAAGTGGCAGCAATTCTGTTACCAGCACTCTGTGCCCTTACTGCTGAACTCATAGTGGGGCCCATTGTCTTAGCCAAGATTGTTGACAGAGTGTCAGCCATAGATGCTGCCCATGGACAGGTGGGGGAGAATAGGAAGGAACTGGTGGATTGATGTTACTCGTTGGGGCCAATCATGGCCCATGTCAATGTGTCCTTTAGGAAAATGCTGTGAGAGGAGTAAGCTGCCATCAAGCTCCTGGCAGAATTGCTAGGGTGGCGCGGGCAGCTAGTCAAGAAGACAGGGAGAATTCCTGGCTCACCTGAGAGCAGGCTACAACTGCATCACCTCCGGTCAGGGGGGATGCCCAACTGGTCCAGGAGAAGGCTGCTCCCAGTCTGCCAATTGGCACGCACCAATGCTGGCATCTGGTGCGGGATGATGACAAATAGCATTGGGCTTCTGACCCACTAGAAATCATTCCCCACCTCTTCCTTGAGCCTCCTTCCTCCAGTCCTAAATTGGCACAGCAGACTCCTGCCTGTCCTAGCCACCCCCTGTCACACCAGCCAATAGCAGATTAGCAAACACCTATTAAATAGGGCCTTGCTCCCAAGCAGCCAAGGCAGGGACTGTAGACCCTCCCCCCATCACACTCCAGTAGGCTTCTCTCTTCCCAGCAAGATAACCAGGTCACTTGTTTATGTTTATAAACAAACTAGAATTCTGTTGCCCACCCTTTGGTTACTTTGGACATACCCTGGACGTCTTTCTTATGGATATTGCTCTGGACCTTATTTGGACTCTCCCTGGGAACTTCTTTTTTTGGATCCTGCACTGTACATTGTTCATGATGGACACTTTATTCATACCCCAACGGGAAAGCTCTAACCTTCTCACCCTTCCCTGCGTAGTGCATTTTTGCTCTGGCACAGTTGTTTTTTCTTTCATTTGTGGAATTTAAATGGCGGAAAGGGGGAGCGAAGGGGTGGGCAATGTTATTGTCTGTAGTGGTGCTCAAACCTCTATTGGGTAAAGGTGTTAATGATGTTCCCCCACAGGACAGGGCCATCAAGTTATCCTCTTCCTGCTGACACCCTGGTGTCACCCCATCATGGCAATGTCTTCCACTGTCGTAGTCTCAATCCATCCTCATCTTCGTCAGTGTGCATGGGTGTTAGGACTAATTTTATATATCTGGCCTGGTGGACAGATGTAGAGAAGCCCAACCTAGTATTGTGACAGGGAAAACACTGGGAGCTGTAGCCTAACCAGTTCAAGGAGCAAGGCAAGTGGTCTAGGCTAAGTCTGAAGAGGCGGTGAGCTTGTAAGTGGTCCACAATGAGCACACAGTGAAGCAGCCAAGGAACACACTTAGACAAACAGGTATACACATACATCTTTACTTATGGCCAAATAGTCACAGTGAAAAATGACTACTAATAAGTACTAATGTCATACAACACTAATAATAGATACACATACAGTGGCATTAACGAGTAACTGCATTAACTACTGGGCAAAGAAGGTGATCACTGGCGTGCTACTGGCGTGCTGTTTGAAATTTCTAAAGCGAATTGGGCGCATTACCCGTGGAAAACCCTGCCTCTGTCTGCTCCTCCCTGCCTACCTCACTTCCTATAACTTCCAAGGATACGCGCATTGCGCGCATGCATTCGGGAAGTCAGGAGAAAGTCTAAGGTAGGTTGCTTTGTTGCTTCACGGTGGCACGTGCAGCGAGTAGCTAGCCTTTCTTACTTTGCTGGCATCTAATTTAGTGTGTTTTAAAGATTGTGCCGAGGTGTTTTATACAAGCTTGTCTATTTTTCCAAGTGCAACTGTCATTTTATTTTTTCGCTATTGAACATGTCAGCACGCACAGTTGTTACAAGAGCCTCTTCAGTCCTGAAGGGCGCATCTCCAAAACCTACGACCTTGTCAGCATGAAAAACCAAAAATTCTTTTGAAATGCTAAAATCGAGACCGGCAGATGTAGACATTCGTGAATTTTGTAACATAATAAATGAAATGAATTAAACTTTGTCAGAAACTGACTGTTTTAGAACGCCTACTGCCTTAGAGCCACCTGTTACTTGCTCAACACAAACAGATGAAAACAGACCTCCTATAATAAATCTAGAGCCCATCACCGACTCAGTGCTCTTGGCAGTTGCAAATAGCACTTACGTCATTGACAGATGGAATCATACCCGTGCCGAGCCAAAATAGTTCTGAAACCATCCTGATTGCTGAAACTATTATGCAGGATGTCTTTCTGACAAATGAGTTAGATATCATTGATATTCCTGACCACTCGGTGGGACAGATGGATGTGCTAGATGGTCCCCAGTCTTTGTCGCAAGATAGCACAACCATCGCTAGAAAACCCTCATCCTTTTATATCACCTTGTCTCAGTAGTTATACTCATCATTGGAATGCACATTCGCAAACACCAGACATATTTGAAACATCGAAATGCGATTCTCTATTGTCATCTTTTATTCAACCTACGCCTTGCAGAAGTAAAGATGACAATAGATTAACCATAACTATACCCAGTCAAACTAAAGATATAATAGTACAACCCTCACTGGTTGAGATCACATTAATGGCTATGCATTCGACGATTCAATCGTTTATCAAATTATTTGATATTATGGATGGTAAAATTACTAAACAAGCCCTTCAAATTGCACAACTTGTAATATAGATGGAGAATATGCAAAGGTTTTCTGCGAATGAACAGGTTGGCTCTATTCGAGCAGAAAGAGTTCTAGCCATAGCAGAGATGCCACAGAAGATCTCTGCTCTTCCCTTAATGGTGGTGCCGAACTCACCACCAGTTGTCCTTCCTAACATCACTCAAATTATATTGGAGAAGGTAGAGTGCTCTGATGCTCAACCAAGTGTAAGTGTATCAGATGAAGTCTCTCAACCTATTAATATTCAAGCAAACAAGATTGAAAACAGAGATGTGCTAAAACAAGCTCTAACGCCACATTCGATTTTTATTAAACCAATCAAAAATAACAAAAATGAAGTCAAACGAGATTGAATTGAATCAATGCAAAGAAGAAAAAAACAAAAAATGAGAAATCAGCCAAAGTATCAACAACATCACAGTTGAAGCAAATTGTTCGTAAAATTCAGATTACCAAAACACAAAATAAGATTGAGAACGCGGCAGGTATAGCTAAATATAAGACCATGACGATTGCTAATAAGGAAAAAATCAGTTCTAATTCACAAATTCTAGCACCTCATCATCCACAAGATGATTTAGTCACTTTGATTGAAGACGAACAATCTCAAAACCAGATTATGCTTCAAATCCAAGAAAACTCTATGCAAGAATCTAGTTCAAATAAAGGGGCGCCTAATAGTGAAAAGTTGATTCTAATAACGAAAGATACATTGCTACCCCAACTGAGAGCAGAAATGTGTAAATCAATTGAAGATTATTTACTCAGCATTTATTACCAGAACAAGATTCTAGGAATATACCTGTTGAATCAAGTGAAAGGGCCTTTATATATGACCACCATCAAGTCAATAATCAATCTTCCATGGTTCCATGTGTTAATTCTGCCGCAAAAATATTGCGATGCAAAAATATTGCCATATTTTTGCGGTGAAATTCACACATGGACTTTGCAGGGGGACACGCCTGCAACCCCCGCATAAATTCTTTATGTGCGGGGGACACCTCCGCAACCCCTGCTGCCACATAATATCCCCGACAAAAATATTGCCTATGGCGAACCAAACGGCCATATCTATGGCAATATTTTTGTTAAGGATATTATGTAGTGATACCTCTTCCATTAACTCTAAACCCATGGGGATTTGCAGTCAGGATCTGGGTGCTAGATTTATAGCTGACAATGAGTTACATATGGGTAGTACTGCAAAAACAAACTGTACAAATCAATGCCATCGACTAATTATGAAGTGTCGCCCAACCCCCTTTTGCCACTTACGACTTATGTCGCGCTAGCATCCTAAACATTTTCTCTGAAATTCAAAAACTAGAAGATATTTCTTCAGTTGATATTGAGCAGGTGGAGTATCCTAATGATCAGGACCAATCAATAGTGAGGCTTTGGATACGCTCAGGTGTGATAAGGACTACCATCTGGTTGGCCAAAATAGGTCTATTTCAAATGTGCTTTATCATAGCACAAGATCCGGCGATATTTAATCCCGCAGTAAATAACATAAGCCAGACAAATGTGAAAGTTAGGTCTCAAGATCAAAGATTTGATAATGAATCTCGGTGTGGAAGTCTTAATCACACAAGCACATCCAAATGCACAATTGACCAATGGAGTATTATTCCGAACTGATAGCTATTAACAAGTAATGCAAGCAAATTGATATGTGTCGCATGCTGGAACACTCAGGGGTATGCCCATTTGATCAGCGAAAGCGTTGAATTAATTGAATCTTTTGATATATTGATATTTCAGGAAACTTGGTTAGTTGAACAACCAGCTTGGAATAATCATGAAATCAATCTAATCCTAGCTCTCAAAAAGAAAAAGGGCGACCTATGTCAGGTCTTATGGTAGCCATCAAAAATGGCATAGGATTAGAATTACAATCGTGGGCACCACCAAACAGGCATATACAATTAGTAAAGATTGTCAGATTTGGTGGAGCAATTGCTTTAATCAATATATATAGAAACCCTATGGCCTTGATTGATAATAAATTCATCGGAGATCTAGAAGAGCTATTAAACATTGTTTATGCATCCCCAGATATTACAAACATCATCATAGCGAGTGATATCAATTTACAATGCTTGAATGATACTAAAAACTAGAGCTGCGCAGCACTGATCAGGTGGACAACTCTCATGGCAGCCCATCAATTACGTATGCTTAATGGATCATTTAGTGGTGATGTACCTGCTGCCCCAACGTGGTGTCGGGGGGCAAGTAGGCCCATTATAGACTATGTAAATGTTGACTCAAATACTTTTGTACAAATTGAAAAGTTTGAAATATGCAAACAGATCCACAGTTATCATAATTTGCTTTCATTCCAATGGTTGCTACAGGGCACGTATGCATATAACAAGTGCCAGCAATATCATAGAAATGTGAAAATTAACAATTCAAGAACACGATTCAAATGGAATATGGAAACACTATATCGATTGAATGAGAACTTAACTGAAAGTCTATATAGTCTAAGATGGGCGATCGGTCATGTCCTGCCAACTATCGGCTGATCGCCGTTCTTGATGCGCCTGGAAGGATCTTCTCGAGAATCATTTTGGGACAATTTTACCAATGGACAACACAATGCCATCAACGTAATTGTTTCCAGACGGGGTTCAATCGAGGACTAGGCACCTCCATTAATTTGTATACCATTGCTGCTATTCAGCACAATCATTTTAATTCTGGGTTGCCTCTCTATATGGTTTTTGTAGACGTTCAGTCCGCTTTTCATTCCGTTTCAAGAGAGATATTATTTCGCAAATTGAGAAAAGCAAATTGCCCATCTAATCTTTGTGAATTGATTGAAGCCCTACACACTGATACTCATATTAGAATATGAATCTACTTACAAGGAGATCTGACTGCAGAAATTCCTACATTTTGTGGACTGAGGCAAGCATGTATCCTTGGCTCAGCCCTTTTCAATTTCTTTATCTCAGATATGTCTGAAGATTTTGAAAATATTGCTCCCAAATTAAATGGTCACCAAATCCCTGCCCTTTTCTACGCAGATGATCTTGTTTTAATGTCTAAAACTCCACAGGGTCTACAACGGCTGTTGAACACTCTCTCGACATATGTTGATTGGAACTTATTGACAATCAACCTGAGTAAAACAAAAGTGATGATATGCAATGACAGTAGACGGAACAAACTTAGACAAAAATGGACACTGTAGAATGTAATCCTGGAAAATGTACAACAATACAACAACAATACACATATCTAGGTGTGGTGATTAGTAATAGTGAATCCAACAAGTAATATTATGTGAACTTAGACATGAAATTGCAAACAGCAATATCCCAATCGGTCATCATATTGGCGAAATATGGGAAATTCACTCTTGATTTGATCATTACATTTTTGATGCAAAAAATTACTCCTATTTTGTTGTATGGTGCCGAACCTAAGCCCATTTTTAGTGAACACATGCTGACGAAACTTGAAGGGCGGTACTGGAAGCACATTTTAGGCTTACCAAATTGTGTGCCAATAGTGTGGATACGATATGAATGTGGACTGATCTCATTGCACACTTGATATGTGTGGCAACTAATATCGCTTTTTAGAAAATGTTTGATGGCACATGACTCGGAGATGCTGTTGAGTATCTTATCTAAGTATATGTTTACGTCAACACATACATTTGTACGTAAATGGAGAGGCATGGTCATTCGCTCCTTGTGTGAGATAGAAGTAAAAAATCCTTGTACAGTAAAAACCAAACTGTTCGAAATGGATTAGCTCTCCACTCGAGAGAAATATATGAAATATCAAGACTGTAGAAACAATCCATTTCATGTGAAAAACTATGGCACTGTAGAAAAATATATGCACAAGTCACCTTCTGCCTGTCACAGAAGTGACTTTATGAGATTTAGGTTTAATTTATGGCCTACTAAAGACATCCAAAATCGACTCAGGAATATTCAGGACTGTGGGAATGTATGTCGCTTTTGCAACTTTGCTTTTCTAAAGAGACGTTACAACATCTTCTAGTCGTTTGTCCAATGCTTGAAGAACTACGCATTTTGCACTTTAAGAAACTGTATGAAAATCGTTATACCTTGAGGAGAGAAGAATTGTTGCAAAATGTGTTCTTGGGCCAAAAATGAACAATACAAATTGCTGTTTTAAACTATTTATATGCAATGAAGCTGAACTAAACACATTGATTTCAATTTGTGAATGATCTATTTTAATTCATCTTGTTTTATTAGATGTATTAAAAGGATTCCAGAATGTTTTTAAGAATTGTGAGACATTGTGTGATGTAATAATGTAAAGATTCTTTATTTTTTTACTATTGATGTCAATTTTGTAAAGTTGATTAATCAGCAGATACCCGTACACAATCTTTGGAGTAGGGCAAAATACAGATCAAATCCCTAAAATGGAAGGTACAGATTAGCATAAGCATTACGAGTTCACAGAGTTAAAATCCTGGCTTCAGAAGTCCATCCCTAAGATATATGGGGCCATACAGTTTTGTGAATCTGGAAAAAATGAAGGCAGGGTCTCTGGGGTCTAATGAACAGTTTCAAGTGTTAGGGCACAAGTTAATCTAACTAACAAATTTGTGCCAAACTTTAGGAGTGCTTGTGTGAACAAGCAGTGGCAAAGCCAAACTATTACAAAAGTTATAAAAGATATCAAAACTTTTAAGAGGGAGAGAGGGGTGCAGGTAAGTATTGCTACAACTCACCCCCTGTACTCTGATTCATCATAGGACTTAGCAGGTCTGCTAAAGAGGGTCCAAGGTAACTTTTACCGCTGTCAGCCTCTGCCCTTGATCGCCAGGGGCTACAGTTTCGAGCACTGCTCCAGTTGGCGTTTAATGCTGGTGCAAGGTCTTCCAGATGAGAAATGCAAAAGAACTCGATACAGGGCTCCTCTCAGGACAGGACTGGAAAAAGGTAAGCAGTTTTGAACGATGGCCACTGATGCACAGTGATGCAAAGGGATTCACTTGCTACGGTCAGACTTTCGTTTCTATCTTGGGTTCCCATGATGCTAGGATCCCAACATTTTGTGGATGTAAGTTTTATGGCACACACAGAAGATTCCCCAAGTTCCAGGCCTCAACTTGGAACAGCGATATCTGGCACCTAATTACCCAAAGTCTGAGCTGGTCAGCCACTGGACGGTCCTGGGGTGCTTCCGAAGGATCTTCTTTGTAGGACTCCCAGCTGATGTTGAAAATTGATGTTCTCTCCACTCCAAGTGTATCAGCTCCTTCGCAGGACTGCTGGAGATCTTCCACAGGACAGGGCTCTACCAGGGCTCTACCAGAACAGCAGCAGAAGTTGGTCACCAGGCCTTCTTCCAACGGATCTCTGGTCTCCTCGCAGGTCTTGCAGCTGGACAGGATTCTTGGCTCCTTTGGTTTCTTCCAGGATCTCTCTAGAGTGGGTGCTTCTTAGCCTAAATGCCAGGTAAGAGCTGAATCACCCACTAGCCAATGACCAATCTGGCCCACACACACACTACAGCAGTGGTCTAATCAGGACCACTGGTGGAAAAACTCATGCATACCACTCAGACACCCCGAAACCAGAGTGTGGATTGGGACCAGATAGTCCCAACCCACTTCCTGGCAGCAAACACCCATAGCCCTCCAGTAGCCCGCCAAATGTTTCTGCTTTCCCGGGCACTGGAAGTCCATATAACGATTTTCCTGGCCTCACAGGCCTGGAAGAAAGGTAAAACACAAGATGGCCAAAGGACAAGTGGAAAACCTTGTGGCATGGCCAGTTTTGACCACTAGCCACACTTAGTAGCCAAACGTGGTAAACATGGTAAGACTAAGCCAAAATATACCATAAAGCAAAGAGTAACTGCTGCCACCAGCTTGTCCATTTAGCACACCTAGTGTGACCAAACATCCTCTGAGTGTTAGTCTAGGGCAAAACATTGTACTGCATTGTAAAATGAGTGGCACAATTAGGTACCAAAAGTAGTAACAAAGTAACAAGACTAAGGGAAACAATATTTCCCAGTACTGACAGCCTGAGGATCATGTCAGTTGTTGTATGACAGATGAGCAAAAGCCAGTGTAGTGAAGTTTACGGCTTCACTGTAGAGCAAGGTAGATACAAAAAAAAGTCTACCTTATGGATATGACTCTGGACCTTACCTTATTTGGACTTTCCCTTTTGTGAAGGCATCATGAAGTAAGACTCAGACAACAGATTAACTTACTTAAACACAAACTGTTTATTTCTCTTAAATGTCAGGATGGAGTAAGACCTACCTTGCTCTAAGCTAAGGAGGGATTTCCCTACCTAAAGAAACTAAGGATAGTGTGTGTCATTAATTTCAACTCAAAAGTCTGTATCTGTCCAAAACCTATACTTGCCCTCACAACTAAAGATATAAAATGTGTAGGGATGTCAGCAACAAAAGAAACAGTGTTCCAAATAAAGTTCTAAGCTTCTTCCAGCCCCTGGCTCGCTTTCCAGCTTCCCCAAGTTCAAAACAGTACCAAAAGGCCTCTGGGCTTCCTTCCCCAAGTTCAACATAGTTCACAAAGTCTCTGGGTTCCCCTCCCCAAGAATGCATCTTCCAGCTTCAAAACTACACTCAGATCAAATATCTTGGCTTTCAATAAGAATTATATTCCACACAAGCCCAACCCCAGTACTCTGAGAGTGAGAAATCTCAGCAAAACCACCTTGGGGCAATTAATAACATTATACACACACAAGGTAGAAAAATAAAACACATGGGGTGAGCACAAGTATTTTCCACAGAGGAGAGAGGACAGAATATGCAAAACACAAAATGTGAGTACAAAACGAAATCCTATTTCATTTAATGATAAGTATCAATTAAAAGACATATACCAATGTTCCAAATGAAGCCCAATCACAGTGACATACACATTACCCTACAAATGTATACAAGATACCAATTAATCATACCTAAAAACAATTCTCAAATATAGAAGGACTGAAACATGTAGGGTTAGGTTGATGCGATGAGGGCATTATTATATATATATATATATATATATGTATATATATATATATATATATATATATATATATATATATATATATATATGTTTTATGTGTTGAGGTCATTAAGTGTGGTAATTAGGGCCTTCTTTATTTGAGAATTGTTTTAGGTATGATTAATTGGTATCTTGTATACATTTGTAGAATCTATATGTATTGTGTATGTCACTGTGATTGGGCTTGATTTGTAACATCAGTATATGTCTTTTAATTGATACTTATCATGAAATTAAATAGGAATTGGTTTTTGTACTTACATTTTGTGCTTTGCATCTTTTGTCCTCCCTCCTCTGGCAAAAATACTTGTGCTCACCTCATGTGGTTTTTCTTCTGCCTTTTGTGTGTATGATGCTTTCAGTAATAATTCCAGTTCAGCTTGTAACCCCTCAGGCATCTCAATAGTTCAAACAGATTGTTCCTTTGTTCAATCACTTCAGTACTTATTATACAAAACAGCTTCTGTATCTCGAATTTCCTTGGATCTTTCCAAGTAGGGGCTACTCGGTCTAGGCGCAGTTGTTGGACCACACGGTCGACCCATTACAGCTCACGCACCCGATAACCCTTAGCACTTTGTTATGTTCTTGGCTTTCCTGCCTACACAGGTTGTCTCCCTGAACATGTGTCATTAATCAACATTCAGTGCTGCTTCTCCTTGGCAGTCTCTTGGATTTGCCACAACGTGTATTTCACACAACTCACTTTGTGGTGTTCATCCTTTTTCACCACCCTGCGTTCACCTTGTCCATTAGTGCTTGCCACTTGCTTTTCACTTGGTTCATAAGTGCTCATTACTGGCTTTCACTTTGTTGATAAATGGTCATTAATTGTTTTCACTGCGATCATAAATGCACATCACTTGCTTTTCACTCATGCTGTATTTTCATATACTTTTTATGTCTTTTTTCTTTAGTACAGTATTCAATAATACTTTTTGCATTTCAAAAGTACTTTGCAGCTTGTTCGGTATTCAATATTGTTCAATTCGATTTTCAAACCCAACTATTATAAGTTTGGTGTCTAGTCAAATGGTCGACAGACAAATGGTCGACAGACAAATGGTCGACACAATTTGGTCGACAGGTCAAATGATCAAATTTTTTTTTTAGTTATGTATATTTTTTTAGGTTTTCGTTTTAGCAAAAAAAAGGGGGTTGGGGCCCCCCCCAAAAAAAAAAAAATGTAAAAAAAAAAATTCGATCATTTGACCTGTCGACCTTTTGGTGTCGACCATTTGTCCTGTCGACCATTTAGATTCAACCATTTGACCTACAACCTATAAGTTTCAGTTTGATCAGCATTTTCATATACCCAGTTCCAGCACTTGGAGTGCTCTGGTATGAGTGTTCCCTTTCTTACATGCAACAGTGTTTGGCTGTCCGGCATTTTCCTTCTCCTCTCCGGCTTCCTTTCACTCCCCTTGTGCTTGTTGGGTGCTCGCCCCCTTCCGAACCTTGCTGCAGCGGCCTACGGCAATCTGTAGCCTTCTGTGTCCCACAGCTATGGATGTGGACAAACAGCACAGGGGACTGCAGATGTCTCAACCCTCTTGCAGCCCATTTGGCCCCCGGCGTCTCTCTCACCCTTCTGCAACATGAATCATCCTTCCCGCCGGCCCCTCCAGCCTTCTCCACGTCTCGCAGCTGCATTCTTTTCACCAGTCGGGCTCTTCCCTTCCTTCTGCCAGTCTCTCATTTCATGCATCTGTGGCCTCTTAATGGCTTGCAGGTGCAAGTCCTTTACCTGACAACAGTTGAATCTGTTAGTGGGACATGCCTGGCCATTGCAATGGTATTCCCCCATAGTCCTCCTCTTTGTCTCAGTACCAAAGTGGTGTGAAGGAATGGAAGTGTGCATAACGCCAAGTTCCTCATCTCAGTCTGAAAGGAATGTTATTGTGGAACAGTTTGTGTGTGTGAAAGTTGTAACGACTGATAACCTACGAAGGCAGGGGGAGGCTATGGTTCATTCTGACAAGAGGAAGGGGATACCATGCCTCACCCAAAGACACCCTCTCCCCACTTCCCAAGGTCTCTCCATCCAGGTGGTACTCCCTTGCATATCCAGCCCCAGGGTTGGGATCCAAGAGTGATGGCCTTTCCCTGGCCACCTGAGCGGAAGATCCAGGGGGAGTAGATGGGAGGATGCCCTCAGGTACCTCACATAATCTTCCCCGATGCTGGTTGGTCCTGGATGTTTCACATGGAAACCAGGAGAGAAAGTCGACATTACCCTGATCTTGACCCTTCATATGTTCCACTTTGAAACAATAGGGCTGAAGGTCCAGGGACCACTGCATAACTCTTGGATTGGACTCTTTTCTTTGACTAATCCACACTAAAGAGGAGTAGTCTGTGATCAATCTAAACTTGCGGCCTAACAGGTAGTATTTAAGATGGAGTAAAGCCCATTTGATAGCAATGCCTCAAGCTTGATAACTGAGTAGTTCTTTTCCCTAGGAAATAGATTCCTGCTGATGTACAATATAGGGTGTTCTAGTCCATCATGATTCTGAGAGAGGAGGGCCCTTAGACCCATTAAGGAAGCATCAGTCTGTAACATGAATTCCTTGGGAAAGTGTGCTACTTTCAAATTGAGGCTCTGACATGGTCTGTTTTAAAGTGGTGCAAAAAATCTCATCTTCCACATCCCACCTGATCTTTTGGGGCTTTGCATTTTTCAGTTTGTCAGTGAGTCGTGTGGTCTTGCTTGAAAAGTTTGGGATAAACCGGCAGTAGTAGCCGATTAACCCCCAAAAGTCTCTCAGATCTTTATTTGTTTTTGGTGTGGAGGTATCCAGAGCAGCGCCCGTAACCTTTTCCTGCTCGGGTTGACCATTACCCACAAAAAACCCTAGGTATTTGACTGCAGATTGAGCCAGTTTGCATTTCCTGTGGTTTGCGGTAAGGCCTGCTTTTCTTAGTACTCACATGACTGTGTAAAGGTGGTACAAATGATCTTCCCAAGTTTTACTGCGTATCACAATTTCATCTATATAGGCTCTGCAAAAGTTTGAGTAAGGTTGTAAAATGTTGTCCATTAATCTTTGAAATGTTGCGGCAGCCCCATGTGGACCGAATGGTAATACTTTAAATTGAAACAGACCTATAAGAGTAGCAAGGGCAGTTTTCTCTTTGCCAGGTCCACATAGTGGAACTTGCCAAAAGCCCTTTGTAAGGTCTATAGTAAACAGGTAGACAGCATTGCCCAGCAGGTCAATAAGATTGTCAATACGCAGCATTGGGTACGCACTGAAGGCAGATATGGCATTTACCTTTCTAAAGTCGATGCAAAACTTCCAACTCCCTTTGGGCTTTGCCACTAACATGATAGGTGAGGATCAGGGGCTAGTAGATGGTTCAATAATATTAGCCTCAAGCATCTGCTTTACTTTCTGAATAATTGTTTATTTTTGGGTAGTTGGCAAGGTTTTAAATGTACCACTTTGCTTTCTGGAGTGCAGTTTGATGATAAATATCCTTCACTCTTCATGGCTCTTCTCTAAATATGTCATTAAATTATCTTATGAGATCATTCAGATCTTGCTTTTGGTTGTTAGTAAATTCAAGCGGAATTAAGGCGGTGTTATCCGAATTCTCTGGTAACAAATGGGACAAAATGGTGGCATTAGACTCTGAAGGATTTTCCTTTCTCTCCTTTAAAAGATTAATGTGGTGGGCTTCTGTTTTTAGGCAGCGATATGGTTAGGACATTTTATAGTTACAAGGTCCCATTTGTTCCAACACCTCATATGGACCATGCCACTTGGATATTAGTTTGTTTGCAGAAGTGGGTAACAATACTAATACCTTTTGGCCTATGAAAAAGAACTTAAAGAAGGCGTTTTGACATAGGCGGCATTCTGTTGTTCTTGTGCCTTGGCCAAATGGGTTTGTATCAACGATCTAACTGACGTCATGTGTTCTTTAAGCCAAGTGGCAGTTTGGGAGAGTGGTATTGGGGCTTCTTCTCTTTCCTCTGAGGTCTCCGTCAGCATATCTAGGACATTCTGGGGTTCTCGTCTATAAAGTAATTTGAACAGAATTCCAATTCTGTGGATGCTGAGGTGTCTTCCTAACTGCAAATAAAGTCCATGGAATCACCGGATCGTATTTTCTGCCACCTTGTTCCACTAACTTCCGCAGGATGGTCTTCAATGTATTATTAAATCTTTCTACTAGGCAATCTGTCTGCGGGTGGTATACTGAGGTCCTTAAAGTGCTAATATGCAATAACTGTTTTACTTCCTGCTCTGATGTACTTTAGGTGTTTATGGTGACTTTGGTAGAAAGGGAGATGTGTCGTGAAGTGCTTGCAATGTATGCATGTGAATGATGAGTTGAAAGAATGTTGCTGTGCTCTGTGGAATGTTTGGGTGTGAATGTTAGGTAAAGGTTCTAGTAAGAGTCAGTTGGGAGAGGTCAGCCTGGGTGATGGGACCCAGTGGTTCACCATAACAGCTTGTGAAGTTACTTGTAATAAAGTTGTAACAATGGTGACAAGGATTACTTCTAAGAAGTGAAAAAGAACCTACAAGCAAAGAAAAAGAGAAGATGAAAAGTTGTAGCAGTCTGCTGAGGGAGGAGCAGAAGAGAAGGAGAGAAACCAATAACCCCCACGAGGAGTAAGTCCCATCACCCAGGGAAGAAAAGGAAAGGAAGCTTAAGACCAGTGCGGTACCCAGGGGAAAGAAAAGGGTAAGTTAAAAAAGCTGCAGCGGAGCCCTCAGCCCCAATAAGAAGAAGAGTGACGGAGGCCAGCATAGCTGTGGGGAAGCCACCCGAGAAGAATAAAGGAAATCCAGTATTAATATGGTCACAGCATATCAGGGTGTTTAGGACTGGTCAGGAAAAAAAGCCCAAATGTAACAAACACCACAGAGAGGAGACCCAAAGCTGGGTGGCATTCTCGAGGTTCAAAGTATGAAGGGGCAACCCTAATGGGTACAGAGAAATTTTAAGCTGAGCCCAAAGTTGCAGACAGGTGCCTGAAGTGGCCACAAAAGCGGGCTGTAACTGGCACTTCATTTGAAGCTATGCAGTGAAGTAAAGTGCTGGCTGTAATGCACACTGTAAGCCCCTGCGCAGGGAAAGGGCCAGTACATTAATGTGAAATAGTGGACACGTACCTGATGGATGGCATGTGGTGCTGTGCCCGTGAGGCTAAGTTGACGGTTGGAGCTGCAGAGCTCCGTTCGGCCCCTCATTCAGTGGTGGAATGGTGACGTCACAGGGGGCGACTGGGGAGTTGGTGAACAGATGGAATACTGATCGAGCTAGTGTTCGTCCCCAAGAGTTCATTCACCGTGCAGGCCTAAGATACATGGTGCAATGAAGAGCGCAATGAAGAGAAACAAAGAATATTGAGTAAGGCACCCAACGGCGTGTGCCAATGTGAGTAGGAAGCAGAATATCTGCAAGCCTATGAGAGACAGCATGGCCTCAGGCAAGTTAAGGATTGGCTGCGTGATGTCATAAGCATTTCGGGTGAAAAAGGGAGGTTGTACGTTAGCATGCTGACAATGATAGTCACACGGAAAGGATATCCAGAGCGGATCTGGCGCCTAATGTATATGGTCAATAGTTCTGAAGGTACTGATCGTATGCCCGAGGGAAATGAAATTATGTTTCCGATGTGGTAGAAACTATGTGCAGCGAGTGAAGCTTTTAACCGAGAGCAGGAACAATTTCAAGCACAGTCTGTGGCGATGCAAGGACAATGCTGCTTAACTGGGGTGAGAGGCTGCAATATGCAGGACGCGATAATGAGGAATATGGTTGTACCGGCATGAAAATAAACACTCGTGGAGAGCAGGTCTTACCGGCATGAAAATAAACATGCACAGAGAGCAGGGAAGAGCAGTGAAGTGCTGCATACCAGTGACTAGAAGTTTCCTTTTGCTGACCTACAGACATGACCAGTATCCTTTGTGCAGTGTTCTACACATGTGAAGAAAAAAGGAACACTGCAATAACATAACATGTAAAATGTTTGATGAGTTGATTGCGTGTGTTTTGAAGTGGATGATGCGCAGAGTAAGTGAAGTGCAAATGACGACACTATTTAGGTGTATTAGAGTCTGACATTTTTTAGGATTTTCAGATTAGAGGTGCAAGCCACCTATGGACTTTTAGGAAACAACGTGATTGCTGTAAAATGGGCAAGGAATGTGCCAAAGTGGTTTGTGAAGCTGTGATGTGGGTTAGAGTTAACCTTTTGAGGATTTTCAGTGTATAGGTGCTAAGCAGCTAAGAATTTTTAGTAATTGAAGTCATTTGCTAAAAAAGGGGCAAGGAATGTGCAAAGTGGTATGAGAGGCTGTGGAATGCTCTAGAAATAAAATGTTGAAGTTGATATTCAGCATGGACTTTTAGTTGCGAAATGTTCAAGTTTTGAAATGAAGAGTTAATGTAGTTTAATAATGCCTGTTGAGAAGTATGTAGGCATAAGTGTGTGGAAGGAAATGTTTCCCAAAAGGATTGGGGGGTCGCGCCTTCCATGTGAGAGTGGGCATATGGTGTCACACAAGAATGGAGGGTAGTGCCCTCCATGTTGAGAGTGGGTACATGCGTCCCACAGAGTGGATGGTCTCGCCTTCTGAGAGTGTAAGTGTGGGTATGGTGTTCCACAAAGTTGGGGGGGGTCGCGCCTTCCTTGCACAGTAGTGTGCGTGTGCATGGGTGTCCCATATAACAATTAGAGGGTCACGCCTTCTGATTGTGTGGTTGTGGCTATGTTGTCACAGGGACTGGATGGTCGCGCCTTTCATCTGAGAAGTGAGTGTGAGTAGAATGTATCCGTACCAAGTTATGGATGTGGACCCAGTGATTCACCTAACAGATTCTGAAGTAACTTATGATAAAGAATAACTGAAGAACCATACCTGCGTGTCCAAGGAGGCTGCTTTGTAACACTTCCCCAGTGAGTTTGCTCATAAATGTAGAGCCTTGACCTGTCGGAATTTCTTTTGGAAATCCTACTTGTGAAAAGAAAGGGAGCAGTTGTTTCAAGATTTGCTGAGTGGTATTTGATCTCAGGGGAAATGCTTTTTGGTATTGTGCTGCATAATCCACAAATACCAAAATGGACTTGTTCCCTAATTTGGATGTTTCAAGGGGCCCCATAATGTCCATACCAATGGAATTTAAATGATTGGTAATAGGTTAAATTGAACTGGTGGTTGCATATGAATACCGGTCTTTTGACAAATCTTACAGGCCTGGACAAAGATTTTAATGTCAGCATGTATTCCTGGCCAGTAAAACCTATTAGTGATTTGGGCCTGCATCTTTGTCCTAAATGGCCTCCTGTCAGATGTGAGTGTGCTATTTCTAAGACCACTTGCTTATAACTCTTAGGGACAACCAATTGGGTTTTTACAAAGCCTTCTGAAGTGCTGTGTCCCCCGATACATATAGCCCATTTCTCAAGAAGAAAAAAGTTCCTCCTTTCTCATGGCCCTCTTGTTCAATATAACCTGTAAAAAGGCTTCAGCCAACAATGGGTCCTTTCTTTGGGTGAAGGCTAGGTCGGAAAGGGTTTCAGTTTCTTCTTCTATGACCTTTCTAGGCTCAGGTTCTGGAGGGGCGTTAGGTGTATTGTTCACCTCAACGAAACTATGAGTACCTTTATCGGTTCTCTCTTTCCCAGCTTCTTACATTATGCTAGGGAACATTGCCCTCTCAAGCTCCCTTGAACAATTTCATCCCATTGATGGATTTGGAAGGGATCTGTTTCCTGGATTCTGTAACAACACTTTAACATCACCTCTAAAATCTAGGTCTATAACCCCAGTTAGCACATCAGTTCCGAACCTCCATGCTAGTCCTGATTTGGGAGTCAGTCTAATGTAAATTTCAGGGGTTGGAATTAGAATCAAATCAGAGGGTATCAGTCTTCTTTCACCTGCGGGAATGATCTCATCCCCACTGCCACAAATACCCAACCCAATAGAGCCCTTGGTGGCTACTGAGGGGTCTGATGCTCTGGTACTTTCCTTTTCAAGTGTGAGGGTTCCCCAACTTGTATCGATTGAGCCGCATTTTATTCTGACACCATTTGTGAAGACATCATGAAGTAAGACAAAGACAACAGATTCACTTTCTCAAACAAAAATGGTTTATTTCTCTTAAATGTCAGGATGGGGTAAGGCCTAACTTGCCCTAAGCAAAGGTGGAATTACCCTACCTAAAGGAACTAAGGATAGTCTGTGTCAGTAAGTTCAACTCAAAAGTCTGTCTGTGTCCAAAACCTATACTTGCCCCCACTACTAAAGACATACAATTTGAAGGGATGCCGGCAACAAAAGGAACAGTGTTCCAAATAAAGCACTGAGCTTCTTCCAGCTCCGGGCTTGCTTTCCATCTTCCCCTTCCCCAAGTTCAAAACAGTTCCAAACGGCCTCAGGGTTCCCTTCCCCAAGTTCAACATAGTTCACAAAGTCTCAGGGTTCCCTTCCGCAAGAAGGCAGCTCTTGCAGCATCAAAACTACAATCTCTAGACTTTCAATAATAATTCCAGTTCAGCTTGTAACCCCTCAGGCATCTCAATAGTCCAAACAGATTGTTTCTTTGTTCAATCACTTCATCACTTATTATACAAAACAGCTTCTGTATCTTAACTTTCCTTGGTTAGTTCCAAGTAGGGGCTAATCGGTCTAGGCACAGTTGTCGGGCCACACGATCCACACATTACAGGTCACGCAACCGATAACCCTTATCACTTTCTTATGTTCTTGACTTTCCTGCCAACACAGGGTTTCTCTCTGAATATGTGTCATTAATGAACATTCACTTCTGTTTCTCCTTGGCAGTCTCTTGACTTTGCCACAACGTGTATTTCACACAATTCACTCTGTGGTGTTCATCCTTTTCCACCTTGCTTTCACATTGTCCATGAGTGCGTATCACTTGCTTTTGTAAGAAACCAGAAGGTGTCTCACCCTCTAGTCCCTGGGGATCTCTCATCCAGGTGGCGAGAACACGGCCATCACTTTTGGATCCATCTCCTGGGGGTGGGCCAGTGTGGGAGGATCAACTTGGTGAGCGGTCTTCGGGAGTGGGAGTGGAACACCGGATGGTGGGACATGTTATCCCCTCCCTGTAACACGTTTACCCCATCCTACCAGGTAGGACATTTAGGAAGTCTACCCCCCCCTGTTACGCTCACCTGATATCCCCGGGGGCGTCTGGAAGACTCTGAGATCTGGAACCCCGGATGCGTAGTTGCCCAGTGCTGAATAATGAATCTTTGTTATTTGTAGGGTGAGCTATCCGTCCTGCGTTTCTTGTGCATTGGCGCTTGACGTTTGTTGGCGAACTGCCCGAGTTTCTTCACTGGTGCAGTACGCCTTCCTTGGGCCCAGGCCTGCTGTGACCCCGAATCTGCTGATAGGCAAGTAGGTTTGTTAATTGTAAGTCTTTGTTCTGTTTATGGTGGGAATTAGTTAATGTCTTTATCTCCTTCTTTTCAGGTGCGAAGGTCTTGATGCTGGCGTGCCGGATGGAGAGGCACGTTTCTAGGTAAGAGGAAGCACAAAGTGAAGCGCCTTTATTGTCTTTTAAAGCTAACCTGTGTTTTCTACTTCTTCTCGTCACAGGCCGCTGTGATGCTGCAAGTGGATGAGAGCGCGATGAAAAACAGGCCCCCGGAATCCTTTAAGGTAAGTACAGCACTGTGTGGTTGTTTAATATTGAAAGCGAACCTGAATATGTCTCTTTTCCTTTGCAGATGTTGCTCTGGTGCTCTGGATGGAAGTGTGACATAGCGCGATGGAATTCAGGTAAGAATGATGGAATTCGATGTTTTGGAAGCTCGCGTTCTACTATTGTTTTTCCCTTTCTCGTTATTGCACGTACTAATGTTCGAACAGCAGCTGTGGTAGCGGTTCGCCGGAAGTCCTTAAGCTAGTACTCACAGGTGAGTAATGTTTCTTCTTCTCTCGGTTTCCACTGATTGCAGCCCAGTTGAGATGCAGAGTGTTGGATGGTGTTTTCTCAGGTAAAACAGAATAATCTTGTTCTTGCAGGATTACAGGAAGATGCTGAAGATCAGGAGCTGGACATGGTGAGCGTCACGCTGCTGGTTGCAGAATAACACAAACCGTGTTCTCCAGTCAGGGTGTGGTTTATATAGCCCAGGTAAAGTAGTACCAGGGAAAGTAGTTCCAGGACTGCCACACCCAAAACACTACACCGCATAGCTTGGTTCTTAGAACTAGACTGTGTGGGTGCTTCCATGTTGGATTCAAAGGCCCATGTACATAAATGGGACCTAGTTTGAACAGCTCTTCCTTCCTACGTATGAGCCTGCTGCCAAAGGCGCCAGGACTGGCTCCAGGAGCCCTTTTGCAGTGGTTTTAAGGCCCTCAGGGTTCTGGTGGGAGCCTGCTTGTGGCACAACTTGTGCCCCCTCACAGTGGTCATGACACCCCTCTTCCCAACACAAACACTTTCTCATGGACAGCCTGCTATGAGGGAAAACAGATTAACACCGGAGCAGTGTACCTGGCGTGTCCGAATATAATGGTCAGGCGAGGCCAGGCAATTACTGACCATCACACACACCTGACTTTCATTACACTTCCCCACATGGATAAAAGGCAGAGCATGAGAGCACACTCTGAGACAGGCAAAGCACACGAGGGAACAGTAGTTTTTAGATGGCAGCTGAGTAAGAGAGGAAAGACAGCAAACCGAAGGGAATCGCAAGGAGGGAAATTCCCTTGACCTTTTCGACAAGGAACTGTGACTTTCCCAAGACCCCGAGAATAGAAAGCGCAAGACCAGGAAACCAGGCTGAAGAGTCCTGCATTGTGTGTTGGAGATGCCGGGGCCCTCAAGCATCAATAAAGGCGGGTAGAATCACCAGCCGCCGTGGTACCATACTTGGCTTCAAGAACAAAGCTGCTTCCGTGAAATCAACACAGCCGGTGAGTTGGCGAGACCGATACAAGATCGTTCTGTGTGGAAGCCAAGGTTTTAAGAGGCAAGATAGTATGGCGAGCGCTGGAATGAACATTGTTAAAACGCGTATGATAAGAGACACAAGTGAAGTTGAACTGCTGATGTGTGATTGAACTTTAAAGCAAGCTACAATACCTCTGACAGAGTGGTCCGGCACCACATAAGTGCTCAATCGAAGGTCTCTGTAAGGTATCCAGCTGAAAAGTGACAGAAGTAGATACATTTGATCCGAGCCCGGCGCAGGGAGATCAATTGAAAGAGAAACAAATAAATGTGAATCGAAGTGGTCCTGCGACGGGTCAAGAAAAATCATGCGCACAGTCGGAAGTCTTTGATTTTGTTGAAATAGAGAAAGTTTGGAAAAGTACATGAATCTGGTCCGAGCCCGACAGAGGGAGACCAATTGAAGATTTTGTGTTAAAGTGGGTCCAAGCCCGGCAGAGTGGAATCCGGGATGAACAGTAAATCACCTGAGAAGTTGTATAAGTGAAAAACCTAAGAAGAAACAAACTTTAATGTTTTGTCGTGTTGCATCAGGCCCTCCAAAATAAGAAACTTTGAATGGCAAAGAGACTTTGACACAGAAGGCCCTGATGTTGAATTCTTGAATGCATCCTCGTGCTAGAGAAGCCAGAGAGTATGCTAAGATTGAGTGTGCCGCCTTGTCCCGTGCTGAAAACGTGGGTAGTGGAGGCCAAAGGTTTGAATATCCTGACATATCATTTTTTGAACACTTTTATTTTGCATTATATTGTTTCCCACATTATTTGTATTTAGACATAAGGATTGGCAATAGATTTATTAGCATAGGCCCTTTGATTTTGACAGACTCGACTAGGACTGCATTATTATTATTTGATGGTTGCAGCTTGCTCCCATCTTTCGATTTAGGATTAGATTGGCGTTTTTCAAACCCGATTGAAGTTCAACAAACACCCTTGAACTGTCTTACTGTTTTATAGCATGCCTTCCTTACACTTTTCACTTGGCTCATAAGTGCTCATTACTGGCTTTCATTTTCTTCATAAGTGCTCCTTAATTGTTTTCACTGTGTTCTGTGAGAAACCTGAGGCGTTTCTCCCAAGTTATTACCGGGGATCCTTTGTTAAGGTGGCCTGGGGAGGGCCATTGCTCTTGGATCCTAACCCTGGGGGTAGACGAGCGAGGGAGGATCACCTGGGCAGGGGGTCATTGGAGAATGTGAGAGGAGCGCCCTTGGGCGAGATGCAGTATCCACCTTCTTTTACTGCCTTTTTCACATCCTGCTATGTTGGAAGCTCAGAAACTCTGCCCCGCTCCCCTTTTTCCAACACAAACACTTTTGTACACCACGAAAGACGACGGACAAATACCAAAGCCATTTGCCTAATATGTCCCAACACGAGGGTCAGGCAAAGTCAGGCAATTGACCAGGATCCCAAACACCTGGCTGCTCTTTCCCTTCCCAGCGGGGATAAAAGGTGGAGCACGAGAGCACAGGACGAGCAAGGCAGATCGCATAATGAGAAAGCTATCCAGGCACGGCAGTTCAAGAGGAGGAGAAAGGCGATGAGAGGCAAGAGGCTGACAAGGAGAGAAGCAACCTTGCCCTTTCCGATACAGACCCACGAGACCTCCATGGAGGGAATCGTAAAACAGCAAACAATAGCCAAGTGTGTTGCAGCAGATGTTAACAATTCACTGAGCGTGCCTACGCTGATAAGCAGGACTGAGGGAGACACCTGCTACCGTGGTTCTGCCCTTGACTCCAGATGCAAGGAAAGCCAAGCAGTTTCTCACAGCCGGTGAGTTGAGGGGAGAAACGATAAGAAACAGAACTGTGTTGAATGAAAGTGGCAAAGTGAAACATTGAGGAAAGTTCAAAGAACTGTAAATTGTTAAGGGAAGACCAGCTGCTGAGGGGATCGGCACCATGTGGGCCCTCACTCGAGAGACTCTGTTTTATCCCGTGTTGATTGAAACTACTAATAAAAGAAGGATGTAGGAAAGATGCCAAGAAAGGTCAAAGTGGTCACACAGGGGTCTAGCAAAATCCCTATACATTCGAAAGTCTTTGACTGATTTTATTGATTGAAGTTTAATAAACACCCTTGAACTGTCTTACTGTTTTATAGCATGCCTTGCTTACACTTTTCACTTGGTTCAGAGGTGCTCATTACAGGCTTTCACTTTCTTCATGAGTGCTCATTAATTGTTTTCACTGTGTTCTGTGAGAAACCTGAGGCGTTTCTCCCAGGTTATTCCAAGGGATCCTTTGTTTAGGTGGCCAGGGGAGGGCCATTGCTCTTGGATCACAACCCTGGGGGAGGACGAGCGAGGGAGGATCACCTGGGCAGGGGGTCCTTGGAGACTGCGATAGGAGAGCCCTTGGGCGAGGTGCGGTATCCACCTTCTTTTACTGCCTTTTCCACATCCTGCTATATAGGAAGTTCAGAAACTCTGCCCCGCTCCCCCTTTTCCAACACAAACACTTTCGTACACCACGAAAGACGACGGACAAACATCAAAGCCATTTGCCTGACATGTCCCAACACAAGGGTCAGGCAAAGTAAGGCAATTGACCAGGATCCCAAACACCTGACGGCCCTCTCCCTTCCCAGCGGGGATAAAAGGTGGAGTACGAGAGCACAGGACGAGCAAGGCAGATCGTACGATGAGAAAGCTATCCAGGCATGGCAGTTCAAGAGGAGGAGAAAGGCGATGAGAGGCAAGAGGCTGACAAGGAGAGAAGCAACCTTGCCCTTTCCAAAACAGATCCGCGAGACCTCTGTGGAAGAATTCGTAAGACAGCAAATAATAGCCAAGTGTGTTGCAGCAGATGTCAACGGTTCACGGAGCGTGCCTACGCTGATAAGCAGAACTGTGGTTCTGCCCTTGACTCCAGATACAAGGAAAGCCAAGCAGTTTATCACAGCCGGTGAGTTGAGGGGAGAAACAATAAGAAACAGAACTGTGTTGAATGAAAGTGGCAAAGTGAGACATTGAGGAAAGGTCAAAGAACTGTAAATTGTTAAGGGAAGACTAGCTGTAGAGGGGATCAGTACCATGTGGGTACTCACTCGAGAGACTCTGTTTGATCCTGTGTTGATTGAAACTACTGATACCAGAAGGATGTAGGAAAGCTGCCAAGAAAGGTCAAAGTGGTCATACAGGGGCCTAGCAAAATCCCTGTACATTTGAAAGTCTTTGACTGACAAACCATTGAGAATGCAAGGGAAGTAAATCCCACCTCAAGAGAATGCAAAAGGAAATGTGAAGTGGCAAGAGTGAACCCAACGGAGGGATGCAGATAAAGAATGGTGAAGTCTCAAGTTCCAAGAAACAGAGTGTTGACAAGAAATAATCACCCCAACAATACGTGAATGCAACCGAGAAAGCGTTGTGAATATAAGCCAGATTGTACCCGACGGGAGGGAGGCTGATATTCGAGGAGTCTGAGCCCGGAAGAGGGGGACCCAGGGGTGAAGAATCATCACCTCAAGTGCAATCCAAAAGGAGCTTTTTTGTTGCTCTTTTTAACTGATCAGACCATCAGAAGCAAGAAAGCTAACGTCCGAAGGTCCTGATATCGATAGGAACTGTTTGTGGATCTAAGTCCGGAAGAGGGGGATCCAGGGGTGAAAGGCATCCCCCAACGTACATTTGCAAAGGAACTTTTATTTGTTATTTTTTAATACATCAGGTCCTCGAAGGCAAGATACTTGTAAGAGAAAAGAGATTAAGCCATCAACGATCCTGATAGCTGAGAACAGAACTGTCGTCTCGTGCTGGAAAAGCTTGAGAGTGTACTGTGGTTAGGAGCACTGGCGTAACAGGGGCCCCCGCAGGCCCCGTGGTATGGGGGGCCCGCTAGCAGATGCCTGGGAGGGGGGCCCCACTTGGAGAAAAAAATGAAAAAAAATACATATTTTTTTTTAGATTATTTTTGAAAACACTTTGCCTTCATAAAGAAATTATTTCTGTAACAGAAATAATGTCTTTATGACGACATAGTGACTACAAAAAGAAACTTTCTTTTTGAAGTCTGAGGGCTCCCATACCCCATGACATGGAAGACCCAAGGCTGGAGGCCTCCATGTCATGGGTCGGGGGAGCCCTATGACTTAAAAAAGAAATAGTTTATTTTTGAAGTCACTCGGCCTTCATAAAGAAATGATTTTCGTTATGGTTCGGTCCTTAGCAGAAATAATTTCTTTATGAAGTCAGAGTGATTTCAAAAAGAGACAATCAGCCTCATTACAAGTTTGGCAGTAGCCTTGCCGGTAAAACCGGCAGGCTGCCGCCAATCTTGCGCTTTTTTCCCGGCACCTGCGAATGGGCAATTACCGGCCAGACCCAGTAATTGCCCATTCACTCGCGCCGGAAAAAAATGCTCCCCATTCCCATTTGATCCCCATAGGGTTCAATGGGAATGGGGAGCTCGGATGCACCGGCACCATTCGGAATGGTGCCAGTGCATCCGACATGTTCTGCTCGCGGGTGCCGGTACGCCCGCCCGGTCATACCTGGCGGGCGGGAAGGCACCCCGGGAGCAGAACTCATAGTTTGCCAGTCTGGTAACAACCCTACCGGCAAGCTTACCGGTACCGTTGTTACCAGACCAGCAAACTTATACTGAGGCCCAATTTCTTTTTTATTAATAGGGCTCCACTCAACCCAATGACGTGTGTGAGTGTATTGTGAAAGGGTGCACACAAATATATGGGTGACTGGGTGTGCGTGTACGGTGAAAGGGTGCACACTTAAATATATGAATGGCTGCCAGGGTGTGTCTGTATGGTGAAAGAGTGCACACTTAAATGTAAAGATGGCTGGGCGTGCATGCATGTATATGTTGAATGGTGTTTGTGCTTGTGTTCAGGGGCACAACAAAACCTACATTTCGGGGGGCTGATCCTTCAAATATTGGAAGAGGCGCTAACTTCACGGGTGGTGGGGGAGGCAAACTTATTTGATGGGGGCATCTAACTTTACACATTTTAATGAGACTATTCTAATGCAGCTTCAATGTTACAAGCAGTTAGCTCTCTCTTTTAAGTGTGACAGCACCCACTTATGAACTGTTGTGAGAATGAACGGTCTCCTGTTCCCATTCTACCCTTCCAATCACTTCCCTGACATGAAAGTACTAAACATACATCACAATTTCAATTGCCTAAAAAATTTGGCATTTGGATGCAGGTACTAACAGTGAAATGCTTTACGTTAGTAACTGCTGAGCCCTTGTTAACAGCGAAACCCAGGTGCCATTTAACATCTGTGTCCTGTTCTGTCCGGTAACTGCTCTGAAGGTCAGCCAGGTTGAGTTAACATTGCCCAGAATTTGTGGGGGTGAGTGCTGCAGCCCAGCCAACTGAATATTGTTAACCCCCTTATTGTGTTTAATGCCTTAATTACTTATTGGTAATTGTCATTAGTTCTAGCCCTATTCTTCCTTGTCCCTGTTCTTGTGTATGAGGCACTACTTGTGTATGAGGCACCATGCCTCATATACAAGCACTGGGATGAGGTAGAAGTACATGGAGGTAGTGCCTGATTTAGCTACCTGTATATTCATTACTCCTAATCCCACTCTTCCTCATGCCAGTACTTACCTGTGAGGCAAGGAGCCTCAAACGTAAGCTCTGGGACAAGGAAGAGGGACGCAAAGGTAATTCTGGACCAAGGAGCTTATTTTGGAGATTAGGTAGGGCATGGGAGGGAGAGGGGATGTGTGGGCGGTGGGACTGTGCGATAAATCATAATGGTTGTCCATGTCCAGCCTATGCAGGCATGATATGTGGTATTAGTGGCTAGAGAGGCATTTTGGTGCACCCAGTCTAGTTATTCCTCAGTTTAGATAGACTTTTTTTTAACTGCGCATTTCTGATAAAGCAGACCTGCTAAGTGTAATTACCTGGCTAGATTGGCATTTGGGTGCTGCCAGTCTAGCCATTTCCTACTGCAGCATTGTATATTTTTTTGAGCATCGGTGATAAAATGATATGATATAAGTCTATTATAACATGCCTATACACAAGTGTTGCTTGGTGCGACAAGCAATGGAGTGAAGCTAGAGGGTGGACAAGACAAATGATCTTACTAGGCCTTGTGTCATTCAAATCGTGCAAGTGCGAGAATGAGAAATGCAAGGGGAAAGGGAGGGGGGAAGTGCAAGGAAGAAGGGAGGGGAAAACAGGGCTGTAATGCTCTGAGTAAGTACAGCCAGGACAGTGCGTCTCTCGGTAGTGCAAGGAGAACAAGGGACTGTAGGGTTACAGTTACAGTCCCTAAGTGCGTGGTAGGCCGGAGGCAGTACAAGGGTGAGTGATCAAGAAAGAGCCTGGACTCAGTGAGACTCTGAGGGTAGCCAAGCAACCAGTCGGTACAGTAGACAGGTAGGTCAGGTAGGTCAGCAGGGGAGGTCAGGTAGGTCAGCCGGGAGGGAAAGAGCAAAAGCAGAGAAGAAGAGGAAAGTTTTGAGCTGCTTCCGGAACATCAGGTGGTCCGCTAAAGTTTGAGAGGGGCAGGGAGGCCATTCCAGAGGGAGGCATCTGCAGAGGAAAGAGATCTACCCACCACTCTCTGCATGAAGAAGCATATAGCCCTTAGAGAGTTGGAGGTAGCCGCGGGAAGGGCTCGAGAAAAAAAGGTATTTTGGAAGAGAGTGTTGGATGTAGTGTGGGCCTGACCCCAGAAAGCCTTGTGGACAATGCAAAGGGTCTTGAACTTGATTCTTGCAACCACTGGGAGCCAGTGGAGAGATTTCAGGGCTGTAGAGATATGATCCCTGGGCTTGTGGCCAAGGATAAGTCTCACTGTCCTGTTCTGGATTAGTTGCAGAGAGCGGAGAGTAGAGGAAGGCAGCTTGAGAAAGAGGCTGTTGCAGTAGTCCAGCCTGGAGAGAAACAGGGCTCTGGAGACAGTGAGCTTCTGGAGGAAAGTGAGAAAGGGAAGAGTCCCTTTGAGGAGGAGCAGCTGGTAGGTAGTGGGACTTCTTGGCAACGTCCGAGATGCAAGGAGAGAAAGAGAGAGTGGAGTCGAAGATGACACAAAAGGTTTTTTCTTTGCAGGAAGGCGAAAGAAGAGGGCCGAAGGTGGGCGGCCAGGGTGAGAGAGGGAAAGCAGGGGAGGGGTCCCAATGAGAAGGATCTCCATCTTAATGGCACTAAGGTAGATATCGTTGGAGGTGCACCAATCCTGAATCACAGATAGACAGTCAGGAATGAGCAAGAGATGAGAGGAGCCTGAAGGAAAGCTGAGTGCCATCCCCATAACACTGAAAGTTAGAGGAGAAGGTAGAAATCAGGTTGGCCAAAACTGCCAAGTAGAGATTGAAAAACGAGGGTGAAAGGATAGAGCCCGCGGGAATGCCACATGTAGAGAGGTGGCAGAGAGAAAATGACCAAGTTGGACATGGGAGGGGCAGTCCCAGAGGAAGGAGGTCAGCCACTCCAGGGCCTGATCCATGATGGCCAGGTTCTCACGTAGTCGATTTATCAGGATGGCATGGTTGACTGTGTCGAAAGAAGAGGAAAGATCAAGGAGGATTAGGACAGAAGGAATGCTGGAATCAAGGTTAGAGAGCAGATCTTCACGGGTGTTCAGGACAGAAGTTTTGGTGCCTCTGGCAGCTCTGAAGCCAGACTAATGGTCATGGAGGCAACCCACAGATTCAATGTGGAGAGTAAGCTGGGAGATGGCAAGCTTTTTTCCAAGAGTTTGCCCAGGAATGAGGTGATGGAAATTGGACGATAGTTTGCCTGACAGGTAGGATTGGCAGACGGCGTGTTGAGGAGTGGGTGCACACAGGAGTGCTTAAGAGGAGAGGGAACGTTCCAGTGGTGAAAGAGTGATTACAGAAATCGGCCAAGGTGCAGTGACGGTGTCAATATGGTCCTTGATGGTTCTGGAGGAGCAGGGGAGCACCTGTCGGACAGCACTTTCATGGATCAGAGTGTTGTCAGAGAGAAAGAGGAGAAAGGAGGAGGAGAGGTAAAGATGGCCAAAGGGGGGCTGAGAGAGGAAGAGGGAGAGGAAGAGGAGATCGCGGACAGGATGTCCTGAGTTTTAGCACAGAAGTGAGAGGCGAGAGCCATACGGAGGGTCTGGGAGGGAACTGGAGAGGTGGAGACCGCAACAGGATTGACCAGTTCCATGCAGATTTTAAAGAGTTTCGCCATTTTGTTAGAGGCAGCAGAGACCCAGGCTTCAATGTGTGCTCTCTTCTTGATGAGTGTTATTGCTTTGACTGGCATTTTTGCACAACCAGTCTAGGTATGTCTAAATGTGTCCTGGCATGCTTTACTGTAAAGTTATAATGTGTCCACACTGGTCTACATTGTGCAGCCAGTGGGACATGTTTTAAATATGGCATGGCATTTTTTATAGCAATGCATTAATGTTCCTGTGCACTGTTGGTGATTTGCATGTATTGGATTGGTTTTACCCTACAAAACAATGGCAAACACTCTGGATTTTTAGCCAATTCTTCTCAGAAAGTGTGCTGTATATTGTATTAAAACACATATTTACATCTTTCTCCTAGTGCAGTGTGCGACATACCCCTTCAGTAGCACGTTCATTGCGAATTGTGCAAGCGTGATAATCTAGGCCGGCCCAGAGTGTGGCACGGCCCGTGATTTGTTGCCGAGTTGGGGGGGCCCCCTCAGCATGGCTCGCAGGGGGGGCTCCACATTTTGTGTTACGCCACTGGTTAGGAGGCATGGTGGAGTGAAAAATGGGAGTGGGAAAAGGTGGCGTACATGCATGTACACTGACTGTTTGCACTGTGCAAATGTAGTAAACGCCACCTGCCATGTACAGATAGATGGCAGGAGGTGTTTACAATGGATTCCTACGGAATTTGCCTGCTTTTTGCTGGTGCAAATATCTGGCAGAATCCATAGTAATCGGCAGCATTTATTCTGTCATAAAAATCCATGCTGCCACAAATGATGTAGTATTTGTATGGCAGAGAGGAAGGAGGCAGCAGGGTCATAGGTTACGATCTGTCACTCCTCCCTGCACACAAATATATGAACATGAGCTGTGATGTGAATGAATGGCATAATAGCCTTACACAAAACTTTTACACCATTCATTTACATTGCATGCTCATTAAAAATGCGTTTACACTTCCATTTCATGATGTTACGTGCAGCGTTAAGGCCTCATTGAGGTGTATACGACGGAGGAGCGTACAGCCAATGTGTAAACCTTTTACGATTCGGTTTTAGGCTTTGAGGGCTTATCAAATGACCCACAATGGAGTCACTTTTTATCGCCGTTCTCCCATTCCCTTTCTAATTCCTGCACACACTTTCCATAACACCTCACTGCCACGCCTCCCTTAGGAGGCGGGGATCCATGCCGTATCTTACTTCCTTCTAGCACCCCTTCGGTCCCGCCATAAATAACCTTGCTTGCATTCTTACTCTGGAGGAATGTTGCAAGAACTGGCTGGCCCTTCGTGTGCCCGAGGGCCCAGTACGCGGGAACGTTGTCGGAACGCGGAAATGAACACAGCGTACCAGGGAACTAACTCCCAGCCCCGGAGCATTGGCAAATTAGCAGCCAAAGACGCAGGGCCTGTAGGCTTGGGAAAAGCGTGGGAGGCGGTGAGGTAATCTACAGCCTGCTTGCCATGTCCCAGCACCAACAGTGGGCCAGGAGGAGACCCAGGCCCACTGCTCTGGATTCTTGAGCACGCGACCAGATGACTTTCTTTTTTTAGCTATTGCCATTTGTTGTGCACCCACCCTTTGAAGTCAGGGCCATTCATTTACCAGACAAATTCATTTTGGGATGTGTAGCTGTGGTTGACGTTCATTTAATTTAAGCAAGTGACATCAATGATTAGTAGATGACAAATGTCCAGGGTGGCGAAATTGGAGTCCCTCTGACGTAGGGTCACCTGATCACCCAATTTTGTGTCTCTGGTATTACATTGGGCCTCATTAGGACCCTGGCGGAGAGGGTATTACGCCAGCGTAGTGCATGGCGTACCTCTCCGCCATACTACGAGTTCCCGTAGCGCCATGGAGGTTTTCTCCGCCTGGTTTTACCAGCCGGAGAAAACCATGGCGCTACGGGACCTCGTTGTTAATTACGCCACCGTATTTTACGGTGGCGTAATTAACTCCTTCCCCACTCCCATTATACCCTATGGGGCAAAAATGGGAATGGGGAAGGGCAGAATGGGGATTGGGGATTTACCGCTCCGCCGAGGTCGGAATGGGGCGGTAAATCCGCCAACCCCCATGGCGCTATCGGCGGCTTTCCGCCATGCTTCGCGGTGCATTTAGCACCGCGAAGTCCGCCTGGGTCGTAATGAGGCCCATTGTGCAGTAAGGAATCCGTTGACGGAATACATTGTTTGATTGATCTGGGTTCGAAGTCTGCAACAAAATGTGTGGCTTCTGCATTTGTCATTGCCATAACGCTTTAAAGAGGAAGCGGGAGTAAAAGAATGTTCCATAGAAGATACTGAGCTGGCACGGTCATCTTTGCATTATGTGACTTCCCTGACCTTGACTGCAGAATGGCTATTTTATCTTTTTGTTTAGTTTGTTGGTATATATTGATGTATAAAGCGCTGCATATATGTTGAGTACATTACCTTTGCAAAAGAGCCTCCTCGCCAACCTCCCCCTGTTCCAAATCTGCACGAGGTTGGGGGATAATGCTCACTTAAGTAGTAAATTACTGCAGCGTCAATACTAGTAATGGATTGATAATTTCAGCAGGTAAGCATCACTGCCAGACCCAGCCACACTGTCACCTCGACTGCTACCCTCTTATAGCGTGCAGAATATAAAGACCACCACCAACGAAGCAGAACCTCCAGGATATGGACAACATATGATTTTTGCACCATTTCTGCCTGATTCAGAGGTCCTGCAAAAATGCTGCAATAAATGCAGTTGTGCTGCGAAACGTGAATTTTTTATACTGCTAAATATTTCATGCCACAGTATCCTGCAGGGTCAGAACGGAGACTGCCAATGAACTGCGGCTCTGCACATTTGCACACATGCCCTAAAGCAGCAGTGGCTATTAATACATATGCCATAAGCCCACATGCTCTTAGCGTTGTGCCAGTGCAGGAAGATTGCAAGTTCCCTGCGAGACATACCTGAATGAGACCACCCAATTAATCCTAAAAATGCACCACCACTCAGAATCTGCCAGCAATCACGAGCAGTGCGCCCATAAAAGCAGGGGGGCATTCCAGGGCACCCACACAACCAAGTAACAGGCAGTGGTAGCACAAATCCTAGCCCCGAGGCAAATACCGATCCAGCTGCTAAATACCAACCACCAGGAAGTGTGGGCTGCACAGAGGAGAGACAGAAGGATAACATGCTACAGCATACCGAGTCACACCTTTCAACATGGCCTTCACCATCAAGGCACTATCCCAGCTACCACTTAACCAAACATCCAAGTTCTCAGTCACACCAGCACTGCACAAGTTACTGACTGCCCTTGCTGTTTAGTGCAGCAGGGAAATCATACAACATAATAGCAAGGTTGAATGAATTGGGTTTGTACCGCACACTCTCACCACTTGTGTGGTCTCTTGGTGCTTTGGAGGCACGGTTGCTGGGTTTATTAGTGTGGATGATAGGGAGAAGAGCAAAAGAGCTTTGAGGCGCTGTTGGCAGTTTCCGTTTGGAGAAACTGGTCACTGAGAGTAGGTGCGTTTTCGTTTGGTAGTTGTCATGTGGTGTTGATGTACGATTGTGTATGCTATGGTTTCATTTGGGTGTTGTGAAGTGTGTTGGGCTGGTGGTGTGGTAGAGGTATGGTTGTGTTTAATTCAGAGTTTGAGTGTGCATATGCAGAAAGGTGTGTTTTTTCGTGTGATTAGTATGAATGTGTTCTCATAACGAACATTCCTCCAAATCCTCACCCAGACCATGCTGTATGGGAATGTCAACTATGATGAGCAAAGTGAAAAGTGTTTGGAATGTGGTGCCGCTCTCCTGTGTGAGCTCTCTGTGCATGCGCTACAGGGAGGAAAATGCAGCGCCTGTTTCTGAAGTGGGCACGCTGTACGTTTATTACAGAAAAGCATGGTTTGCTTTTTATGTTTGAGTGGACTAGCTGTGCTACTGCCAAAACAAAATATGATGTGCCTCTGATGTCTGAGAGGGTATGCATTAATTCAGCTGAAAGCATTTTCCTTCACTACAAGAATGTATTGACTCCCAGAGTTCAGCTCTCTTAAAGAACCAGTGCATACAAATTCCTCTCCTCCGAAAATACTCCTCTTTGGGAACGTGGGGAACTCTGTATTACTATGGTCTATGGTGTTTCAGATTTCCAGTTATAGGAGCTGTTGCCCTTACGGTATTATAGTACTGATTTGTTTACTGTTTCCCAGGTATGTATACATTGGGCCTCATTCCGAGTTTGGAGGTAGTCATGGCGCTATTAGCGCCATGACTACCTCCAATACAGGTACCGAGTCCACCCTCGTTCAATGGGGACTTACCGGTAGTCCCCACTGAAAAAGCCATTCCCATTTGAGCCCCCATAGGGCTCAATGGGAAGGCGCTAATAACGGTACCGCAAATTGGGGTACCGTTATTAGCTCTAAAGTTCCTTAACGGGTCCTGTCTTTAACGCCTGCTAAAACCAGGCGTTAAGGAAGGGACCCGCTAAGGGAACTCGAAATTGGGCGCAAAGGGATAGCTGCCACCAGTGTCCTTACCGGATCCCGGTATCCTTTTGCGCCCAACTTGTAATGAGGCCCATTGTCTCCCTTAAAGAAACAATGTGCATAAAAAGCCTCATACGATGGTCCTCTGTCGTCTAGGCAGAACTAAGTTTGGGCGACCAACCAAATAACCCCCACCCCTAGTACCTCCAGGCACATCATCCAATTGCTCAGGGCTGCACCCTGCCCCTGTGGTCCATGAGATGTCCACATAGTAAGGCAGGATTTTGTCACATATCTCCAGGGGTAGAAGTGTACCAAAAAAAGTAGTGGAACTTTGACCCGGGCAGAGTACAATGTGCAATCCAGTTTTCAAGAGTTGCAGCCATGCTGTTTGAAAACCAATTGAGTTGAAACGGATTTCAGTTTAGCTGTAACTGCTATTTGGTGATAAAGTGGAGAAATGTGCTTTAACATCTCATTATTCCTTGATCAGTGAATGCAATCGTCATGTTAAGTTTTGTCATCAAATCTCTACCCAAAATGTTAACTGGCGTTTCTTTTGAATATAACAAGGGGACAGACATGTCACATTCCCTTATAGAAACAGGTACTTTATCAGTAAGAGGAACTAAATTCATAGCTTCAGAGAACCCTTGAGCATGCATGGCAATACCTGGCATTGGGCATTTTTCCTCCCTTATAGAAGAGCGAGTTGCTCCAGTATCTACAAGAAAAGAAAATGATTTGCCTTCTATCATCACATCGACCCATGGTTCCTCTTGAGGACTGGTGTTACTGATACTACTGAACGCATCAAATCACCCTGTGAGCTGTCCTATTGAGGGTACAAATTCATCTCTGTCCCCATAAAATGATTCCCTCCTACCACAGTGGCACCCCCTATCCTAGGTGTTTGTGTTTGACCTGTGCTCACATTTCATTGTGTCTGCATAGGTGCTTGCGATTGCCCTTGCGGTGGGTGAATAGGCACTGGCCCCTTCTGTTGTGCCTGCTGTGCTTGTGGCGCCTGTGTCTGATAGGATGTGTGATCCTGGGCACAACCCTCTCGTGTTTGTATCCAGTATGGCAGTGGATGACCTATCGCCCCTCCTAAATTTGTCCATTTTGTTGCATGTTTCCTCAGCTTCTATATACACGCTCAATATGTCCTGCTATCCCACAATTCCAAAACAATGGGGGCGGGCCTCTGGCAAACCCACCATTATATCCTCCCGTAGTGTTCTAACTTCCACCTTGGGTGTTCTGAATTCCACCTTGGGTGTTTTGAAATCCACCTCCTCTTCCTCTAAATCCTCCACCTCTACCTCGTGGCCAAAATCCATACCCACATTGATCCACTGGGTGTTCATTATTTGCCTGTGATGCACACTTTGTTTCTTGCATTCCTCCTCCTTCTCTATTTGTCAATACTGCCCCTTCTATAGCAAATGTTGGTCAATTTCTTCTGAACTAACTTGGCTTCCTCAATCTTCTTGTTCTCATCTTTCTTTTTATTCCTCTGTTGTAACAATTGGCAATAATGCACAATAGTCAACTGTATCTCAGCACACTGCTTCGCATCCATTTGCGTCTCAAGCTGCCATCTCTCTTGAATATCCTGAATATAAGCAATAGGGTCTTCATATTCTTTCATTTTACCTGTCATAATTGTACTCATATCTGACTTATTGGGATACTGTATCCGTAGAGCCCTCCAGACATCTGCTCTGCAATTATTAAATGGTGCTCCATCATGCACTGTGTTTTGTGCTGTCACACTTGCATATCCCGCTCGTTTCCAAATATTGCCAGCTCTCTCTCCAAGAATAGCAGCTAGTAGACCTTTTATGTCCCCTATGGCCAATATATTTCCCCCTGTCATTTTCTCTAATTCGTATATCCATTTTCCAGTCCCCGAAGGCAAACTAGGTAACCTACATTTTAAGTTATCCTTATCCATCTGGGGCCATAGAATATATTGCGTTCTTGCCCCCCCCCCATTCTCTAACAAGGGGAACTGTGTGAACCCCATCCCATTACTGGCCCCCATTATTTGTTTATTCAATCCAGGGGTAATCTCCCCTATTCGTCTTTGTGCTGGTAACAACCTTACCCTACTCACATAGGGTGGGGATTCTCCTCTTACACTGCACAATCACCTTATCCAGATTTTGACTTCCCAAGGGGACACATGTACCCTCCTCTTCTATCGTATGTCTTGGCTCCCTTTCCTAGTCTGTCATTGCCACACCCCAAATGGTGTGACTATCCTCCTCCTCTTCTCTATCTAAATCTAATCTACTCAAAGACAATGCTCTGCGTTCATCACCAAACATGTTTTCCTCTTCTTCCTGTGTTTTTGATATCGGGGATCGTCTGCTGCTCCCTTGAGTCCCATACTTGCTATTCTGCTTTATTTGCTGATATATCTTTATCAATCCTCTGTCCAATACTTTCTGCATCATATCTTTCCTCTTGTTGTGCAACTTTAGGTATTTCTTGTGTCATTTATTTCACTGGAAAACCTTCTCTTATCGTTTCTCATCACCCCTGTATTTCATCGCTCTTATTCGTTCTTTAAGAACAAGACTGGCGTCAAGATCTTGCTGCCTTCTATTCTGTTTTATTCCTCCTTCCACTTCCTTTGTTCTCTCACATCTCTTCTTGCCCTCTCTTCTTGCTTTTATGCTTACATTCTTACTTCTTCTCTTCGTTCTTCTTCTATGTAATCTTTTTTCCTTCACTCGTTGTTCCTCATCCTCTCTCTTTCTTTCTCTACTATCCCATTTTTCCTCTTCTTCTTTCCGACTGTCCTGCTTCCTTTGTTCCTCTGCTCACTTTTTGTCTTTCTGTTGTTCTTCTCCATTGTCACAGTTTATTACATGGCACAAGCAGGTCAAGGATCTCCTTCCCCTACAATGAATGTGGCGCACAATAAAAATGCTTTCGCTTTCTACAACAGAGATTCTTTCTTAAGTAGGCCTCCAACCCATCTCGCACCCAACCTCCACAAATACCCCATGCCACCATGTTCTTTCTGGAGAGGAGCGCCTGCTACCTTTTTTAGAAATATTTGCAAGGAACTTGGGGTTGGTCACCCTGAGTTACCTGGGGGCAACCCGACGTGGACTCCCTGCTCACTGTGCTCAGAGAGAGGCCCGACAAGGCTGAAACACGTGTATGGGGTTGCTGTTGGTACTTTTGTTCAGAGAGGAATTGCCATAGCATTTCGGTGCTGGACTGCCCATGTGGGCGGGACAAAGACTGATATGCAAATGGGTATTTCCCATCTGTGAAAGGTACAGTGAGCAAAAAGTGTGTGCTGCAAAATCCCATCTCAGAACAGGTTATCATGCCATGTTCTTTCTGGAGAGGAGCGCCTGCTACCGTTTTTTGAAATATTCACAACGGACTAGGAACCAGGCCAGTGTGTATCAATGAAATATTTATTGATGTATTATTTAATATCAAATGAGAATCAACCAATTACAACAGCCACCAATGTTGTGGCAACACAAACCGCAATATCCTTTTTGATGAAGCAGTACACTGAGATAACTCAAACTATACAGCACAAGAATTGACGTTTACTTTCAAAACACCAATAAAATGAATGCACACAAACAGGAAAATGCATATGCACAAAATAATGCTAAAGTCCCAGTAAACTCCCCTCCCCCCCGACCTCCACTAGGCTGGTCAGTTTTAGATGGAAGGCAGTGGCAGGGAGTGGAAACAAAAGGTGAAAAACAGATTTGGGATCTAGTTCATAGAAACAATATGGGCAGCAAGCAAAGAATGGGACAATTAGTTTTGGAGCACAATGAAATGATGGGGTTTTAATCATTTAGCACTACTGCTATGGAAAAGAACAGAAGGACAGTCGTACTGCTTACACTTAAAAGACAGGTATTGCTTTAGAGAATACTAGTCAGCATACCAGGGGAAAGAGGAACAGAGTGGGAAAATCATTTGTTTGGTATTCAACACATGGGCAATGGAAAAGTAAATGCAAATGGAAATAAGTTTAACCTCACAATGGGGAAAGAGGAACAGAATGGGAAAATCAATTTTGGGGATGTTAAGCACAATTTCAATGGGAAAGAAAATGCTTACTGATACTTAAAATGACAGACAACCTCTGGGGAAGGAGGTAGCTCCCAAGAAGAAAATCAGTTTTGGGCTAAGATGACAGATGGAAAAATATAGTTGCAGATGGAAATTCATTTAGCAGAGCACAATTTAAACACAGGGACAGATTCATAGATTTGTTTCTCGTATCATAATGGGATTAATTCTTTTAGGCAACCATTTATAACTATAACAATTCACTAGGCACCGGGAGGAGATGGTTAGTTTCGCATTCCAACCATACAAATCCAGTGAAATCAATGGGGAAATTAATTGATTTACTTACAAAAATATACTAAGGATTTACTGAGGCAAATGGGGGTTCTTCAATGGGGAATTACTAACATACACAGGCAAAGAAGGGGTCTTCAATGGGAAAATGACTGAAATACAGAGGTAAACAAGGAAGGGGATTTTTCCCTGGGGGGATCTCTATGGCAATGCTGAAAGAATATAGGGCTTTTGCAATCTATGTCTTGGGGATGACTACTTACAGAAGAGGTCTGGACTGGAAATCAGGTAGCATCAGGGCACTGCTGGGATAGCCAATGGGGTCAGTCAAGGATGCCCTCTTTCCTCCAAGGTATCCCAAGGCAGCTACTAAACTTCCTGGATCCACTGCAAGTTAGGCCACACTGTGCTGGGATGGTTCACCAGATTTCACCAGCCACGTGCCTCAGGATTTAGTGGGAAATGGCCTGATTTGAGGCGGGGCTACCTAGTTGTAGGGCAAATGAGATCACTAATGTGTCATGGTTCCAGCGGAAGGGATTGGTTACTGTCCAATAATCCACACCCACCTGTGCAAATGTGGGAGCGCTTTGGACTAGCTAGGGGAAGAGACCCCTCCATCACCTTACTTTGACAGGGGGTGTTACGCTCATCTGGCTCCCACAGGGGCGTCGATCCGAACTGGACAGCTGCGGTCTCCACCAATGTGACGTGTAGTGCCGAGAGGACAGATTGGACTGGCCCACCCAGCTTGGTTTTCTTGGCCCGTAGGAGTATTCTTCTCTAAATGGAGAAAGGGAATTAACCACCCATGGAGTTGAGAGTTAACCCCCACTTCCCCCTGCTGTTCTCCCCACTGATCGGCTCTAATGTCTCTTCTTAAAGTCTCACCTGATGGTTTGGAAGGATGAGCTCTCCATCCTGCATCGGGCACAGGGGTGCGTGGATAACCAGTTGCTTCACTGGTTGAAGGAATTGGTGAGTTTCAGAACATTGTAGTTCGTCAGAGTTCAAATGTGTGACTTTCACTCTTGTCAGATTCCTTGCAGTTTGCAGCTTGATCCCAGCGAAAAGTTCCTCGTGGTAGCTGAAGAAGTTCAGGTAAGGATTTGTCTTATCCAACACAGTTCAATAAAATAAGGCCAGAATGTAACCTGTTGCTTACTCCCTTATTCAGGTGCAGAGAGAAAATATGAAGTTCGGGGAATAATGCCTCCGGCGGTAAAATTAGGTAAGTCTATTGTGGTGAGAAGGATTCCCCTTGCTTGTTCCTTTGTCTCACCTTGTTGTTCTTTTGTTCCCCTTAGGGGCCGGGGTACGGCAAGGATGCTATGTAGTCTGCGCCGACCCGTGAAGAGGAATAGTACCCCTGGCGGTAAATCAGGTATGACTATGGGGGTAGTTACTATTGCCTCTGTTTATTCCCTTGGCTCACCTTTGCTGTTCTTGTGTTCCCCTTAGGTGCCGGAGTGTGGCGGGAACGTGCAGAAGAATGCAGTGGATCGTGAGAATGCTGCGAAGGCCGGTAAATTCAGCGCGGCGCTGCAGCAGTCGAGGCGGCGCGCGTGAAATACTTCTTTCTTCCAGCTCGAAGGCGCTGTGGATCCGGAATTCAGGTAAGGATCGAAGGTATTGCTCTTGTTCTAACCTTTTCTCCTTCTGTTTTCCCCCTTTTTCTAGGAGCTGCAGACTCGAGGCGGGCGTGGCAGAAGCATGGATGCAGGCTTGCAGACACAGTGAGCTTTACGCTGCTGGATGCAGAATAACGCGAAGCATGTGCTGCTCTTCGGGCATGGTTTATATAGCCTCCAAAGTAGTCCCAGGTAAGTATTCCTCCCCAGCTCCACCCGAGTAAAAAATAGTCCCAAGGTAAAATAGTCCCTTCCAAGCCTCATTTGGCTTGGAGCTCTTGCAGCATGGTCTGCATCAGGTAAGTTTGCAGCATGGTCTGCATTAGGTAAGTTCTACTCTATGAGCCTGGCACTTACGGCGCCAGGACTGACTCTCCATATGAGCCTGGCACCATAGGTGCCAGGACCACACCCAAACAGCCCCTAGCAGGGGTTTTTGGGCTTGCTCAAAATAACTTGATGCCTGCTTCCGGGGGTTGCTGGACCTGGTCTGGATCACCAGGGGTAGGCATCATGACAGGGGGCTTGGTCTGGTTCAGGGACATAGAAATCTCACTGCATGACAAGTGTCCTTAACCTTCATATTATGACACATATGAAGGCATTTCTGAACACTATATTTTACTGCAAGTCAAATAACAAAACTCAGAAGTTTGTATGCTATTTCTTTGCAGAGCTACAGTTTTTCCTTATTTACTCTAAAATTATATTAGTGAAAAATATGGTGCTCGGTGGGTGGAATATGAATGATATCTTGCATGGTTAATCAACTTTTCATGTCTCTCAACTACACAAGGAAGGCCCCATGATGTTTTCATAAATATCTTGGGTTGTGTAGGTCCCACCAAAATCGTTTTTGGGTGACATAGAACCACCTGCCTGACACCTTTTCAGAAATCCTACAATGACTATTGTGGGATAAATATTCTTGATTTTATATGATAAAAATAATTTCTCCCATTTTACGCAATGGGCAGTCAACTCCCACTTTGACTTCTGGCCCCCATCCTTGTAGTCTCTGTTCCTGGCTGTGACATCAAGCTGGGCCCTGTGTTGAGATTAGATTGCACATTCCAAGAGCCAATGCAGGTTTTTATGGCAGCTTGTGGGGCCTACGGTCATAAAACTGGAGAGCAGAACCATCCTTATCTCGCCACACCACAAATAAGATCTCTACAAGTATTTAAATTGTATTTTTAAGGTAAACCCTCATGTTTGAAGCTCACAGGCCCCTCTTGGTCTCCATAACAGCCTAAAGAGAGGATTTCAGTTTTCACATCTGAGGGAATCGCAAGCAGACCAAAGACTTTTTAGCTTGCATTTTAAATTGACATGAAGTCTTGAAAGGCACACAATTAATATGTTTAAATATCACTGCAAATGTATTCCCTGCCTACAGTGGTTAAATGAGGGTAACATAATTACACGTTAAAGGCTTTGGGGCACATCTGGCTGTGCAGAGTAGCACTTTAGAGGCAAAATTGAAATGTCATTTTGTTAGTTTTCAGCCGTGAAAAAGGCCTTAATTTTACTGCAATAGTTTCATCGAGTTCAGCCTCCCAGCATGACAGAAACCAAGTTTATATAGTTTACAAATCTTGCACATATTTTGATGACCATGGGTCTCATTACACGGTAGGCGGTGGACCAAGGTGCTACTAGCACCTTGGTCCATGCCGGTAAAATACCGGCACCGCCTTGGAGGAAAGGGGAATTGCCGCCCTATTCCAAGGTTGGTGGGGCGGTAATTCCTCCTTCCCCCATTGCCCTTCCCCATTCCCATTTTTGCCCCATAGGGCATAATGGGAATGGGGAAGGTGCTAATTACGGTACCGCAAATTGCGGTACCGTAATAAGCACCCTGGTCCCTTTGTGGGTTGGTTTTTAACGCCTGCTAAAAAGCAGGCGTTAAAGTACCAACCCGCAAAGGGACCTCGTAATCAGGCGGTAAGGGTTAACGGTCATCGGTACCATTACCGGTGACCATTAACCCTTACCGCCTTCCGTGTAATGAGACCCCATATCTTTAGTTTAAAGGGAAAAGCAGAATTACTCATTTGCGTTTAATGTTGATAACGGAAGGCAATCTGCTTCACTGCAGCTGCTGCTTGCAATACTGACTTCCCATTGAGGGTTCTGTGGACTGTAGTTCCTGTGGATGTTACTTCACGTCTCCAATAATTTTGGCACACCCTTATGCCAGGCAATTGGCATTTTTATGCATCTCAATGTTTTGAGGCTCATTTTCACTCCTTGTTGCTTAGAAAGTATAGGGCCTCATTTCTACTTTATTTTGGTGCAGGCCTGGGAATTTGGGGAATCCTCATAACTGACTCTATACTTTTTATTTCTTGCATTTAGGGGTCATTTGACCCCACACTTTATTTATTTTCCCGTTGTTCCCTGCTTTTCCTTCATTGCTCATCCTCCTCACCCTCTTTTCTCGTTCCCTATCCTTCTTTTCTTGCTCATCTTTATCTTCTTTTTGCCTACCTCCTTGATGCTTTTCCCATCTAACTTGAGTAATATCTGTCCTCCCATCCTTTAGTTCTGTACTAGCATTACTTCGTCGAACCTATCCTTCTCTCCTTTCCATCTCTTAATTTCCTTGTCTATATCTGTTGATATATATTTAATCTCTCGCCTTGTTCCTCATTATCTCGTATGAATCTACACTCATCTTCCTTCTTTTTACTTTCTTCTAGACTGTCATTGCTACTATACGCGCGGGGAGAGGGGTGGTGCATATACCGGATTAATATACCCTGCGTCTGCTTTTAAAGGATAACATCATGTGTCCTCTGCATCTACATTCTTAGTTTCAGGTGGAGTAAGAGGAGCCGAGTGCTCGATGCCCTCCCCTTTATGCTGATTAAGCATCCACTCCTCTGGTGGCGTGTCCTCTTTCTCCTCTTGATACATTTTCCAGAGTTCTAAAACTGCCAGTCTTTTCTCTAATTTGCTTTCTGTGTACTCAGCGGTCACATATGCGGTCATGTGTTGTAATACTGCCTTTGACAATGATCCCCTTGCTGCCATGGCATTAACATTTAATCAGCAGTGCCCTTTACTCATTCTGCACTTTACTGTTTGAGCTTGGGCGCATGTCGTGGTCATGTTTTACAAAGGTGCCTAATAGGAGTAGCCTCCATTATGACAAGTCACAATTAACTGTCGATACTTACCAGATCGTTACCTTCTTATATTTAATAAATCTCTACTTATCTCAAAGCTTATTGCTCATCACTTTTAATCTCAAAACAATAATATGAGCAAGTACCATCAATCGCTGCTCAATCCTTTTTTGTCTCAACAAACTATCGTCTTCTGACTGGCCCTGTCTGTCTTCTGACAGGGGCCAATTGTTTACTACACTTAACTCAAAACAACTTCAATTCCAAATTTCACAATTTATCACCTTTCAAAACTTCATACATCAAATAATAATCAAAATATTAACACAACACACATTATTAACCCCTGTGATCACCTTCTCTTTTCCCTATAATCATTTATAGTAAGAGGTATTCTTCCTTCGCCTCCAATTATATTACCCCATACAGAGTTTAAGACGTCACCTTCCATGGTCCTGACCGTGTGTATCCTCTCTCTTCATATTCTGACTGGAATTTGAGACATCTTCTTCTATCTCCCTTGAAATAGGATTACCTAAGCATTCTTTTATCCACACAAAATTCCTGTTACCCAACTTATTTTCATATAATATCACTATCTCAGGCCTTTATATTGTCATTTCCCTTAGTCTACTTACATCCGTTTAATTGACTCGAGGCTTTTGGTATCGATTCCTCCTCCAATCCGACCACTTTGCCTTTCATCCGGGGAGCACCCGTGGAAACCGAGCAGAGATTTCTCTTGCAAGTTTAGTTCTATCGGCTGCTCTCCACAGGAAACTACATGATCTTCCAGCTAATGGCGGAGGATGCCTGATCATCCGAAAATTCTGAAGTCAAACTAGTTTTGATCGAAACCATCTGCACCGCTACCTCATGGGTTTATGGCCTTTGGAACATGCATCTGTTACTGAATGGTATTACACCAGAATAATTCTGAGTTCAAATAACCAGACAAACTCAAGAAGATGGTAAGTTGCTGTTTTATTAGCAATTATCTAAAACAAGGAGTTACAACGAACATCAAAGAGGAACGTGCGCTCATTCTGGGCGATTTCCACATGTAAAACAGTGATATACTCCCTTTGTGCATCAGAATGTCGTCACGCTACATGGCAAAAGTGAAAAACCTATCAAGGGTCGGGATTGGTTAAGGCACACATCTACATATACAATCATATAGGAGCTAGGTTCGTTATTAGTGGTCCAATATCAGGTGGACAACTCATGACTACCTCTTCAAATGTGTCATTTTATGAAAATCAGTTACACCGTGTTTCATTGGTTTCTCAAGCTATAAGGTCCTTCGTTATATGGACCAATACAATTGGTTTGGCAGGCTCGTGCCATGTCTGGAACATTCGGTTCCATTAGCAGCACATAAGCCAAGTCCCAGGTGCAAGTAGATAGGACATGAGGCTGCCCTATAACCCAATCAGCCCAGCATCTCTCATCACCCATGCCTTCTGCCATGGAATTCTCTTTGCACTTGGCCTTGCAGAGTATTCTTGTCCTAGGAATGCAACCTGAGTGAGGGCACTCGCTATTGTGTCTGGAACTCCAAGTTCAAGTCCTATTTCCAGCCTCAACTCACGTGAGTTGAGACCACGATTCGCTTTATTCTAAGCTTTTAAATGTTTTAAATGAATTAAGACTTAGCATCCTTTGGGTTCTTTCTTGCACCTTAATGTGAGAAGATTCATCCTCCGCACACATGTTCTTCTTCAGCGTAGATAGCTGACCACGACTTTTCAGTTCTTGACTTCAGGCCAGACAGCATCCCAACGCAACTCCAACAACCTGCTATTCTACTGCGACACAGCCTTTCATTCTCTCCATGGTTCTTTGGCCTATTTTATGTTATGATACCAATGTTCAGTTTCTGTACAATGGTGGCTCTGCCTGCATTCTATTCACTACTTGTAGCTAGCCTATCCAATGACTTGATCTATCTTGCATTTTAGCATATGTACATTCATTATACTTCTGATTTCTGCTGCATTTTCTAACGTGTAATCTTGTTCTTATACACTTTTACAGTTCACTTGATTTGTTACTTCAACATTTCTCCTCTAGGATCCATACATCGTCTTCATGCAGTATTTCAGGACATTGTGCACACTTTCTTATGACATCATCAGTTCATTTTCTTTGCACTTTCTCATATTACTTCAGGAATCTTCTTCTGCAGGTTGTCATCAACTCGAGGGTACATTCAACATGGTTGTGTTAATGGATACCTTCTTCCAAATACTTGCTGCAGTATTGGTACAATAGCCAGTGTTAGACGGGGTATGGTCTCATGTCTCTAATACAGGGGAGCCAGGGGGTAGGATCTCCTGCGGATGTGTACGTCTGTTCCTCTACAAAAGGGATGCAGCTAAGGGCCAGGATCTTCCCCTGCCTGGGCCTTATACCAGAGATGGCCCCAACAAGTGCTTGCAACATCACCTAGTTCCTTTTCCAACTTGTGAGGTAAGTCTTGTGTTTGACCTGCATTGGGCAAAGGAAAGCACTGCTCCTTTACAACATGACTGCCCTGTGCCCTTCCCTTTGTTGCCTGCCGTCGTTTGACCCGAATCCCGCCTCCCCATGGATTGGAGGGATGCCTGATTATACCAGCCACTTTTAGTGAGCCGGCATGGCAAAGTCCAGGGCTTCCGGTGGTTCTGCGCTTTTCTATGCCCCTCTCATCTTCAGTTAATCTGCTTCTTCTCTGCATGCCTCCTGTTTGTTGCCTGCTGCGACACCATTTGCACCGAAGGTAAGGTATGCCTGATCCCCTACCCGTTGGCGCAGTCCCTCTTGACTGCTTCCTATGCCACACATTTCAGATATTGCGGCATAGCTCTGTATCCTGAACTTTGGACCCTCACATAATTTGACCCTTACTTCTTCTGGACTATGTAATTTCCTTCTCCTCCTGGCCTCCTGCTTCTTTTATTGCATACACTATCCAGTTCTTGCTGCCTGCCCAGGACACAATGCTGATTTCTCCATGTTGCTTGCAATTTGTCCTGTGGGTTTGGCTCTTCCTCTATGCACACTTCCCTATGCCTAGCAGATCCTCATCTCCCCTTACTCCCTTGTGGCCACTACTCTCATATCTCTGCTGCATTGCTTCTATGTGCTTGCTGTCTCCTTTCCTTCCTGTCCTCTCTAATGCCTTTTGTTTTATTATATTTCTCCTCCCCTTTTTCACTGTTCACATGTCTCCCTGTGTGTCTCTCATCTTGCACTCAGTGTGGTTTCTTCAACCCTTAGTTGCCTTCCTGTTGAGCCCTAATTGTGTCTCTGCATGTCTGTTGTAGCCCCTCATTCCATGAGGCAAGGCTTTTCCAGTCTGCATTCACTCACTCAAGGCTTGACATATGTGCATTCTTGGACTTGAGAGAGTACTGCCACGACACCCACTTGGGAGGCATCTGTATGTAAGTATAAATGGATCATCGAAAGAGGGCATTCTTAAAAGTAGGGGATGACAAGGGAGTTTCCCAACATCCTTAGGCCTTCTCAGTATTGTAATTCCATTGGATGCAATTAAATATGGGTCTTTTCAGCTGGTATATCAGAGGTCTTGCGATGCTTGAAAAGGTGAGAATGTAGCGCACTAAGCCAGGAAAAGCTTGCAATCACTACTTCATCTTGGGAATCGTGATTGTCTGGATGCATTCTACTTTTTGCCTTTTGTGGTTGAAGTGTCCCTTTTCTGATATGGAAGGCCAAGTACCTGACTGAGGCAAGAGCAATGCGACATTTCATTGGATTGACCTTAATGCCGGCTACCTGACACTTTGGGCTCCCAGATATAGTTGTCTCATATGGTTGGCCCAGTTTAGACTGTATACCACAATGCTACGTAGGTTCCGCAAAGGCCTGAGAAGGCTGACATAATGTCTATTAACTATTGAAAGGTACCAGGTGCCCAATATAGCCCAAAGGGGAGGATGGTGAATTAGGAGTGGCCCATAGATCCGAGGAAGGCCGGTTTATCTCAATCTTATGGTTAATGCAAGGGTGAAGATATATTTTGCTGGTTCGTGCCTATTGATCATCTCGTAGGCTCTCAGTAAGGGAACAATGGCAACAGTGTGTTCTCGGATTTAACAATAAGTCTTAACACATGTCCTATACAACGCAGTTCAGCTAGTGTCCACATTCAGTATTTGTATAACATTGCAGTCGATGTATGTCCGTGGATCGGGCTTGTTGGCGCAGACAATCCTCTGTCTACAAGTCAGGCATGGGACAAGGTCTCTTTACTCGACCCAAACATTCGGCCAACGGACAGTTTATACATTAACTCACGTACAAGGTTCAGGACGGCTCAGTTACAAGCGGGAAACACTGTCCACCATTTTAGAACACAGAATTGCTTTGGAGTAGAAATCAAAATGGCGGATGGACCTAAAATGGCAGCAATGTCGATCTAGAATCAGAACTTTGCAACACGGTTTTCTTTGCAGAGCGACTGGGCTTAGGCCAATATAAACAATAAAGGAGGCACAACATGATATCTCGTTTAACATTACCACACCATTTCCACGCCATCACCGCCACAGTGGCATGGGCCCCCGCCAGGGGTCTCCAGACCTTGGTCTGTGGAGAGGAGAGGAAGGGTAACTGGGAGCAGGTTTAGCGAACATATTGAGAGTATTGTAATGGCAAGAGCAGGTGAGGAAGGCAGGCCTTGTTTGCAGAATGTAGGTAAGGTTAGGTAACCCGGAAGGAGATTGCGCCCAATATTCAAAGTTGAAATATATTTATTGTTATACAAAGTGCCCTTTTATGATGACACGTGTTTCGGTCTACCATAAGACCTTTTTCAAATCAGGGCTATTATCCTATCATAGCACCATATATTGATAGTAACAATAGATATACATGAAAAGAACAAAGAATACAATGGTTCACATATGTACATTTCAAGTGCAATCCATTTCGAGGATCAAAGAACAAAAAACAATGATACCAAGAAAATAAATAATGGTAAGAGTAAAAAATACAAATATAAATAAAAAGCCAGACACAAAGAGGGTGGGGGAAGGGGATGGATAAGTAAGGGATACAAAAGTAGATGCAAACAGTTAATTAGGTTTGTGCTAATTAGTATGCATCCATCAAAACTATGAATTAGTGTTCAACATTTTACCTTCGAAGTCCTCTAATGCCCCTGTATAGTTTTGGCAAGTTTGTTCCATATTGAGTTGGGTTAGATCCCTACGGATAGGAAAGTTTTAAATGTCATTTCTGTGACCCATTTGTATTCCAAGAAGATATATGCGTGCTTCCATCACATTCTCCTATCAGACTGTGGAGTTTAAAATAATCTTTCAGATATTCTTCTATAAATAGATGAACTATTAATGTTAGTGTCACTAATATTACACTTTGAATAGCAGACAATACGATAGATCTCCAAAAATACGTCATATCGTGGTGCGGGCTCCGCCCAAAGGTAGCTGCATGCGTACCCGAGCCGGGTACCTTTTTGCCTAGTTCATATATGAGCATTGAATTGTTAGACGGTCTCTTACCTTGACTAAGTCTCCGCGTCTGATCGCGTACCGCAAAAATCTGGAGGGGGCGTATGTAGTCGTCCTCTCTGTATATATTGGTTAGCTCAGTGTTACTATGGTAGCGGACCTCTGATGAAGTCCTTTGTCTCTGTTTTAGTGAGGGACAACATGGCGGCCATGTTGTACTGTACTCGGTTTGCCTTGAAACCGAGCACAGTATACATGGTGCACATTATCGTACTTTGATTATTATCACTGAATGTTAATCATTAGTAGTCCATTTAATTTCAAGATAAATTGTGCATCTTTACTGTTTTAAAATTCGAAGTCAGTGATTACTACTTAGATTCTGTAATACGTGCTGCAAAGTGAAATGGCAAGCCTCAGTGCCTATTTTCCTAGGCACATTACGCTAAGATTGTGAAAAAGCTAAATGTTATATATACATTAATGAATATCTTTGGATGCGAGCATTACTCTTTTTGGTGCTTATTACAGCATTTTACTTTCTATTTCTAATGGATGGTTGGCCACAGTCTGGAGGCTATTATGATGATAGTACCAAGTATTAGAGGGCGAATCTAGGCCCTTATTCAATCTCTTATTCAAACCAATGCATTTAATGATGACAGTATAGTAAATACCAAATTATATACTAACACTTATTAATCAATTTTATTTTGAGATAACTTGTGAGCCTTGTCTGTTTAAAATATATTTTTATAGTTACTATTTTCCTTTCTGCAATGCGTGCTTACAAAAGCGAGGTAACATTCCTCTGTACCTGTGTACTCGAGCGTGTTAGGATGAGATTTATTAAATAACTGGGTGTTATATGAACATTAGTGTTAGTGGAAAGCCCCAGTCTATGGGCTATTAAGGTGTTAGTGAGAAGTGTTTTACAGGGCAAATCTCTATCCCTTATTCAAGTTTGGTACGTATTCACGATAACAATATAATAGTTTCAAAGCTCAAATCCATGTCCAAAGTGATGCATTTTTGATTACCAGTATATATTCCTGCATTAGGACATATCATTCTACTACATTATAATTTCATAGTAGTTTCTCAGGTTTCTAAAGAAAAGACACCATTTCATTGTCTGTGTTAAGACCAAGAATCGTAGCATTCAGTTTGCAAATTAATTTCGCCTCTGTTTGTCTTAGTTTCTTTTCCCTGTAACCTCCTCGTCTTCCTGGTGTCACTCTTTGTAGACCAATAAACTTGATGTCTGCCTTGTTGTCCATTTGATGTTTATCTTGCCAATGGCATGCTAATGGTAGTTTTGGGTCTTGACTCCCAATTTTCGCTAAGTGTTCTCTAATTCGGGTTCTGAGTTCTCTGATCGTGCTGCCAATATAGACCAAATTACACACACAAATGATTCCATAGACCACATATTTTGTCCTACAATTGATGGATTGTCTTATCTTCAGGGTCTTGTTGTTGGTGCTGCAGAATTGATCCGTTTTTGGATGTGCATATTTGCACATTGTGCATGTCCCACATTTTCTGAATCCGTTAGTTGTTACTTTTAGCCAATTAGATGTTTCCTCCATATCTGGCTCCGCCGGTAAATTTGATGGGCTTAATTTATTTTTCAAAGTTTGCGCTCTTTTAAAGGTGATCCTAGGTTTATCATCAACATAGTTGGCAATATTGTCATCTAATTTTAAAAGATACCAATGTTTGGCCAGAATTGTTCCTTGGTAATAGCGTTTGCTCTTGTGTTATCGATAAGATTTTGTTCAGGGCTTTACTGACACATTGTTCCGAATATCCTCTATCCAAGAATCTTGCTTTTAGTAACTTGCATTCTTGTTCAAAATGTGCATTTGTTTGGCAATTTCTTCTTGCTCTTAAGAATTCCCCTGATGGTATATTCCGGATGGTTGGTCTGTGGTGGCAGCTTGCTGCATGTAGCGTAGAGTTCACTTCAGTGGGCTTCCTATATGTACATGTTCTGATTTGGTTCTGTTCTATATAGATTGTAAGGTCTAGAAAGTTAATACTTTTTGCATCACAGACCCTTGTGAATTCAATTCCCATTTCATTGTGATTGATCCTGTTCTGAAATTCTATGAACGGCAATTCTGTTCCTTTCCATAGTATTAGAACATCATCTATATATCTAAACCAATGCACAAGTTCTTTTTGGTATGCTTTGTCCTGGTAAATAATTGTGTCTTCAAATAGGCCCATAAAAATGTTAGCTAGGGCAGGGGCATATTTGGTGCCGATTGCAACTCCCTTTGTTTGTTTAAAGTATGTATTATTGAAATTAAAGATGTTACATTCAAAAGAAGATTCCAACATTTCCTTTATCATTTGGATCTGGTGATACATTGATGCCGAGTCCTCCTTAAAGGTATGGTCTATTGCTTTTAGTGCCCATGTATGCTGGATCGATGTATACAGTGCTTTTACATCCAATGTCGCTAATAGGCAATCATTTTCCCAGTTCCAAGATTTAAGCTTGATAAGTACTTCAGTTGTATCTTTAAGATACGCTTTCAATTTCATGGCTCTAGGTCTTAAGATGTTATCTAGATACTGCGAAATATTTTCCGTTGCCCAGCCAATTCCATTGAGAATCGGTCGGCCTTCCGGTATTGAATCGTAATCCTTATGAACCTTTGGTAAAAAGTACATAATTGGTGTAGTAGGGTCTTTGACTAGAAGATAACTCCTTTCATTATCCGTAAGAAGACCTTTTCGGTGCCAGTCATAGATTTTCAATTCCAATTTGTGTATTATTTCTTTAGTCGGGTTTCCAGACAATGTTTCATAGCAACCCGGGGTATTTAAGTGTCTCATAGCCATATCGATGTAATTTTCTCTATCCATAATAACAATATTGCCCCCCTTGTCCGCCTCTTTAATTACTATGGAGTGGTCAGTCTCCAGTTTGCGTAGGGCTTCCTGTTCTTTCCTAGTGAGATTATGTTTGGCTTCCGGCTGTTTCCTTCTTTGGTCTATCCGATAGAGGTCTTGCGATACCGCCTTGCAGAAGGTAACAATAGTATTATCTGTTGTAAATTGTGGTACAAATCTAGATGCTGGTTTCAGCTCTTTAGTTGGTAGTAGATCTGGTTTCACAGATAGATCTCGTAATACATCAGTGATGTCATAATCCTCAGGTTCTGTGATGGATCTGAGTAGGTGTATTTCTTCTATTTCTTTGATGCTTAAGTCACTTGGTATGTTCTTTAATTGCTGTTGGTAATTCCCTGGTGCTTTGGTAGCAAAGAACTTTTTAAGTTTCAATTTTCTTACGAATTTAAATAAATCAATATGTAGGTCAATTTCATTGTGATTCGCCGAAGGGGCGAATGAGAGTCCTTTGTTAAGTAGTTGGCTTTCTTCCGATGATATTGTTCTACTAGATAAGTTAAGGATCAGATTATGCTCTATTTCACTCTGTTTATTTCTTTTGAGGTTGCTCTGGTAAGCCTTTTGTTTGCAGAATGCTCCTGAGGGCGATCTTAGGCCCAGGAGGGCGGTTGCTAGTACTTTCTGAATGTACCAGAATGAGTGAGTGAATGGTTGAATGATGGGCCTGAGTTGTGCCGCGGCGTATTCTTGATGACGGACAAGTGATGGAAAAATACTGCAACTCGACTTAAGCAATAAACACCTATGGGCAGATTCAGGTAAGTGGGGTTGGGGTTGGGGTGAGAGGGGAGCAGTTGAGGTAGGTGGGCATTGGGGTGGGTACAAGTGGGTGTGGAGGAGCACTTATGTGGTGCCCTGCAGGTAAGATGGCAGCCTTCTGCTTCTGAGGAGGCTTGGAACAAGGGCTTGACCCTGTGGTAAATCCCTCGTTTTGAGCTTCCTGATTGGCTGGGAGTCCGTCTGACTACCCTACCAGTGTGCTAATACATATTATGAGGCCATTGGTGGGAAATGAGTGTGCCACCACTTCAGTGTATGAGGTCAATCATTTGGGTAAGACTCCACTGCAAAGTTTGAGGGACATGTGTGAGACTACATTGAAGTATATATAGTCAGTAAAATAGGAATGAGACACCATAGCTGTGCACATGGTCAATGATGTAAGTGAAACTCCATTGATATTTCATAGACCAGTCATTGAGAATGCACGAGCGTCCTTTGGAGTGTATATGTTCAGTAATGCCGGGATGAGTATGAGCCCATTGTAGTGTCAAAATAGATTGTTGTAGCAGTGAGTGAGACCGCATTGAAATCAGAAAACCATTATATAAATGCATGAGGCCAGTCATTCGGGTATGGGCAATACCCTATTGCAGTGTCTAAGATTTTTGATAGTGAATGATTGAGACTCCATTGACGTGTAGAAACACAGTGACGCAGGAATGATTGAGACTCCATTGAAGTGCCTGAACACAGTTCTGTTAGAATAAGTGAGGTGTATGAACACACTGTTGCAGGAATGATTTAGGCTCCATTGAAGTATATGAAGACAATGTTGCAGGAGTGAGACTCCACTGAAGTGCATGAACACAGTGTTGCAGTAATGAGTGAGAGTCCATTGAAGTGTCTGAACACAGTGATGTAAGAATGATTGAGACTCCATTGAAGCTTAGGAACACACTGTTGCAGGAATGAGTGAGACTCCATTGAAGTGTCTGAACACAGTAATGCAGACATTATTTGGACTCCATTGAAGTGTGTGGACACAGTATTGCAGGAATGATTGAGACTCCATTGAAGTGTATGAACACTGTTGCAGGAATGCGTGAGAATGCATGAGACTTCATTGAAGTGTATGAACACAGTATTGCAGGGATGATTGAGACTCCATTGTGGCGTGTGAACACAGTAATGAAGGAATGATTGAGACTCCATTGAAGCTTATGAACACAGTGTTGCAGGAATGATTGAGACTCCATTGAAGTGTATGAACACAGTGATGCAGGAATGCGTGAGAGTCCACTGAAGTGTGTGAAGACAGTGATGCAGGAGGGAGTGAGACTCCACTGCAGTCTTTCAGCCCAGTGATGAGAAATGAGTGCAAGTCTGCTGCAGCCCCCGATGACTTGACGAAGGAACCAGTGAGGCATCTTTGAAGCGTACGAGGCCAGTGATGGCGCAGACTCAATGGAAGGGCGAGAGGTTGTGAGGAGGGAAGTTACAGCTCACAACAAGTTGTGGAATTACATAACATATCAAAAAAGAAACTTGTAAGCAAGTATCAAAAAAATATAACAGCCTTTAGAGATATTTTAAAAACGTCAGATGAGCCGCGTTGCAATAATAAAGATAATTAGGCTCATAGCTACACATGGCAGTTCATTTAAAATGAAACAAAGAGTAAAGGTATGATTTGAGTAAAATATCTTTTGTTTATTTCTCAGAAAGTATGAATGGACATTTTTAGCAGCCAGGGAATGCTGGCTAGCCAATCAGCAGGCGAGGAAGGCAGGCTTTATTTGCAGATGAAAGCCTGCATTCCGCTGTTCTGTCAGTCTTCTTCTTAATTATCGGATGCGTGGGCGGACCCACGCAGGCACTTCCCCATCCTAAAGGATGATGTGCACCCTGCTATGTGTGTGCGTGTGCTGTCAGTCTCTGCGTGCCTCGGGCAAAGCTGCCGCTCCCCCGCTCTCACTCAGCGTTCCCTCCTAGAACCCGCACTTCGCCCTCCCAGAAGCCCCCTCGCTCCACAAACCCCCCCACGCCCCCTCCCTCAACCACCCCTATCCAGGCTCGGACTGGTCTCTCGGGCAACATGGCTATGCCCGAACCAGAACCAAAAACGCTAAACGCTAGTGTAGGCCGGTTATTGTGAGTCAAAATGGGACACTTTTTTTGCGCCACGCGGGCCACGTTGATAAGTTACTTCACACTACGGCTAGTAGTTTTATTTATTTATTTATTTATTTCATTTCTTGTCAAGCGCCACATGCCCATAGGCTTCAGGGCGCACAATGGCCAGTGTCACCGAATGAATGTTCTTTAAAATACACAATTGCCATTTCATTTGATGGAAAGCCTCACCCTTGGATACTACTCAAACAGTCTGCCACCAAAGGAATGAATTGCCATTTGCCACTGTGGGCCACTTTTCATTGGTAATGACCAATGGTATGCAGCACTATTGCTTAATTAAAAAGGTATCAGTTAAGTGACAGTAAATATTCATTTTGTATGCTACATTTGGGAACATTACAAGCAGTTGATGTGAAGGCTGGTGTCTGTAGATTTGCGTCCATGGGTAAGGATTTGAGGCTAGTGGAGAACAGGAGGAGGCAAGGTGGCGGTCTGCAGTGCAGGGATCAAAGCAGGCGCAGAAAGCAGGAGCATGCCTTGAAATGCCTTGAAATGCAATCCGAGGAATGCAAGGGTTTGATCAAAGGCTGAAGGCCTTGAGTTCAGCCATCTCCCGAAAGACAGAGCTTTTGCATTGAAAATCAATGGGAGCTCATTTAAAAAATAAATATATTGCAGGGGAAGGACCCTTTATATTTACACTTGCAGTAAGCGGTCCTCTCCGAGCAATCTGGAATGTTTGCATTTGGCTATTGGGGGGTTGCTTGCGACACCTATAAGCCGTAACTATTACATTAGGGTACATATAGGGAGGACTGGCATATGAGGAGGGACGCACAGCCTGCAGGTGTTCTTTGGTTATTTGCCCACCCATTGACTGCCCATTGCCATGCTAATCCCTATGGCCATTCCCACCCAGTTCCTACCCCTACCACCCAAATCACCTCCTCATGATGATACTTCGCTTAGTTGTTATGCCTGGTTAATAGGACCGTGCTCTCGATTCTGAGGCACAAAGGGACTACAATATGAACAAGAACAAATTGGGCTGCACTGAGGTTTACACTGAACAGTGCCCTTATTCCCAATTAAAATATTTTTTTCTTGGGCTAAACATTCTGGGTCTTGAGCAACCAAAAAAACAATTTTAAATAACTCCATCTTGGCTTTCCAGATCATATTTAGGACCAAGCCCGATTTGATCCATAGCCGTACGATGGAGAGATTTTGATTGCACACAAACTCCACATGATCGATATCCTCAGAAGAAATATCTTCCAAACTGACTATGTCCCCAAATAAATTCAAAACACTTGAACGGCAAAGATCATATTTATCAAAGGGTGCATCACGACACTTTATGATAAGAGAGTGACAGTTGTTAAAAGAGTTCTTATTTAAGTATTTAGAAAGATTTAATTTTGCTAGGGGTTTGTTGATCATGCCTCGATTAGGGGCTATGGATGCGTCCTGAGCCCCATTAGAGTAAGACACCTCACACATCTCACACAGTCATTGAGTTGTGAATGAGAGGGGAGATCGTTTACAACAACAACATCCACCATGCATTGGTTAGTGCTCTGCAATGGCAAGATAATCTCTTTTGTTGCCAATTTCGAAGGATTGTTTATCAAGGCTTGCATGGCACGTTGAGTTAAATATGCATCCACCGCTGCTTTGATGGACATGGTGTGTTCTCTTAAGTCTCTATCTTCTACCGCTTCGATAGATTTATTGGACTTAGTTGGTAAATTACTTCCTGAACTTAATTGACAGTCTGAGTGGTCTGAGTGTTTAGTGTGTCTCATAGGAAGGGGCAATGGATCCGTTGTGGAATCAAATAAATCCACCAAGTCATACAGGGGAGAATAATTATTAGAATGAACATTATGGGCCTCATTACAGGTCAGGCGGTCCGGAAATAACACTGGCGGTAAACCCGCCGCCACTGTTAATTCCGGACCGCCCGATCCCGACGCCTGCAGGTGGGAGGTGATGATCCCGCCAGGTCTGACCTGGCGGGTTTAACACTGCCCGCCTGCAGGCGGACGTGGAAACATCAGCACCATCACGAGATGGTGCCGGTATTTCCACTTCCCCATTCCCATTGAGTCATAGTACTCAATGGGAATGGGGATTAACCGAATTCCGCCTCCGGAATTCCCGGGACACCAGGGTCGTAATGCCCTGGTATTTCTGGGAGTCACGAGGCGGAATGGTAATACGAGTCCGTCGGTAACCAGGCAGTTTTACTGCCTCGGTTACCGCCGGACTCGTAATGAGGCCCTATGTGTTCGATCTCCCTGATTTGTAGGCTCCCTTGCTGACAAAGGGGTTATTACAGTGCTTTTCTGGTCAATTGGCTCGGTGTCTAGCACTGTGACTGGGTGCACTGTGAGTATAGGCATTGCTGTGCCATTGTGACGCTGTGTGACACGATTGGATGATACAGTGGGTGCCATTTTGCGTCAGGCCACTTTGGAAGTTGGACAAGTGCATTTGATACGTGTTTTCATACTCTGGATGCTAGACGCAGATACACGGGACTCACCCCGAGAGGTGGGCCGTTGTTTTTTTTGGGGCCCTCATCTATGCTAACCCAAGAGTCATTAAGAATTACCACATCAGGTTGAGGTTCAATCAGGCATATGATATTCTTAAAGGTAGGCAAAACCAAGACAGATTCATTAGTATCAGGCTGTGGGCCAATCACAGTCGACAGTCCAGACAGTCCCTCAGTTAAATTCATGTTAAGATGATTTTTTTTGAATGCACAAGCCATGTGAAACAGTTGCGATCCAATCTAGTATTTGTTGGGTTTGTTTATTTTGGACTGATATCTTTGAATCCAATGTTTCAAATAGTTTAAATAAACTGGCCCCGGTGGTATTTACCGCTGCCAATGTGATTTCAATTAGAGCCAGATTTTCTGAGGGACTATCTGCATTGTCAGTAGGTAATTTGCGTTGTGGTGTCGGTTGGAGGAAATAAATTGCAATTGATCTATTAGAGCGTATGGAAGAGTCCATTGAGCCTGGGCCATTATAATTCGATATATTCGGGCTAGAGGAGCCATTAGACCTGTCAGCACTCGCAAGAATTGAAATATCCGCTGACATAGAGACAGGTTAAATTCCTTCATTTACTGGCAACATGTGCTTTGTATGACTACTGCTTTTCTCTTTGTTTGGCGTAGTAGCAATTGTCAGAATAGTAACATCAGATATGTCAGAAGTGATAAGATCTATAGGTAGGCCGCTGCTTATACGGTCCAATACTGCTGCCTGAGTTGTCACTGCTGCCTGAGTCCGTTGTCCCACTGAAGGTGCATTAAGCGGACCTTCCTCCACCATGCACTCTTTTCTTTTTTGCACAAAATGTGCGAATGTCCCTGTTTGATAAGTGGGTTCTGAGAACTGGGGTCAACGTAATGGTTTTCCTTGCAGTTATAACAATAGATTTTTGTTTGCTGCACAAGGTTTTTGGTGACTTGAATCCACAGAGCAAAACCTCATTCAAAATACACGGCACTAAGACAATATATAATACGGAAACTAAATCAAACGATTCAGATTGCTCACCCAGTTGATGCTCAAAGCTGGGAAAGCTGGTAAAAAAAAAAGAATAAACAGACAGAGCACCAAGCCCCAGTCCACGACGGCACCGCGCTGAAGCGCACGCGTTCTCTATATATATATCACGTGTTCTCAAAAAGGCGTGGCCTAGAATGCACAACTCTAAAGAAAACAAAATTACAGCGCATAAGTATTGATGTTAAAAAAAGATACGCGTGCTAATAATCAAACTCGGTATCCACCTTCTAGTGTTGTGAGTTCAACTCACAGCAAAGTTCAAAATCAAAAACAGGAATCCAGGAAACAGTCAAAGCCACTGCAGCTTTTTCCAAGCGCAGGCAAGAAAATAAGCTATGTTCACTCAAATTGCCTTCCAGTGTTTTTTGAAAGCAGTCTTCTGAGAGTTAATGACACAATTGGAGTTGTAAACACGCTACTGGTGTAATAAAAATGTTTTACTAGGTCTCCCTTCAGCCACTCAATTTATAAGCACTGTGTGTGCCCTTCACTGAAGTCCTGTTAAAAACCAGCATATGCAAAGCCAACAGTTTTGGATTGTGTATAAGAATTAGGCATTTTCCGGGCACTGCTATTAGATGCCAGGGTACTCGCATCCAAAACTATGGGCATTGCCAGTGCTTGTTATTTTTAGATGAGGTGTAGTTTGGACACAGAAATCCAAGGGACCTGGGTTTTCATGTACACATTACACACAATTCCTAAAAAAAATCAAAAAATGCTGCCTGCAATCTCTGTGCATTGTGACAAAACATTTACATGAACCCCAATTTACTATGTCTGATTATTGCAGGTGCAAATTTATGCAGATTCCAGCCTCTCTGCCTGTATTATAATCATTGAGAGTGGATGCAGACTTAGCACCCACCCACGAGCCTGTAGAACATGCACTATAATTGCGCGGTAACTAATTCTCCACAGGTAAATAGCAAAATGTGAGCTCATGGCCAACAACATGTTGAAGCAATATTTTCGCTTAAGAAAAAAAGATATTCCAAATCAGAAAGTCAGGCAATTCCGCCACTACAAAGGTCCACGTTTTGGAGTATTTTGCAAAATAATTTTTACAATGGATTAATTGTTCACTTTGGGCGGGGGGCTCATTGCATAGTAGCCGGAGAACCCATCAAAAGAGCCCGCCTGCTCTGCTTCCACGCTTTCTCCAGATTCTCTGCCTGCGACAATGACAGGCACTACAATCCGGACACACCCCGCAGGCTCAGTTTCTTTCTCGGTTGTGCACATTTTTATAGGCAAACATAAATAGTCCTCTGTTGTCTTCCCATCAGAAAAATATAAATCTTGCCATAGAATTTTGCTGAGAGAATTGAGCTGAGGAAGCATTTGAAGATATGAAAGTAGCTATTAGTTCATTGCCTGAGACATCTCCCTAATCCTGGGCTTCATTGTAGGAATTGAGAAATCAGACAGAGCAACTGGCGCAGCTGCCTTGTAGATAAAGTATGATTGGATGAAGCCCCCAGAATTTGTACCGTTCTGTGTTTTGACTTCTTGTAAAAGAGCGTACTAGGCATCAATGATTCAATTTTTGTCAATGAAAGGGGTACTTGCTGATTTCTGAAACATTTGCTGTTGGGTGGTCGGTTTCTTTTGGAACTTCTAACTATCCCAGGAGTTTGCAGAATTTGCTTCCGTCAGACCATATGGACACGTCTTGTTAGTGGTAATTTAATGGCATCAGGCTGAATTTTGGGTTCTATGTTCTTTCAACCCCTGTTATTTTTTCAAAGAGTTTTTTGCAGAAATGGTTTAAATGAAAAAACTCATCAAAATATGTTTTTACATTTGGGGGAGGGTTCTCCCCTAACCCTGCTCCCCTATTATTTAGTTCCACCCCACACCGATATTTTTCGATTCGCTTTTTCGTTAAAGATTTTCATCAAATAAAATCATCTAAAAATATACCCGCGATGTAACAGCATCGTACCGAATTTTGAATGTGCTCCATGCTGAAGTATCAGCTGGTCACATAGGTGTGGTGATTACATTGAAGTTGACACAGCTGTTTCCTTGGTTGCATTCTGTATCCGCTGACACCCACCAGTTTGTCCAGTTTGTGCTAGTGCTTGGAATAGGTCTTCTGATGCAGGGTCCGATTTTGTCATCTTGAGCAAAGCAACATTTTGCTTTTGCTGTTTCCGTCTTGTACAACCCATCGGCCACCCACAAGTGTCCCGCACTATTGGTGCCAGTCAACATCAGTTTTGCAGAGTTTCACACCACCTGTGGCATAGATTTATTTCCATGCATGTGGGGTGCATTCAAAGGCCCCAAACTGAAGTCCCTTTCACATGAAAAGCAGGATTTTTCAACAGTGACACAAGACTTGCATGTGTATTTATAGTTTAAATGTGAACTTTGTACCATTGCTAACACGAAAAATGTCAGGCAAAAAGGTATGGTGCGTGTTGATAAAAAATAATGTATATTATGTTTTGCATACAAAATACTAGTGACATTTGAAGAGCCACTTTGTTTTCCATGGACAAATTTCAGCCCAAGGCAAACCCTTTTGCTGGTTGTTGGACACATGTCACCATGAACTTCCCCACTGGAAGGCTGACATCCCTCATTTAATTAAACCTGCAATAAAGTGCATCCTGCTAAAGGTGTGGAAACCCTAGTGCTCCCCAGACTTGCTGGCTCTGAAGGCAGCGATAGCAGGACAGTTCGCCTTGGCTGGAGCATGACTAAAGGGTGTGAAGACTGGGGGCTACAACTTCAAACAGCGAGCTGCAAACACAAAGAGACTGATAAAGAAAAAAACTCTGGTTACAGGTGAGCCCAGTGAGACCATATGGCCTCAAGGCAGGAGAATTGCCATTTGTCCCACATGAATATTTACTATTAATCTAAAAGGACTATTATCATTTGGGCCTTTTTCCCGGCAACCATAAGGCAGCTTTTATTCATTTATGTACCATTTTTGGGTAATTTCCAGGCAATTTTGGAGATATAAAATTCATCCACCTGCGACTCAGGGAACTGTAATGACGATCTAAGATGTGTTTCTGGCTGATTTGAAAATGTTCCAAATGTAAGAGTTGGTGAATGGGCGGAGGATAAAATAAGGACTATGAGTAAAATTGTACATATACATAACTGTTATTCCTTTTTGGAAACAGCAGAAAATTGACAACGTGGCGTGCAAAATAGTGCAAACCTGGCTGTCATCTTATTTGATTCCCCATGATTAGCTGAATCAGAAAATATGTATATTATGGCAATTATTAGTAAAATTATGAAGTGTTGCCACATTACTAGTTTTTGCCAAAAATTTGAGAACAAATGGGGCTTGTAAATTAAGCTGCCATATGTCTGCTCCAGACTCTTAAACAAATCCATAGAGAGGGGCTGGATTGGGGAGGAGAGAGAATGGTAACTCTCTAATCCGAGTTTTGAGACGTCTGGCAGTGTACTCCCACAAGATTGTAAAATTGGTGGTGTCATCACTGCTATATAAGGGGGCTGCACTAGTAGGAAGGGAGAGAGCTTCTAAAATGTACCATCAAAAGAGTGCTGCTGCAACTTGCCATCTGCCAGCTGCAAGGGAACACCAGAGGAAATTGCTGAGAGCGCATATGAGTAGAGCTGTCTATTGCCAGGAAGGTCTAAAGCTGACTGGGTACTATGGTGGAGAGCGGGAAGCCATCCTTGTGAGTGGGGTGATCAGACCCCTGCACTATCTTTCCAGAGGGGCCTGACATTCAGCTGGCTGTCTTAAACTTTAAACAGAGGCTTTCTATGTAAGTAGAACTGAGCCCTGTGAAACCAAAAGGTGGGGAGTCTGCTTGCCTTAAATACCTTTTCCTTTATAGTGGGCAATGGGCCAAATTGTGTAGATCCTTAGCCTACTTTTTTTTTAAACTCTCTTTATTGGCATTTTATAATAACACCCCAAGAACCCACAACTCCCCACTCCCCTCCTCCTACCCTCCCCCACCCGCCATAACCCCTCAATACCCCTTCCCCCAACACGGTTAATAACTTAAATGTTAACAGTATCAACAAATTCCCACCTCCACCCACACCACGCTCCCCCCTTCCAATGTCCGGATTAACCCACCAGGCTTCCATTCCCGTACTTCTTCATGGTGGTCGTAGATTGTTATCCTTTGACAGGTCATTTAACAATTGGGTCCAATGGATCGTTACATCCACCCTTTCAATCTCAGGGTCCACATTCTGCAAAACCGTTAGTTCCGCCAACCCCCACCTCCGCACATCCTTCCGCCACAGGTTAATCGCTGGGCCTTGTGGGCATTTCCATGCTATCACCATTCGGCGTTTAGCCAGCACAAGCAGAAACCGGCCCATTCTGTTTCGTATTTTGTGCCTTTTCCAACTTGGGAGCTTACCCCATAGACACATTTTCTGGACATCGTTCCCATCCGGTTCCCAACAACCAATTCACTCCTTTAAGAACCTTATCCCAATACTCCGTTATTATCCCGCACTCCCATGTCATATGCCAAAACCCTGCCTGTGCCATACCACATCTCGGACATTTGTCCGATAGCTCCCTGTTCATTGCCCGGAGTACTACCGGAGTCACATATGTCCTATGTAAGATATTAAATTGGACCAACTGGAAACGGGCATTCCTTGATGTCTCCCGGACCAAATCCCAGACCTGCGCCCATTCTTTGCCCAGTATTTGACGTCCCATGTCCACCTCCCACTTCTGATCCTTTGCCTACTTAACTAAAAAGTTTTATATAATTCATTCCTCTTTTGGTGGATCACTATGGGGTGATTTATGTTAAAATTCGAAATTAACAAAGCTCACTTCCCAGTGTGCGCTGAAAAACAATAGCATAGAATTGAATTGGGTAATCCTTTTTGTCTTGTTGAACCCAACTTCTTTAAGGAAGTGGGATGTCTTTGTTCTTAAATCAGTCCAATATTCTTGTCCACCTTTCCCCTAACACAGGCCTTTCAGTAGAGGGGGTCAGAAAATCCAAGATTCCTCAAATCATTCAAATATTTTTGTCCAGCTTGCCCTAACACAGGCCTTTCAGTGGCAGATGGGTTTAAAATCCAAAATTCCAAAATCATTCAAATTTTTCTGTCAGACTTCCCAACCCAGACAATAGTAAGGGGGTGGTCTGAAAAACAAACCGCTTAATCACCCGTGTTTATTTTAAATGAAACATGTGGGTGAAATCATAATTGCCCTATGTATTTGTACCAATCATGAAACCCTACTATTAGCCTTTTAAGCCCACAGGAAAATCAAATGTGCACAACAATACATTTATAATTGCTTTGGTCATTGATCAGTTTAATTGTTTCTTGAAATTAAATTTGTAGAAAGTAAAGAATTGTGATTTGTGTTTTTTAACTAATTTGCGTAATTGATTTGAGTAACAAGAAGTTAATGGTGAGCCACGAAGAAGGTGACTTGTGTAGTTCAGTGTGATTTCTATAACTTTTAATTTAAATAAATACAAATATATTTCCTGTGCACCGGCCTGTATCTTGGCTCATTGTTAGCTCGGGGGAAGTGGGGAGGAGTATAGGGGCATGATATGTGCCTGAAGTAGGGCTGAAGAAAAGAATCTGTTAAACAGTTTGTTGCATGACACCTTGAGTGGGGAGGGATGGAACTCCCTGTGTTGAGGGTGGTCACTCAATAAACCGTTACATAAGTCAGGCGTCTGCAACCTGCGGCTCGCAAGTTGTTTCGGACTATGACTTGTTTGATCCCTCACCATTGAATATGCTGGCTAAGGCTGATGGGGCATGTAATCCAACACCTCTAGAGAGCCAAAGGTTGCAGAACATTGCCATAAGTGTGCAACTATTCTTACCTCTCTGCTCAAAGGAAATCTCTGTTTTGCTAGCACTAAGAAACCATAGAAATTGCAACAGTATGCTGCATAAAACCCGATCATATAGTTGTGTTACAGACAAGATTGTATTGCCCTCAAATTTTTGTGTGAAAAAGATTATTGGGCTAACTTCAAAACATTTAAAGACTACCTTTATACATGGATTTGGAGATTTCCAAAACAGCACCCACCCAATCATTGTACAACCAGCTCCCAAGCCTGCCCAATAACTTTAATAACAAACTTCCTCCTAAATGCACAAGCGTTACAGGGAAAGCCTGCTCCCACTCAAGCTCAAACACATGGTCTCCAGCTAGTTACAGGTGCAGTCAGCTTCCCATTATGTCCCGTACACGGTACCACAAACCCCTCCCAACACAGGTCCAATAGTAAATAATCCCAGGTAGACTAGACAAATCATGGATTACGAGGTGTGTTGAGTGGTGAACAGTTAGGGAGGCGAGGGGATGGATCCCTGGAGGTCTTGGGGGCTGCCACCTGTACCATGATGATGGGCCCATAGGAGTATACGGGAATCCTAGAATTAGAGAGGGAAGCATAAAGCCCTACGTGGAGGGAACATTAAAGCACCCTGGGATCCAACTGTTACTGATGAGCCTAACTCCTGAGCACTGTCTAAGGACCCACGGGTGCCGGAGTGGGGGCGCATAGAAGCTGAAGTCCAAGAGGAACAATGCAACATCTTAACAAACCCTGTGACAGCCCAAGAAAGTCCCAGACCAAGAAACAAGTGATGAGGGGTCCTATAAAAAGAAAATGACTATTTGATCCACATAAGGCGATAACCTTAAGACAAGGACGAGAAAGAGCGACTTAAGACCATGATCCTAAACAATTAGGAACTGAGAAGTAACCCCTATCAACTGTTAATTCTGGCAACCACTGTTTGTGTTATCAATGTCTCATTTAGATCTCCCACAAAGCCCCACCTCACCCTTTAAGCCTTAACCCTTAATGGGCTTCACAGCTGTCAGAGAGATGGATCACTCAAGCAGTGCTTGTAAGACACTTTTTTGTTAATGTCCTGAGGCACACGAGACAAGCAATCAGCATTGGCAAATGGTAGAAGGCACTGCAGAGCAGCTTGGGCACACATTCTACATAGACTGAGATATTTCATTTAAATACATTGGCAGATGAGACACATTTAAGACAGCAATTCAGTTTACTAAACAACAAACTATTAATGTAATCATGTTAAAACTAATAGTCCCTTGAAAAGGACTAATTCACACCATATCTAGCACATGATGTCGATCTAGGTCTGCCAGGCTGCCTTATCCTGGCACTGCCGTAACAGCTAGAACCTAGAAGCCCACGCAACCCAGAGTACAAATCCCAACCGGGCCAAGCATAGCCAACCAGCTGTAAGAAACATAACATGTGAAAAGAAGAGGCGGAAATGTCTTGCCCACCTCCCAAGACTAACACCATGCCTTCATCACTAAAAGCTTTGTGCTAACCGATCACTCGCTCAACAAACCCGCTCGCCCGCACCACACCAACACGTGTCACCATTTGGCAGTTGTGTCGCAAGTGACCTTGCCACAACCATTATACCATATGTACCAGGATCTGCTCTTCTGCTAGGCTTCCTCTGGTGTTACGATCTGCATGATCCCTGTGACACAGCTCATCATAATGTTAACTATCCCCTGCTTGCATTTATGTATTTTTAAAGTGCTACCTCTGCTGCACAGTGATATGCCAATGCACATTATGCTACACTGAACTAGCCCACCCTGTGCTGTAATGAACTGATGTATGACATGGACCCAAGCACTGACCAAGACTGGTGATTGACGTGGTGCCCACAACCTTTGGAATTGTTGCTGTACGTTATAAAATATGTGCAACTGTAATCTACTGTTGACAGTTAATTCTCAAACTTTAAGCCTAACTGACACCCACTCAACTGAATAATAGTACAGTTCACCCGCCATCCTGTCTCCACACAACATGGGTCACACAAATCAAACACTTGTTCTAATCTCCAACTCTGCCACATCGCCATACCGTTCTCCGGGTGTATTACTAGGTTTGTAAAAGATCTGGGGCTACGTTAATGTCCGGAATGTTTGGACTGGGGCTAGCAAGCGTTTTGGTTGTAGATCCGGAGCTTCTATCCAGGGCTACAGCCAAAAGACACAGGGCTATAGCCCCCCAGGCCACCCTAGCAATGCCTCTGCCGTTCTCCAAACCGACACACAGGCAACGCGCTCCAGCTTGCCACACAGAAACGCCCAGCCAAAAACATACCAAATACAGCTCAAAAAGCCCCCGCGTGCATGCAATAGCAAATCATGGCCTGCTTCACCCTCACAATCAAAGAGCACCTTCTTCTCACCTCTTTCTGCTCTCTGTAACCTAGCTTAAAGGAATAGTGTGCTCTAAAATATTATTGGCTAAAAAGATGGCCCATTACTAAAAATATATCTAAAAAATATTTTTGAGCAAAGGCCCTATGTAAGGTATTGAGCAAATAAAGCTCAAACTGAAAAATGTGAAGCACTAGGAGGCATCCATTTTGTGAAATGGATGCCTCCTGTGCTTGCCCTTGCTGCACTAATGAAGCAAAAGCCAGCCAGTTGTAATAAACAAAAGCTACCACTGGGTGGCTTTTACTTCATTGGTGCCGGAGGCCAGAGACCAGAGACTGCAGGCAGGAAAGCTGCATCTGGGTAAGTGCTTATTTCTTTTTTTTAATAAGCACTAGTTGCGTTATTTTTTCTAAGTTCTCTGGGCTGGAGGAGCCCGGAAAACTTAGAAAGAAAACCTCAGCTTTTAAAACGTTGTATTTATGTTTTGGGTGGCTTCAGCTTGGAGCCCTTTGGGCTCCAAGCTGAAGCTTCTGCAAACATAAATACAATGTTGTGTTTAAAAACTCTGCGTTTTTTTTTCTAAGTTTCTTGCGCTTCTCCAAGCCAGGGGAGCCAGAGAAACTTAGAAAGAAAAACGCAGTGTTTTTTATTACAACTGAGTCTCCTGGCTTCCCCAGGGTGAGCTCAGGAGACACAAAGTGAAAGCCACGGCAGGCAGAAACACAACGTGGTTGTGTTTTCAAATGCAGCAGTGTTTCTTCCTGCCGCAGCTTTCACTTTGAGTCTCCTGGACTGCCTGGGGGAGCTCAGGAGACTCAAAGTGAAAGCCGCTGCAGGCAGAAACACAATGCGGTTGTGTTTTCAAATGCTGTGGTGTTTCTGCCTGCAGCAGCTTTCACTTTGAGTCTCCTGGGCTCCCACACATTGGGGGAACCCAGGAGACACCCCGCAAAAGCCGCCGCAGTCAGAAATACAACGTTATTGTATTCATGATTTCTGTGGTTTTCCAACCACGGCAATCACAAATACAATGAAGTTGTATTTGTAATTGCTGCGCCTTTGCTTTTTGCCTTCATTTCACGTTTTCTGTGCTCCCCTGAGCTTGGGGAGCACCAAAAACATAAAATGAAAGTGAAGGCAGCCTCCTCAGCTCATGCAGCTGTGTTCTGGCTGCAGTAAGCAAAAGCTCCCAGTAAGGGGCTTTTGCTGCTTGTTTAGTGCTGCGAGGGCAGAGCTGAGGAGGCTGCCTGAAATGGCAAAATGGATGCTCCCATGTAAACGCTTTGAGCATTGTTTGCTCAAAGCGTTTACATAGGAACCTTCATTAAAAATATGTTTAAAGTATGTTTTAGACTATTACCCATCTTTTAAAACAATAATATCATAGAGCACACTATTCCTCTAACCCCACCTTTTAACTTTCAGGACAAAGGTAAATATATTTCCTAAACTGTGCAGGTTAAACTGGCAGCAGAAGGAAGTGAAGAGGAAAGACGAGCGTTGAGTGATTAAAGTGTGGCATAAAGCCATAGCTGGGGTAGCAGAGAGGAAGAACCAAAGTGAGAGAGATTCAGCGAACAGGAAGCTGGAAAGAGAGGGCTTCCATTTACCCAGAATGTTCATAGTAGAGGTCAGGAGAATGTCCTGCCTTCTGAACAAGACACACAAGACCAAAGGAAGCCAAGAAAATTCAGACACAGCAGAGGAGGGAAGACAGACCTTGACAGGGAACCAAATGAAGACTGGATAAGCGGGAGCTAAAAGCAGCTCCTGGGTATCCAGCATGAACCAGTGACCAGGAGCTACCATGGAGGGACAGGTAGCTAGTACATAGCGTGATGCACACTTGACTTTCACATAATATGCACAAATGTAATGTTGTCCATTATTTATGACCCCTTATGCTTTAAATGTTGTATAGATGTGTCCTAATGTTTATTTATAGATTGTCCCAAACACGCAGAGTTAAATTCACATAGGTGTGTTTGTTCTGCATCAGGCTCAAGCAGCAGCTAAATAGCTCCCCTCAATTTTGAACCCTGCTAGATGTGATCACCAATAAAGGGCACTACAACCAAAAAGCAAAGACCGGCAGCTGATGTGGTGAGGCATAGTTAGGAAACAGGAGCAGATCCCTACTAGAGTGCTACAGACTAAGGCAGCTGAAATCCCACCTCACCACCTTGCTTCAGCTGGTGTTGACACCTCCCTAGCGCAAGTTGTGGAGCAAGACAGGGGAAAGGGATTCTACTTACTGATGTTAATGTTCCTTCCTGGTCTAAAACGATTTGGGACACCAACTGCCATAAAGCCCTAGTGCTATTTATGGGAAAATTCATTATTGGTGTGCAAGATGCCACTTATACAGTAGTTCTTCAAAAGCATACAACTATGGCTGTACACTTGGTTTTTGCTCTATTTTTATAGCTGATCCTTTCATCTGTGCCACTCATATCCACATGCCTTTCTCCCTCTCCACCCACACTACATGCCACTGCCCTCTGCCAACTCTTATCAGCTGCCAACTGACTGGGTAGAAGCCTTGTAGTCAATCCCAGAGGGCAACTGGCTTAGGCCTATTCCGGCCTCGATTTTCACCTCTTGATAGGTGGTCCAGCTGCTGATATGTGTGGGCTGTATCACTCCTGAAAAATAGTGATGCACCACAAACCACTATTCCCAAGACCAGGGTGCACACGCACCAGCTGAGCAAAGCCCCAAACAGTGGTCCTTACAGGAATGGAAGTGTGCAGCACCTCCATTGCAAAACCCACCTAGGCTGCATTTCTTCTGTTGAGGATGTTGAGTCTGGCTCTAGTGGCAGTAGCTGTGATGACTGATAGAGTATCAGGTCACTATCAAACACAACCCCAAGGTTGCAAGCCAGGGTGAGAGGATGATGAAGTCAGGGGCAAAAGATATGGGAGTTGGAAGAAGCGAGTGTGGGATTAGCATAGGAGGCTAGGAGAAAGAGGGCTCCCAGCTTGGAGGAGTTAAGTGCAAGACCATGTAAAGCCAAGCAGTGGTGGATGGCATTGAGACCATTGGTTATGCATTTGGTGATAGCAGGGATGAAAGAGGGGAAGGGGAAAAAGATCTGACTTTCGTCAACAAAGAGGTGATAGTGGAAGCCAAAGGAACAGAGACGCTTACCCATGGACGTGTAGCACAGGGTGAAGAGGAGTGGGCACAGGAGTGACACTTGATGGACAACCATTGAGAAGTGTTTAGGAAATGTATTGATGTTCTGAGAAATAGAAGATTGTGGGCCTCCCATTCAAGTCAACCAAGGGAGGAAATAGTTTGTAGAGTTGAGATTGGAGACCCACAGTGCTAAAGGCTGCGGAGAGATCAAGCCAGATGAGGATGGAGGAACAGGGAGAGTGTTTAACAGTGATTATGAAGTTGGAGACTTGGATGAACAGTCTCAGTGGAGTGTTTGGATCAGAAACCAGAGGGTCGGAAAGGAGGTGTATCTCGATACAATTGTCTATGGAGTTAAAGACAATACTGTCAAGTGGGAGAGAGACAGGTCCATAGACAGAATACATATTAGGGTTAGCGGTGTTTTTTTTTATATTGGTATGACTTTGTCTTTTTTGAAGATACCAGTTGAGAGGGAAGGATTTAAGAGGGTCTTAGGGTGAGAGGAGGTGGGAGGTGCAGTTTCCTTGTTTGAATTGGTTAAAGATCACTAGAAGTGCAGTATGGGGTGGCTGAGGGGCGGGTGACTAATAGTTTGACGGGAGGTATGCAAAAAGTGGGAAAGTGAGGAAAGGGTGGTGGAGAGAGGAGGTAGAAAGAAGAGATAGAAAGAAGGAAGGAGGGAATGGGAGAGATATGAGGGTGAATAGGGTGTTGCATATGTTGCCCATTTTAAAGAGGAGGCAAAGGTATTAACATAGAAAGTAAAGGAAATGGAGCAGTTCTTTGGTGGATAGCATGGCTTGCAAAGTTAATGAGTGTGCAAGGAAAGAGCAGATATAAGTCAAATGGTAGTGAAGGTAAGGATAGATTCTCTGTAGGCTATGAATCAAGTGTGTGAGCGATAATTATATTATAATTGTTTATAATAGGAATTGCAAGAACATGTGCATTTGTAGACATCATTCATGTTCCAGCAGCTAGTAATATGCGATCGTTATTAAACTATGTAAATGGGGCGTGGCTTGGCACCATAGAAGATGGCGTAACCGTTTCTCTCCTGCTCAAGCTGCCATGGAAGCAATCACTGGAGCAACGCACGTGGTGAAAACTGAAGCTGCTTGTTGCTGGATGTTCGTTCATGTTGAAGAAGGTGGCAGAGTCGGTTTAACAGATCATTGTTAACTGATGATTTTCATCGGTCATTTCCAAGTGTAGCTCCGTGTCAATGGCTGCTGCATAGCCCTCAGGGATGGCAGTGATGAGATAGCATGTTGCAGCGCTTATCTCAATGATTATGATTGCAGCTTTTTTCACAACATGGTGAGGTGACAGAGCAACATCTATTGGGATATTAGAGAAGAGTTTTGATGTTGACTATTGTCAGCTTCATTTGTAGTCACAGGACATCAAACCTAAATTATGAATAACGAAACGTGAAAGGGCAGCACGGTTATTTTGGGGTGGCTTTGATGGAAAGACTGTTATGTGAAATCCGATTAGAGCTGTTTAATTTAATTTAACAAAAGGAATTCATCACAAATGTACTAATGAAATCAATATAATAACATATTATAATCGTATGAGTGTATGCGTTTTTTGTCACAGAAAAACTCCCAATAAGGTCTGATGAGCAAGGAAGCTTCTCCTTCCTTAGCGTGTAATTTTAAAAGACCAAAATGTGATTCTCCTCTTCGTTCTGAGGCTCCTATTGAATCAAACATGAAAGCCATTTCAACTGAATTAAGGCATCACGACTTCTTATGGAAATAACAAGCAGCAAACTCCAACATCTAGATGATAGATGGTTTATATTTGAGGCCAGGATGGGAGATGTAGAAAGAAGAATTGTAGTAGCAGAGTATGTAGCACATTCTGTAATTCATTTAGAAAATACAATTATGGCTCTGCAGAAGAATAAGTAAGATTTGAAAAATAGAAGTTGTAGGAATAATCTATGTATGTTTGGCCTTCCTGAGGAAGTTGAAGGAGAGATGGTCCAGTTGTATTTCTGAAAAACGTGCTTCCTAATATTCCCTAGCTTATCCTTCAGTGGCCTTAAATATACAAATCGTTCATAGGGTGTGTTTGAAAGATTACACTGCCCTAAAGAAGTCCACCCCATGTATGATGATATTTCTACTGCTGGAATATATTCAATTGCAAATGATCATTAGAAAAGTAAAAGAAACAAAACAAATAATGTGGAATGATAATAGAATCTACATTTCCCAGGACATTTCTATAGCTACAGAGCAGAGTAAAAGGAGCTGCTGTCGTATTGCCCTGCTCTAAAGTATCTCAATGACAGGTTTGGGCTGGTCCACCCATATACTTTTAAAGTCACTATTAAAAGCGGAACTTCTGCTTTTTAGGATCTAGCTGATCTCAAGAATTGTATGAGATCCTACAAAATGGAAGAAATGGTGACTACTTATAAGCCAACATGTATTCAACATGTATTCAACAATCTTCCACTTCAAAGGTAATTATGTCATTCTGACTGGTGCATTTATATAGTTATAGGTAATGGTGAGGGCCCTTTTATCTCATAATGAAAGGGCAGTTATGAGAGAGAGGGACATCTGCTTTCTTGATGTTTTCATTGTCCATTTTCCTATGTGAATTTTTTCTGCATACTTTATTGTTAGTATTTCAAGGATGATCTCTTTTTCATGATTTTCAATTTTCCTTATATAAACGCAAGAGTAGAATCTTTTGCACTAACCTGTTTTCTAGTATTGCAGTTTTATGTTTCCTTTCATTCTCCTTAGGTGTAATTCCGTTTCTTTTTGTTTTCATATAAGCATGAGCAACTTTATTGGCAGAAGGTTCATCTTAAGTGTTGTGTACATATGAGAAATACCTAAATGTATTGCAGGATACTAATGGAGGCTAGCAAGAATAATAATTATTATGCAAACAATTGTCACTGACATTTAGGTGTATTATGTGGAATGTTAAGAGCTTAATAAGCCGGTCAAGAGGCAAAAGTCTTTTAAAGCATATTTAAATAGATACAAGCCTTTCGGCTGTGTGCATGCAGGATGTTCATTTGTCTTTGCAAGAATCCATAAAATTGAAAAAATGCTGGCTTGGTGAACTGATAATTAGTGAAGCAGATGGGAAACACAAAATATTTGCTATTTTGATCAAAAAAGGGATGAATTATAAAATATTGCTTAAAGATTCTGATGTTGAGGGGTGATGGACTATAGTTAAGATGCACATTCTCAAATTACCTCCATTGTTAATTTATATGGCTCATCAAACCCTGTCCCTGAATTTTGGTAAAATATTTAAAAAATCTTATTACAATATAATTTTCCTAATTTCATGTTGTGTGGGGATTTTAACAATATAATTGATCATTGTCCGGAGATACAGTCCGTTCAACAGTAATGGAATGCATAAGGAATTCCTGCGTTGTATTTCAGAAGTTGGTTTGTGGACTCTTGGTGTAAAGATCATCCTACAGATTTTGAATTTACTTTTCATCCAATTCCTCATGATGCCCTCTCCAGTATCAACTACAATTGTATCTCTAAATCCTTCTCTAGTATGGTGGGATTGAAAGTACTACAATATCAAATAACTCCCCAATAGTTACCACTCTTGATCTTAATAATGCAGGAAGATGCTATAGTAGATGGAGATCTAACAACTTGTTATTGAAAGATCAACATTTAGAAAAGTCTTTCCAAAAGTTTAATCAACAACATCTTTAAAATAACAGATATTGATACATCTCCTGTTAATAATTGGGATACATAGAAGGCTGTGCTGAGAGGCCATATTATTTCTTATATTGCAAAAAATGAAGAGACAAAAGAAAGAATTGGATAACCTGTTTAGTCAATTTAGTAAACTTGAACAAAGATATAATCACAAACCAGAGGATATCCTTTTAAAGAACAGTTTTTTTGCACTTTTACATTAACAAAAAGTTGTCAGAACAAGCAAGCAGTGTATTGCTTGAATATAAATCAAAAATATATCAAACATGTTACAAATATAGTAAAGCTCTTGCCTCCTACTTAAAAATTATAAAGTAAAGATCTAAAATATCCTGCATAAAATATGAGCTGGGTGTTATGGTTACTTCTGATAAGGCCATTTATGATATCTTTACAAAACTTTATAAAACGTTATACAGATCAGAACATATTAAATTATACACTGACTTTAAAACATTTTTTCATCAAGTAAATAATAATTCATACCGTCATACTGATATGAATTCCATAGGGGCTCCTTTACATATAGATGAAATTCATAAAGCTATAAAAGATTTAAGTAGGGCTAAGGCTCCCTGCCCAGATGGGTTTTCGATTGATTTCTTTTGAATTTTACTTCTAGTTTAGCTCCAGAGATAGCTGCAGTATTTAACTATTTTTCAAAAGGTGGTATGGCTCCTGGATGCTTCACAGAAGCTCTCTTGATTCTTTTGCTGAAGCCTGGTAAGGCTATTGAACATCCTACGAATTACAGACCTCTATCCCTGATTAATTTTGTTTGTAAAATATTTACAAACATATTAGCAAACAGAATTGAATCATTTTTGCCCAAATTAACAAAATCAGATCAGGTGGGTTTTGTAAAAGGAAGAAATATATTTTATAATACTAGCCTTTTTATTGATGTGCTTCATAATAAAAAGAACATTCAATATGACAGTTATATAGCAGTTGCATTAGATGCAGAAAAAGATTTGGATGGGGTGGAATTGGACTATTTATTTGAATCATTAAAGTGACTTGTGCTTGGTAAGTACTTCTAAGCGTTTGTCAAACGTTTATACTCCGATCCTAAAACATCACTTTTTACTAATGGCCATTACTCGTAATTCTTTCTTGATTACAACAATGAACCCGTCAAGGATGCCCTTTGTAACCAATTATCTTTGTTCTTTCTCTGGAAACACTGTTAGAACTTATTAGAAGTAGTAAAGACATTTCAAGTATTGTATGTGATAAATATGAAATTCAACTAGCAGCATATGCAGGTGAAGAATCTGAATGCTTACCTTCATAAAATATTAGATACTATAATGAGGTTTTCTGAGTTCTCAGGCTATAAATTAAATATTCACAAAACAGAAATGCTACCACTTCTCTTTAGATCAAACATCAACTAGAGGCCTTTGGTCTGAATGGCGCCAAAATCCTATTACATAGTTAGTGATTTCCATAACATCCTCAAATGCAGAAACAATTAAATTAAACATGGAAACCCTGCTAACAAGACTTTCAGTACTATCCTAGTCGCCATTATATTTAACGTGGTGGGGAGACTGGAATATATAAATATGATGTTATTTATGGCAATATTATATTACTTAGAGGTGCTTCCTGTCCCCCTTCCGTCATCTCTATTTAAAACCAGTACTACGATTCTTTTAGATTTTTATGGGGTAATAAAGAGAAGAGGAGAATGTCTCTCAGTAAATTAAATTGTTCATATGAGGTGGGTGGTGTTACATTTCCTGTTTTGATGTGCTATTTATTATAAGGCTTTAATTTTAAAACAATTTTAAAACAAGGTCAGTACTAGTTTCTTCCAGATGATTTTGAAGGATTCCCAATTTGTTGACAGTGGAGAAGGAACTAGTATCTCCTTTCGCTAATAAAGATTTATTTTATATCTTTAATCTTTCTAAATCTATTTCTTCTGAATAAGTTGACATACCTATATCTATTCTGGGAGAATTACTATGTGTTCCTATAGACACACCTTCAAGGTCCTTTTTTTTTTAACCATATTTGTGGTGTAGTAAAAATATTACTATTAACAGGAGATCTGTAACATGGAAACCTTTGTTAAAGATATTACGTTTATAAATCAGCTTGTTTCAGTTGCTAATGTACCATCATTTCATGAATTTAAGAATACATTCTAATTTTCTAATTCTGCTTTCAATCAACATATTACATTAATGAATGCATGTAAATTCCACTGCAGAAATTGAATAAATTCCAGATTCTTCCAGACTTTGTTAAACCTATCTTTGTAAAGTTTCACATATTTGTATGATGTTAATAAAAAAACAGCCCTCCTGGTATAAAAAGGTCTTAGGAAATGCAATGAGAAATTGGCTGTGCGAAGTTATTTGAGGAGATTGCTTGGTCCTCTATTTTGGACTAAGGTTCAGGCATTTTGCTATTATCAAATATCACACAAACTGGGTTCTTTCTTACTCCTAGACCATTTCTGACTACATTAAACCTGCTTAATGGGTATTGATTAAAATTGTTTTGATAAAATACGATTTAAAAAAAGACTGATTTAGAATCACCGCTCAGGGACCCCTGTGGGTGGTCTTTCTAAATTGAACTGTTACACCCCTGCTGCACATAAGTGCATGCAGGGGCTTACAGGTGAGGCCAGGCCGGAAGAGGAGAGACACGGGTGTCCTAGATAAGTGTTTTGGGATTTTGTGAGAGAGTGTGTGTGTCTGTCCGTCTGCCTGTTTGTGTGTGTGGGGGAGGAGGAGAATCTTTGTGGCGTGGAAGGGAGGTGTTGGGGAGTGGGTAAACATGCATGTGTGTGTGAAAATCAGTGTGTCTGTGGTGAGGATTGATGGGGAATGCTTTGGAGGAAGTGAGGTGGGACAGAGGAAAGGAGGGTTTAAGGGGTTCAACCCCCAATTTCTAAGAAAACCCACAACTGCAGGAACTGGTGGGGTGAGCAGGGTAACATCTTCCCGAAGTTTTTGCAGGGTGAAACCCTTCCCAAGTAGTGTGATATGTCCGCTTTTGAAGGCCACACAACCGGGGACGAAGTAAACTGGTCTTTTTGTTGTGTGGCCTTCAAAAGCAGAAATATCACATAGAATGGTTTAATTCTAAGATTGCAGATACGTGAAATTGCTGGTCCTGTCACTCTGATACTAGTTTATTTAGGCACATCATTTTTGAATGCAGATTGTGCAGAAATGTTGGTCCCAAGTGTGGAACCTTTTTCAATGCATATTTAGGGGGTAATTCATAGAATTCAGTGCACAAGTGGCGCACGCGGCTGGCGCACAGTGTGCGCGTGCCAATCCCTGCACCAGCCGCGTGCGCCAAAATACATTTCTGCGCACAGCGTATTCATGGATTCCAGCCACCAAAACCAGCCGTGGCGCACAGTGGCGCAGCGACCCTACAGCAGCACCAGTTACGCCCCCAAGAACGCCCCTTGCACAGGGAAAAGCCATCAAAATCCCCAATCCAGCGCAAAGGGCTGCGCTAACCCTGTACCAGCACAGCAAGCGGGGTACGTGTATCACTGGGGTACGCGGGAAGTTCCTCACGTTATTTCAGCTGGGTACGTGTATTTCAGGGGTGCGCGGGAAGTTCCACACGCAATTCCATCAGGGTACGTGTACATCAGGGGTGCGCGGAAAGTTTCATACGTGAATTCAGCAGGGTACGTGTATTTCAGGGGTGCGCAGGAAGTTTCACACGCGATTTCAGCTGGGTACGTGTATATTAGGGGTGCGCTGGAAGTTCCACATGCAAATGTCCTGGGTACGTGTATTTTGGGGTGCGCGGGAAGTTACACATGTGAATTCAGCAGGGTACGTGTATTTCAGGGGTGCGCGGGAAGTTTCACACGTGATTTCAGCTGGGTACGTGTATATTAGGGGTGCGCTGGAAGTTCCACATGCGAATGTCCTGGGTATGTGTATTTCGGGGTGCGCGGGAAGTTACACACCTGAATTCAGCAGCGTACGTATATTTCAGGGGTGCGCGGGAAGTTCTACACGCGATTCCATCAGGGTACGTGTATATCAGGGGTGCGCTGGAAGTTCCACACGCGAATGTCCTGGGTACGTGTATTTCGGGGTGCGCGGGAAGTTACACACGTGAATTCAGCAGGGTACGTGTATTTCAGGGGTGCGCAGAAAGTTCTACACGCGATTCCATCAGGGTACGTGTATATCAGGGGTGCTCTGGAAGTTCCACACGCGAATGTCCTGGGTACGTGTATTTCGGGGTGCGCGGAAAGTTACACACGTGAATTCAGCAGGGTACGTGTATTACTGGGGTGCGCGGGAAGTTTCACACGCGATTGGCCCTGTGAAAGCGTGGTATGTGTATTACTGGGCTGCGCTGGAAGTTTCACACGCGAATTCAGCCGGGTAGTGTATTTCAGGGGTGAGCGGGAAGTTTCACACGCAATTTCAGCTGGGTACGTGTATTCCAGGGGTGCGCTGGAAGTTCCACACGCGAATGTCCTGGGTACGTGTATTTTGGGGTGTGCGGGAAGTTTCACACGCGATATCAGCAGGGTACGTGTATTTCAGGGGTTCCGTGGAGTACTACCCGTGAATTGGCCATGTGGGTCCTCCCAGGTGTTCGCCCCACAGCCTCCATGGCCCCTGCAGGTAGCCCACACCACGGGGGACTACCCTGCACCCCCACTCATGTCCTTCAGCACCCCCACCCCCCAGCACTGTGGGGCACCGTCCACCAGGCCCCCACACATGTCCCCCTGCACCCCCACCCCCCAGCAGTGCAGGGCACCCTCCACCAGGCCCCCAACTCATGTCCCCCTGCACCCCCACACCCATCACTGTGGGGCACCCTCCACCAGGCCCCCACACATGTCCCCCTGCACCCCCACCCCCCAGCAGTGCAGGGCACCCTCAACCAAGCCCCCAACTCATGTCCCCCTGCACCCCCACCCCCCAGCACTGTGGGGCACCCTCCACCAGGCTACCACTCATATCCCCCTGCACCCCCACCCCCCAGCACTGTGGGGCACCTGCCAGCAGGCCCCCACTCATGTCCAACTCATGTCCCCCTGCACCCCCAACCCCCAGCACTGTGGGGCACCTGCCAGCAGGCCCCCACTCATGTCCAACTCATGTCCCCCTGCACCCCCACCCCCCAGCACTGTGGGGCACCCTCCACCAGGCCCCCACACATGTCCCCCTGCACCCCCACCCCCCAGCAGTGCAGGGAAACCTCCACCAGGCCCCCAACTCATGTCCCCCTGCACCCCCACCCCCCAGCACTGTGGGGCACCCTCCACCAGGCCCCCACACATGTCCCCCTGCATCCCAACCCCCCAGCAGTGCAGGGCACCCTCCACCAGGCCCCCAACTCATGTCCCCCTGCACCCCCACCCCCCAGCACTGTGGGGCACCCTCCACCAGGCCCCGCCACAGGTCCCCCTGCACCCCACCCCCCAGCAGTGCAGGGCACCCTCCACCAGGCCCCATACTCATGTCCCCCTGCACCCCCACCCCCCAGCACTGTGGGGCACCTGCCAGCAGGCCCCCACTCATGTCCAACTCATGTCCCCCTGCACCCCCACCCCCCAGCACTGTGGGGCACCTGCCAGCAGGCCCCCACTCATGTCCAACTCATGTCCACCTGCACCCCCACCCCCCAGCACTGTGGGGCACCCTCCACCAGGCCCCCACACATGTCCCCCTGCACCCCCATCCCCCAGCAGTGCAGGGCACCCTCCACCAGGCCCCCAACTCATGTCCCCCTGCACCCCCACCCCCCAAAACTGTGGGGCACCCTCCACCAAGCCCCCACACATGTCCCCCTGCACCCCACCCCCCAGCAGTGCAGGGCACCCTCCACCAGGCCCCCAACTCATGTCCCCCTGCACCCCCACCCTCCAGCACTGTGAGGCACCCTCCACCAGGCCCCGCCACATGTCCCCCTGCACCCCCACCCCCCAGCAGTGGAGGGCACCCTCCACCAGGCCCCCAACTCATGTCCCCCTGCACCCCCACCCCCCCAGCACTGTGGGGCACCTGCCAGCAGGCCCCCACTCATGTCCAACTCATGTCCCCCTGCACCACCACCCCCCAGCACTGCAGGGCACCCTCCACCAGACCCCCAACTCATGTCCCCCTGCACCCCCACCCCCCAGCAGTGCAGGGCACCCTCCACCAGGCCCCCAACTCATGTCCCCCTGCACCCCCACTCCCCAGCACTGTGGGGCACCCTCCACCAGGCCCCACACATGTCCCCCTGCACCCCCACCCCCCAGCAGTGCAGGGCACCCTCCACGAGGCCCCCAACTCATGTCCCCCTGCACCCCACCCCCCAGCACTGTGGGGCACCCTCCACTAGGCCCCCACACATGTCCCCCTGCACCCCACCCCCCAGCAGTGCAGGGCACCCTCCACCAGGCCCCCAACTCATGTCCCCCTGCACCCCAACCCCCCAGCACTGTGGGGCACCTGCCAGCAGGCCCACACTCATGTCCCCCTGCACCCCCACCCCCCACAAGTGCAGGGCACCCTCCACCAGGCCCCCAACTCATGTCCCCCTGCAACCCCACCCCACAGCACTGTGGGGTACCCTCCACCAGGCCCCCAACTCATGTCCCCCTGCACCCCCACCCCCCAGCAGTGCAGGGCACCCTCCACCAGGCCCCCACACATGTCCCCCTGCACCCCCAGCCCCCAGCACAGTGGGGCACCTGCCAGCAGGCCCCCACTCATGTCCAACTCATGTCCCCCTGCACCCCACCCCCCAGCACTGTGGGGCACCCTCCACCAGGCCCCCAACTCATGTCCCCCTGCACCCCCACCCCCCAGCAGTGCAGTCTCCCTCCACCAGGCCCCCACACATGTCCCCCTGCACCCCCACCCCCCATCACTGTGGGGCACCCTCCACCAGGCCCCCACACATGTCCCCCTGCACCCCCACCCCCCAGCAGTGCAGGGACCCCTCCACCAGGCCCCCAACTCATGTCCCCCTGCACCCCCACCCCCCAGCACTGTGGAGCACCCTCCACCAGGCCCCCACACATGTCCCCATGCACCCCACCCCCCAGCAGTGCAGGGCACCCTCCACCAGGCCCCCAACTCATGTCTCCCTGCACCCCCACCCTCCAGCACTGTGGGGCACCTGCCAGCAGGCCCCCACTCATGTCCAACTCATGTCCCCCTGCACCCCCACCCCCCAGCACTGCAGGGCACCCTCCACCAGGCTCCCACACATGTCCCCCTGCACCCCCACCCCCAGCCGTGCAGGGCACCCTCCACCAGGCCCCCAACTCATGTCCCCTGCACCCCCACCCCCCAGCACTGTGGGGCACCTTCCACCAGGCCCCCACACATGTCCCCCTGCACCCCCACCCTCCAGCAGTGCAGGGCACCCGCCACCAGGCCTCCAACTCATGTGCCCCTGCACCCCCACCCCCCAGCACTGCAGGGCACCCTCCACCAGGCCCCCAACTCATGTCCCCCTGCACCCCACCCTCCAGCACTGTGGGGCACCCTCCACCAGGCCCCCACACATGTCCCCCTGCACCCCACCCCCCAGCAGTGCAGGGCACCCTCCACCAGGCCCCCAACCCATGTCCCCCTGCAACCCCACCCCACAGCACTGTGGGGTACCCTCCACCAGGCCCCCAACTCATGTCCCCCTGCACCCCCACCCCCCAGCAGTGCAGGGCACCCTCCACCAGGCCCCCACACATGTCCCCCTGCACCCCCAGCCCCCAGCACAGTGGGGCACCTGCCAGCAGGCCCCCACTCATATCCAACTCATGTCCCCCTGCACCCCACCCCCCAGCACTGTGGGGCACCCTCCACCAGGCCCCCAACTCATGTCCCCCTGCACCCCCACCCCCCAGCAGTGCAGTCTCCCTCCACCAGGCCCCCACACATGTCCCCCTGCACCCCCACCCCCCAGCACTGTGGGGCACCCTCCACCAGGCCCCCACACATGTCCCCCTGCACCCCCACCCCCCAGCAGTGCAGGGCCCCCTCCACCAGGCCCCCAACTCATGTCCCCCTGCACCCCCACCCCCCAGCACTGTGGAGCACCCTCCACCAGGCCCCCACACATGTCCCCATGCACCCCACCCCCCAGCAGTGCAGGGCACCCTCCACCAGGCCCCCAACTCATGTCTCCCTGCACCCCCACCCTCCAGCACTGTGGGGCACCTGCCAGCAGGCCCCCACTCATGTCCAACTCATGTCCCCCTGCACCCCCACCCCCCAGCACTGCAGGGCACCCTCCACCAGGCTCCCACACATGTCCCCCTGCACCCCCACCCCCAGCCGTGCAGGGCACCCTCCACCAGGCCCCCAACTCATGTCCCCCTGCACCCCCACCCCCCAGCACTGTGGGGCACCTTCCACCAGGCCCCCACACATGTCCAACTCATGTCCCCCTGCACCACCACCCCCCAGCACTGCAGGGCACCCTCCACCAGACCCCCAACTCATGTCCCCCTGCACCCCCACCCCCCAGCAGTGCAGGGCACCCTCCACCAGGCCCCCAACTCATGTCCCCCTGCACCCCCACCCCCCAGCACTGTGGGGCACCCTCCACCAGGCCCCACACATGTCCCCCTGCACCCCCACCCCCCAGCAGTGCAGGGCACCCTCCACGAGGCCCCCAACTCATGTCCCCCTGCACCCCACCCCCCAGCACTGTGGGGCACCCTCCACCAGGCCCCCAACTCATGTCCCCCTGCACCCCCACCCCCCAGCAGTGCAGTCTCCCTCCACCAGGCCCCCACACATGTCCCCCTGCACCCCCACCCCCCAGCACTGTGGGGCACCCTCCACCAGGCCCCCACACATGTCCCCCTGCACCCCCACCCCCCAGCAGTGCAGGGCCCCCTCCACCAGGCCCCCAACTCATGTCCCCCTGCACCCCCACCCCCCAGCACTGTGGAGCACCCTCCACCAGGCCCCCACACATGTCCCCATGCACCCCACCCCCCAGCAGTGCAGGGCACCCTCCACCAGGCCCCCAACTCATGTCTCCCTGCACCCCCACCCTCCAGCACTGTGGGGCACCTGCCAGCAGGCCCCCACTCATGTCCAACTCATGTCCCCCTGCACCCCCACCCCCCAGCACTGCAGGGCACCCTCCACCAGGCTCCCACACATGTCCCCCTGCACCCCCACCCCCAGCCGTGCAGGGCACCCTCCACCAGGCCCCCAACTCATGTCCCCCTGCACCCCCACCCCCCCAGCACTGTGGGGCACCTGCCAGCAGGCCCCCACTCATGTCCAACTCATGTCCCCCTGCACCACCACCCCCCAGCACTGCAGGGCACCCTCCACCAGACCCCCAACTCATGTCCCCCTGCACCCCCACCCCCCAGCAGTGCAGGGCACCCACCACCAGGCCCCCAACTCATGTCCCCCTGCACCCCCACCCCCCAGCACTGTGGGGCACCCTCCACCAGGCCCCACACATGTCCCCCTGCACCCCCACCCCCCAGCAGTGCAGGGCACCCTCCACGAGGCCCCCAACTCATGTCCCCCTGCACCCCACCCCCCAGCACTGTGGGGCACCCTCCACCAGGCCCCCACACATGTCCCCCTGCACCCCACCCCCCAGCAGTGCAGGGCACCCTCCACCAGGCCCCCAACTCATGTCCCCCTGCACCCCAACCCCCCAGCACTGTGGGGCACCTGCCAGCAGGCCCACACTCATGTCCCCCTGCACCCCCACCCCCCACAAGTGCAGGGCACCCTCCACCAGGCCCCCAACTCATGTCCCCCTGCAACCCCACCCCACAGCACTGTGGGGTACCCTCCACCAGGCCCCCAACTCATGTCCCCCTGCACCCCCACCCCCCAGCAGTGCAGGGCACCCTCCACCAGGCCCCCACACATGTCCCCCTGCACCCCCAGCCCCCAGCACAGTGGGGCACCTGCCAGCAGGCCCCCACTCATGTCCAACTCATGTCCCCCTGCACCCCACCCCCCAGCACTGTGGGGCACCCTCCACCAGGCCCCCAACTCATGTCCCCCTGCACCCCCACCCCCCAGCAGTGCAGTCTCCCTCCACCAGGCCCCCACACATGTCCCCCTGCACCCCCACCCCCCATCACTGTGGGGCACCCTCCACCAGGCCCCCACACATGTCCCCCTGCACCCCCACCCCCCAGCAGTGCAGGGACCCCTCCACCAGGCCCCCAACTCATGTCCCCCTGCACCCCCACCCCCCAGCACTGTGGAGCACCCTCCACCAGGCCCCCACACATGTCCCCATGCACCCCACCCCCCAGCAGTGCAGGGCACCCTCCACCAGGCCCCCAACTCATGTCACCCTGCACCCCCACCCTCCAGCACTGTGGTGCACCTGCCAGCAGGCCCCCACTCATGTCCAACTCATGTCCCCCTGCACCCCCACCCCCCAGCACTGCAGGGCACCCTCCACCAGGCTCCCACACATGTCCCCCTGCACCCCCACCCCCCAGCACTGTGGGGCACCTTCCACCAGGCCCCCACACATGTCCCCCTGCACCCCCACCCTCCAGCAGTGCAGGGCACCCGCCACCAGGCCTCCAACTCATGTGCCCCTGCACCCCCACCCCCCAGCACTGCAGGGCACCCTCCACCAGGCCCCCAACTCATGTCCCCCTGCACCCCACCCCCCAGCACTGTGGGGCACCCTCCACCAGGCCCCCACACATGTCCCCCTGCACCCCACCCCCCAGCAGTGCAGGGCACCCTCCACCAGGCCCCCAACTCATGTCCCCCTGCACCCCCACCCCCCAGCACTGTGGGGCACCTGCCAGCAGGCCCACACTCATGTCCCCCTGCACCCCCACCCCCCACAAGTGCAGGGCACCCTCCACCAGGCCCCCAACTCATGTCCCCCTGCAACCCCACCCCACAGCACTGTGGGGTACCCTCCACCAGGCCCCCAACTCATGTCCCCCTGCACCCCCACCCCCCAGCAGTTCAGGGCACCCTCCACCAGGCCCCCACACATGTCCCCCTGCACCCCCAGCCCCCAGCACAGTGGGGCACCTGCCAGCAGGCCCCCACTCATATCCAACTCATGTCCCCCTGCACCCCACCCCCCAGCACTGTGGGGCACCCTCCACCAGGCCCCCAACTCATGTCCCCCTGCACCCCCACCCCCCAGCAGTGCAGTCTCCCTCCACCAGGCCCCCACACATGTCCCCCTGCACCCCCACCCCCCAGCACTGTGGGGCACCCTCCACCAGGCCCCCACACATGTCCCCCTGCACCCCCACCCCCCAGCAGTGCAGGGCCCCCTCCACCAGGCCCCCAACTCATGTCCCCCTGCACCCCCACCCCCCAGCACTGTGGAGCACCCTCCACCAGGCCCCCACACATGTCCCCATGCACCCCACCCCCCAGCAGTGCAGGGCACCCTCCACCAGGCCCCCAACTCATGTCTCCCTGCACCCCCACCCTCCAGCACTGTGGGGCACCTGCCAGCAGGCCCCCACTCATGTCCAACTCATGTCCCCCTGCACCCCCACCCCCCAGCACTGCAGGGCACCCTCCACCAGGCTCCCACACATGTCCCCCTGCACCCCCACCCCCAGCCGTGCAGGGCACCCTCCACCAGGCCCCCAACTCATGTCCCCCTGCACCCCCACCCCCCAGCACTGTGGGGCACCTTCCACCAGGCCCCCACACATGTCCCCCTGCACCCCCACCCTCCAGCAGTGCAGGGCACCCGCCACCAGGCCTCCAACTCATGTGCCCCTGCACCCCCACCCCCCAGCACTGCAGGGCACCCTCCACCAGGCCCCCAACTCATGTCCCCCTGCACCCTCACCCTCCAGCAGTGCAGGGCACCCTCCACCAGGCCCCCACACATGTCCCCCTGCACCCCCACCCTCCAGTACTGTGGGGCATCTGCCAGCAGGCCCCCACTCATGTCCAACTTATGTTCCCCTGCACCCCCACCACCCAGCACTGTGGGACACCTGCCAGCAGGCCCCCACTCATGTCCAACTCATGTCCCCCTGCACCCCCACCCCCCAGCACTGTGGGGCACCCTCCACCAGGCCCCGCCACATGTCCCCCTCCACCCCGAACCCCCAGCAGTGCAGGGCACCCTCCACCAGGCCCCCAACTCATGTCCCCCTGCACCCCACCCCCCCAGCACTGTGGGGCACCTGCCAGCAGGCCCCCACTCATGTCCAACTCATGTCCCCCTGCACCCCTACCCCCCAGCACTGCAGGGCACCCTCCACCAGGCCCCCAACTCATGTCCCCCTGCAACCCCACCCACAGCACTGTGGGGCACCCTCCACCAGGCCCCCAACTCATGTCCCCCTGCACCCCCACCCCCCAGCAGTGCAGGGCACCCTCCACCAGGCCCCCACACATGTCCCCCTGCACCCCCAGCCCCCAGCACTGTGGGGCACCTGCCAGCAGGCCCCCACTCATGTCCAACTCATGTCCCCCTGCACCCCACCCCCCAGCACTGTGGGGCACCCTCCACCAGGCCCCCAACTCATGTCCCCCTGCACGCCCACCCCCCAGCAGTGCAGGGCACCCTCCAGCAGGCCCCCAACTCATGTCCCCCTGCAACCCCACCCCACAGCACTGTGGGGCACCCTCCACCAGGCCCCCAACTCATGTCCCCCTGCACCCCCACCCCCCAGCAGTGCAGGGCACCCTCCACCAGGCCCCCACACATGTCCCCCTGCACCCGCAGCCCCCAGCACTGTGGGGCACCTGCCAGCCGGCCCCCACTCATGTCCAACTCATGTCCCCCTGCACCCCACCCCCCAGCACTGTGGGGAACCCTCCACCAGGCCCCCAACTCATGTCCCCCTGCACCCCCACCCCCCAGCAGTGCAGGTCTCCCTCCACCAGGCCCCCACACATGTCCCCCTGCACCCCCACCCCCCAGCACTGTGGGGCACCCTCCACCAGGCCCCCACACATGTCCCCCTGCACCCCCACCCCCCAGCAGTGCAGGGCCCCCTCCACCAGGCCCCCAACTCATGTCCCCCTGCACCCCCACCCCCCAGCACTGTGGAGCACCCTCCACCAGGCCCCCACACATGTCCCCATGCACCCCCACCCCCCAGCAGTGCAGGGCACCCTCCACCAGGCCCCCAACTCATGTCTCCCTGCACCCCCACCCTCCAGCACTGTGGGGCACCTGCCAGCAGGCCCCCACTCATGTCCAACTCATGTCCCCCTGCACCCCCACCCCCCAGCACTGCAGGGCACCCTCCACCAGGCCCCCACACATGTCCCCCTGCACCCCCACCCCCAGCCGTGCAGGGCACCCTCCACCAGGCCCCCAACTCATGTCCCCTGCACCCCCACCCCCCAGCACTGTGGGGCACCTTCCACCAGGCCCCCACACATGTTCCCCTGCACCCCCACCCTCCAGCAGTGCAGGGCACCCGCCACCAGGCCTCCAACTCATGTCCCCCTGCACCCCCACCCCCCAGCACTGTGGGGCACGTGCCAGCAGGCCCCCACTCATGTCCAACTCATGTCCCCCTGCACCCCCACCCCCCAGCACTGCAGGGAACCCTCCACCAGGCCCCCAACTCATGTCCCCCTGCACCCCCACCCTCCAGCAGTGCAGGGCACCCTCCACCAGGCCCCCACACATGTCCCCCTGCACCCCCACCCCCCAGCACTGTGGGGCACCTGCCAGCAGGCCCCCACTCATGTCCAATTATGTCCCCCTGCACCCCCACCCCCCAGCACTGTGGGACACCTGCCAGCAGGCCCCCACTCATGTCCAACTCATGTCCCCCTGCACCCCCACCCCCCAACACTGTGGGGCACCCTCCACCAGGCCCCGCCACATGTCCCCCTGCACCCCGAACCCCCAGCAGTGCAGGGCACCCTCCACCAGGCCCCCAACTCATGTCCCCCTGCACCCCCACCCCCCCAGCACTGTGGGGCACCTGCCAGCAGTCCCCCACTCATGTCCAACTCATGTCCCCCTGCACGCCTACCCCCCAGCAGTGCAGGGCACCCTCCACCAGGCCCCCAACTCATGTCCCCCGCACCCCCACCCCCCAGCAGTGCAGGGCACCTTCCACCAGGCCCTCAACTCATGTCCCCCTGCACCCCCACCCCCCAGCACTGTGGGGCACCCTCCACCAGGCCCCCACACATGTTCCCCTGTACCCCCACCCCCCAGCAGTGCAGGGCACCTTCCACCAGGCCCCAACTCATGTCCCCCTGAACCCCCACCCCCCAGCACTGTGGGGCACCTGCCAGCAGGCCCCCACTCATGTCCAACTCATGTCCCCCTGCACCCCCACCCCCCAGCACTGTGGGGCACCTGCCAGCAGGCCCCCACTCATGTCCAACTCATGTCCCCCTGCACCCCCACCCCCCAGCACTGTGGGGCACCCTCCACCAGGCCCCCACACATGTCCCCCTGCACCCCCACCCCCCAGCAGTGCAGGGAACCCTCCACCAGGCCCCCAACTCATGTCCCCCTGCACCCCCATCCCCCAACACTGTGGGGCACCCTCCACCAGGCCCCCACACATGTTCCCCTGTACCCCCACCCCCCAGCAGTGCAGGGCACCTTCCACCAGGCCCCCAACTCATGTCCCCCTGAACCCCCACCCCCCAGCACTGTGGGGCACCTGCCAGCAGGCCCCCACTCATGTCCAACTCATGTCCCCCTGCACCCCCACCCCCCAGCACTGTGGGGCACCTGCCAGCAGGCCCCCACTCATGTCCAACTCATGTCCCCCTGCACCCCCACCCCCCAGCACTGTGGCGCACCCTCCACCAGGCCCCCACACATGTCCCCCTGCACCCCCACCCCCCAGCAGTGCAGGGAACCCTCCACCAGGCCCCCAACTCATGTCCCCCTGCACCCCCATCCCCCAACACTGTGGGGCACCCTCCACCAGGCCCCCACACATGTCCCCCTGCACCCCCACCCCCCAGCAGTGCAGGGCACCCTCCACCAGGCCCCCAACTCATGTCCCCCTGCACCCCCACCCCCCAGCACTGTGAGGCACCCTCCACCAGGCCCCGCCACATGTCCCCCTGCACCCCCACCCCCCAGCAGTGGAGGGCACCCTCCACCAGGCCCCCAACTCATGTCCCCCTGCACCCCACCCCCCCAGCACTGTGGGGGGGCACCTGCCAGCAGGCCCCCACTCATGTCCAACTCATGTCCCCCTGCACCCCCACCCCCCAGCACTGCAGGGCACCCTCCACCAGGCCCCCACACATGTCCCCCTGCACCTCCACCCCCCAGCACTGTGGGGCACCCTCCACCAGGCCCCCACACATGTCCCCCTGCACCCCCACCCCCCAGCAGTGCAGGGCACCCTCCACCAAGCCCCCAACTCATGTCCCCCTGCACCCCCACCCCCCAGCACTGTGGGGCACCCTCCACCAGGCTACCACTCATGTCCCCCTGCACCCCCCGCCAGCACTGTGGGGCACCTGCCAGCAGGCCCCCACTCATGTCCAACTCATGTCCCCCTGCACCCCCAACCCCCAGCACTGTGGGACACCTGCCAGCAGGCCCCCACTCATGTCCAACTCATGTCCCCCTGCACCCCCACCCCCCAGCACTGTGGGGCACCCTCCACCAGGCCCCGCCACATGTCCCCCTGCACCCCCACCCCCCAACAGTGCAGGGCACCCTCCACCAGGCCCCCAACTCATGTCCTGCTGCACCCCCACGCCCCCAGCACTGTGGGGCACCTGCCAGCAGGCCCCCACTCATGTCCAACTCATGTCTCCCTGCACCCCCACCCCCCAGCACTGCGGGGCACCCTCCACCAGGCCCCCAACTCATGTCCCCCTCCACCCCCACCCCCCAGCAGTGCAGGGCACCCTCCACCAGGCACCCAACTCATGTCCCCCTGCACCCCCACCCCGCAGCACTGTGGGGCACCCTCCACCAGGCCCCCACACATGTCCCCCTGCACCCCCACCCCCCAGCAGTGCAGGGCACCCTCCACCAGGCCCCCAACTCATGTCCCCCTGCACCCCCACCCCCAGCACTGTGGGGCACCTGCCAGCAGGCCCCCACTCATGTCCAACTCATGTCCCCCTGCACCCCCACCCCCCAGCACTGTGGGGCACCTGTCAGCAGGCCCCCACTCATGTCCAACACATGTCCCCCTGCACCCCCACCCCCAGCACTGTGGGGCACCCTCCACCAGGCCCCCACACATGTCCCCCTGCACCCCCACCCCCCAGCAGTGCAGGGCACCCTCCACCAGGCCCCCAACTCATGTCCCCATGCACCCCACCCCCCAGCCCTGTGGGGCACCCTCCACCAGGCCCCAACTCATGTCCCCCTGCACCCCCACCCCCCAGCAGTGCAGGGCACCCTCCACCAGGCCCCCAACTCATGTCCCCCTGCACCCCCACCCCCCAGCACTGTGGGGCACCTTCCACCAGGCCCCCACACATGTCCCCCTGCACCCCCACCCTCCAGCAGTGCAGGGCACCCGCCACCAGGCCTCCAACTCATGTCCCCCTGCACTCCCACCCCCCAGCACTGTGGGGCACCTGCCAGCAGGCCCCCACTCATGTCCAACTCATGTCCCCCTGCACCCCCACCCCCAGCACTGCAGGGCACCCTCCACCAGGCCCCCAACTCATGTCCCCCTGCACCCCCACCCTCCAGCAGTGCAGGGCACCCTCCACCAGGCCCCCACACATGTCCCCCTGCACCCCCACCCCCCAGCACTGTGGGGCACCTGCCAGCAGGCCCCCACTCATGTCGAACTTATGTCCCCCTGCACCCCCACCCCCCAGCACTGTGGGACACCTGCCAGCAGGCCCCCACTCATGTCCAACTCATGTCCCCCTGCACCCCCACTCCCCAGCACTGTGGGGCACCCTCCATCAGGCCCCGCCACATGTCCCACTGCACCCCGAACCCCCAGCAGTGCAGGGCACCCTCCACCAGGCCCCCAACTCATGTCCCCCTGCACCCCCACCCCCCAGCACTGTGGGGCACCTGCCAGCAGGCCCCCACTCATGTCCAACTCATGTCCCCCTGCACCCCTACCCCCCAGCACTGCAGGGCACCCTCCACCAGACCCCCAACTCATGTCCCCCTGCACCCCCACCCCACAGCAGTGCAGGGCACCTTCCACCAGGCCCCCAACTCATGTCCCCCTGCACCCCCACCCCCCAGCACTGTGGGGCACCCTCCACCAGGCCCCCACACATGTCCCCCTCTACCCCCACCCCCCAGCAGTGCAGGGCACCTTCCACCAGGCCCCCAACTCATGTCCCCCTGAACCCCCACCCCCCAGAACTGTGGGGCACCTGCCAGCAGGCCCCCACTCATGTCCAACTCATGTCCCCCTGCACCCCCACCCCCCAGCATTGTGGGGCACCTGCCAGCAGGCCCCCACTCATGTCCAACTCATGTCCCCCTGCACCCCCACCCCCCAGCACTGTGGGGCACCCTCCACCAGGCCCCCACACATGTCCCCCTGCACCCCCACCCCCCAGCAGTGTAGGGCACCCTCCACCAGGCCCCCAACTCATGTCCCCCTGCACCCCCATCCCCCAACACTGTGGGGCACCCTCCACCAGGCCCCCACACATGTCCCCCTGCACCCCCACCCCCCAGCAGTGCAGGGCACCCTCCACCAGGCCCCCAACTCATGTCCCCCTGCACCCCCACCCCCCAGCACTGTGAGGCACCCTCCACCAGGCCCCGCCACAGGTCCCCCTGCACCCCCACCCCCCAGCAGTGGAGGGCACCCTCCACCAGGCCCCCAACTCATGTCCCCCTGCACCCCCACCCCCCCAGCACTGTGGAGGGGCACCTGCCAGCAGGCCCCCACTCATGTCCAACTCATGTCCCCCTGCACCACCACCCCCAGCACTGCAGGGCACCCTCCACCAGGCCCCCAACTCATGGCCCCCTGCACCCCCACCCCCCAGCACTGTGGGGCACCCTCCACCAGGCCCCCACACATGTCCCCCTGCACCCCCACCCCCCAGCAGTGCAGGGCACCCTCCACCAGGCCCCCAACTCATGTCCCCCTGCACCTCACCCCCCAGCACTGTGGGGCACCCTCCACCAGGCCCCCACACATGTCCCCCTGCACCCCACCCCCCAGCAGTGCAGGGCACCCTCCACGAGGCCCCCAACTCATGTCCCCCTGCACCCCCACCCCCCAGCACTGTGGGGCACCTGCCAGCAGGCCCCCACTCATGTCCCCCTGCACCCCCACCCCCCAGCAGTGCAGGACACCCTCCACCAGGCCCCCAACTCATGTCCCCCTGCACCCCCACCCCACAGCACTGTGGGGCACCTACCAGCAGGCCCCAACTCATGTCCAACTCATGTCCCCCTGCACCCCACCCCCCAGCAGTGCAGGGCACCCTCCACCAGGCCCCCTGCACATGTCCCCCTGCACCCCACCCCCCAGCAGTGCAGGGCACCCTCCACCAGGCCCCCAACTCATGTCTCCCTGCACCCCCACCCTCCAGCACTGTGGGGCACCTGCCAGCAGGCCCCCACTCATGTCCAACTCATGTCCCCCTGCACCCCCACCCCCAGCACTGCAGGGCACCCTCCACCAGGCCCCCACACATGTCCCCCTGCACCCCCACCCCGCAGCAGTGCAGGGCACCCTCCACCAAGCCCCCAACTCATGTCTCCCTGCACCGCCACCCCCCAGCACTGTGGGGCAACCTCCACCAGGCTACCACTCATGTCCCCCTGCACCCCCACCCCCCAGCACTGTGGGGCACCTGCCAGCAGGCCCCCACTCATGTCCAACTCATGTCCCCCTGCACCCCCAACCCCCAGCACTGTGGGACACCTGCCAGCAGGCCCCCACTCATGTCCAACTCATGTCCCCCTGCACCCCCACCCCCCAGCACTGTGGGGCACCCTCCACCAGGCCCCGCCACATGTCCCCCTGCACCCCCACCCCCCAACAGTGCAGGGCACCCTGCACCAGGCCCCCAACTCATGTCCCGCTGCACCCCCACGCCCCCAGCACTGTGGGGCACCTGCCAGCAGGCCCCCACTCATGTCCAACTCATGTCCCCCTGCACCCCCACCCCCCAGCACTGCAGGGCACCCTCCACCAGGCCCCCGACTCATGTTCCCCTCCACCCCCACCCCCCAGCAGTGCAGGGCACCCTCCACCAGGCACCCAACTCATGTCCCCCTGCACCCCCACCCCCCAGCAGTGCAGGGCACCCTCCACCAGGCCCCCAACTCATGTCCCCCCGCACCCCCACCCCCAGCACTGTGGGGCACCTGCCAGCAGGCCCCCACTCATGTCCAACTCATGTCCCCCTGCACCCCCACCCCCCAGCACTGTGGGGCACCTGTCAGCAGGCCCCCACTCATGACCAACTCATGTCCCCCTGCACCCCCACCCCCAGCACTGTGGGGCACCCTCCACCAGGCCCCCACACATGTCCCCCTGCACCCCCACCCCCAGCAGTGCAGGGCACCCTCCACCAGGCCCCCAACTCATGTCCCCATGCACCCCACCCCCCAGCACTGTGGGGCACCCTCCACCAGACCCCAACTCATGTCCCCCTGCACCCCCACCCCCCAGCAGTGCAGGGCACCCTCCACCAGGCCCCCAACTCATGTCCCCCTGCACCCCCACCCCCCAGCACTGTGGGGCACCTGCCAGCAGGCCCCCACTCATGTCCCCCTGCACCCCCACCCCCAGCAGTGCAGGGCACCGTCCACCAGGCCCCCAACTCATGTCCCCCTGCACCCCCACCCCCCAGCACTGTGGGGCACCTGCCAGCAGGCCCCAACTCATGTCCAACTCATGTCCCCCTGTACCCCCACCCCCCAGCACTGCAGGGCACCCTCCACCAGGCCCCCAACTCATGTCCCCCTTCACCCCCACCCCCCACCAGTGCAGGGCACCCTCCACCAGGCCCCCACACATGTCCCCCTGCACCCCCACCCCCCAGCACTGTGGGGCACCTGCCAGCAGGCCCCCACTCATGTCCAACTCATGTCCCCCTGCTCCCCACCGCCCAGCACTGTGGGGCACCTGCCAGCAGGCCCCCACTCATGTCCAACTCATGTCCCCCTGAAACCCCAGCCCCCAGCACTGTGGGGCACCTGCCAGCAGGCCCCCACTCATGTCCCCCTGCACCCCCACCCCCCAGCAGTGCAGGGCACCGTCCACCAGGCCCCCAACTCATGTCCCCCTGCACCCCCACCCCCCAGCAATGTGGGGCACCTGCCAGCAGGCCCCCATTCATGTCCAACTCATGTCCCCCTGCACCCCACCCCCCAGCACTGTGGGGCACCCTCCACCAGGCCCCCAACTCATGTCCCCCTGCACCCCCACCCCCCAGCAGTGCAGGTCTCCCTTCACCAGGCCCCCACACATGTCCCCCTGCACCCCCACCCCCCAGCACTGTGGGGCACCCTCCACCAGGCCCCACACATGTCCCCCTGCACCCCCACCCCCCAGCAGTGCAGGGCCCCCTCCACCAGGCCCCCAACTCATGTCCCCCTGCGCCCCCACCCCCCAGCTGTGGGGCCCCCTCCACCAGGCCCCCACACATGTCCCCCTGCACCCCCATCCGCCAGCAGTGCAGGGCACCCTCCACCAGGCCCCCAACTCATGTCTCCCTGCACCCCCACCCTCCAGCACTGTGGGGCACCTGCCAGCAGGCCCCCACTCATGTCCAACTCATGTCCCCCTGCACCCCCACCCCCCAGCACTGCAGGGCACCCTCCACCAGGCCCCCACACATGTCCCCCTGCACCCCCACCCCCCAGCACTGTGGGGCACCCTCCACCAGGCCCCCACACATGTCCCCCTGCACCCCCACCCCCCAGCAGTGCAGGGCACCCTCCACCAAGCCCCCAACTCATGTCCCCCTGCACCCCCACCCCCCAGCACCTTGGGGCACCCTCCACCAGGCTACCATTCATGTCCCCCTGCACCCCCACCCCCCAGCACTGTGGGGCACCTGCCAGCAGGCCCCCACTCATGTCCAACTCATGTCCCCCTGCACCCCCAACCCCCAGCACTGTGGGACACCTGCCAGCAGGCCCCCACTCATGTCCAACTCATGTCCCCCTGCACCCCCACCCCCCAGCACTGTGGGGCACCCTCTACCAGGCCCCGCCACATGTCCCCCTGCACCCCCACCCCCCAACAGTGCAGGGCATCCTCCACCAGGCCCCCAACTCATGTCCCGCTGCACCCCCACGCCCCCAGCACTGTGGGGCACCTGCCAGCAGGCCCCCACTCATGTCCAACTCATGTCCCCCTGCACCCCCACCCCCCAGCACTGCAGGGCACCCTCCACCAGGCCCCCAACTCATGTCCCCCTCCACCCCCACCCCCCAGCAGTGCAGGGCACCCTCCACCAGGCACCCAACTCATGTCCCCCTGCACCCCCACCCCACAGCACTGTGGGGCACCCTCCACCAGGCCCCCACACATGTCCCCCTGCACCCCCACCCCCCAGCAGTGCAGGGCACCCTCCACCAGGCCCCCAACTCATGTCCCCCTGCACCCCCACCCCCAGCACTGTGGGGCACCTGCCAGCAGGCCCCCGCTCATGTCCAACTCATGTCCCCCTGCACCCTCACCCCCCAGCACTGTGGGGCACCTGTCAGCAGGCCCCCACTCATGTCCAACTCATGTCCCCCTGCACCCCCACCCCCAGCACTGTGGGGCACCCTCCACCAGGCCCCCACACATGTCCCCCTGCACCCCCACCCCCCAGCAGTGCAGGGCACCCTCCACCAGGCCCCCAACTCATGTCCCCATGCACCCCACTCCCCAGCACTGTGGGGCACCCTCCACCAGGCCCCAACTCATGTCCCCCTGCACCCCCACCCCCCAGCAGTGCAGGGCACCCTCCACCAGGCCCCCAACTCATGGCCCCCTGCACCCCCACCCCCCAGCACTGTGGGGCACCTGCCAGCAGGCCCCCACTCATGTCCCCCTGCACCCCCACCCCCCAGCAGTGCAGGGCACCGTCCACCAGGCCCCCAACTCATGTCCCCCTGCACCCCCACCCCCCAGCACTGTGGGGCACCTGCCAGCAGGCCCCAACTCATGTCCAACTCATGTCCCCCTGTACCCCCACCCCCCAGCACTGCAGGGCACCCTCCACCAGGCCCCCAACTCATGTCCCCCTCCACCCCCACCCCCCAGCAGTGCAGGGCACCCTCCACCAGGCCCCCACACATGTCCCCCTGCACCCCCACCCCCCAGCACTGTGGGGCACCCTCCACCAGGCCCCCACACATGTCCCCCTGCACCCCCAGCCCCCAGCAGTGCAGGGCACCCTCCACCAGGCCCCCAACTCAGGTCCCCCTGCACCCCCATCCCCCAGCACTGTGGGGCACCTGCCAGCAGGCCCCCACTCATGGCAAACTCATGTCCCCCTGCACCCCCACCCCCCAGCACTGCGGGGCACCCTCCACCAGGCCCCAACACATGTCCCCCTGCACCCCCACCCCCCAGCAGTGCAGGGCACCCTCCACCAGGCCCCCAACTCATGTCCCCCTGCACCCCCAACCCCCAGCACTGTGGGGCACCCTCCACCAGGCCCCCACACATGTCCCCCTGCACCCCCACCCCCCAGCAGTGCAGGGCCCCCTCTACCAGGCCCCCAACTCATGTCCCCCTGCACCCCCAACCCCCAGCACTGTGGGGCACCCTCCACCAGGCCCCCACACATGTCCCCCTGTACCCCCACCCCCCAGCAGTGCAGGGCACCTTCCACCAGGCCCCCAACTCATGTCCCCCTGAACCCCCACCCCCCAGCACTGTGGGGCACCTGCCAGCAGGCCCCCAATCATGTCCAACTCATGTCCCCCTGCACCCCCACCCCCCAGCACTGTGGGGCACCCTCCACCAGGCCCCCACACATGTCCCCCTGCACCCCCACCCCCCAGCAGTGTAGGGCACCCTCCACCAGGCCCCCAACTCATGTCCCCCTGCACCCCCATCCCCCAACACTGTGGGGCACCCTCCACCAGGCCCCCACACATGTCCCCCTGCACCCCCACCCCCCAGCAGTGCAGGGCACCCTCCACCAGGCCCCCAACTCATGTCCCCCTGCACCCCCATCCCCAAGCACTGTGAGGCACCCTCCACCAGGCCCCGCCACATGTCCCCCTGCACCCCCACCCCCCAGCAGTGGAGGGCACCCTCCACCAGGCCCCCGACTCATGTCCCCCTGCACCCCCACCCCCCCAGCACTGTGGGGGGCACCTGCCAGCAGGCCCCCACTCATGTCCAACTCATGTCCCCCTGCACCACCACCCCCAGCACTGCAGGGCACCCTCCACCAGGCCCCCAACTCATGGCCCCCTGCACCCCCACCCCCCAGCACTGTGGGGCACCCTCCACCAGGCCCCCACACATGTCCCCCTGTACCCCCACCCCCCAGCAGTGCAGGGCACCCTCCACCAGGCTCCCAACTCATGTCCCCCTGCACCTCACCCCCCAGCACTGTGGGGCACCCTCCACCAGGCCCCCACACATGTCCCCCTGCACCCCACCCCCCAGCAGTGCAGGGCACCCTCCACGAGGCCCCCAACTCATGTCCCCCTGCACCCCCACCCCCCAGCACTGTGGGGCACCAGCCAGCAGGCCCCCACTCATGTCCCCCTGCACCCCCACCCCCCAGCAGTGCAGGGGACCCTCCACCAGGCCCCCAACTCATGTCCCCCTGCACCCCCACCCCACAGCACTGTGGGGCACCTGCCAGCAGGCCCCAACTCATGTCCAACTCATGTCCCCCTGCACCCCACCCCCCAGCAGTGCAGGGCACCCTCCACCAGGCCCCCAACTCATGTCCCCCTGCACCTCACCCCCCAGCACTGTGGGGCACCCTCCACCAGGCCCCCACACATGTCCCCCTGCACCCCACCCCCCAGCAGTGCAGGGCACCCTCCACGAGGCCCCCAACTCATGTCCCCCTGCACCCCCACCCCCCAGCACTGTGGGGCACCTGCCAGCAGGCCCCCACTCATGTCCCCCTGCACCCCCACCCCCCAGCAGTGCAGGGCACCCTCCTCCAGGCCCCCAACTCATGTCCCCCTGCACCCCCACCCCACAGCACTGTGGGGCACCTGCCAGCAGGCCCCAACTCATGTCCAACTCATGTCCCCCTGCACCCCACCCCCCAGCAGTGCAGGGCACCCTCCACCAGGCCCCCAACTCATGTCCCCCTGCACCCCCACCCCCCAGCAGTGCAGGGCACCCTCCACCAGGCCCCCACACATGTCCCCCTGCACCCCCACCCCCCAGCACTGTGGGGCACCTGCCAGCAGGCCCCCACTCATGTCCAACTCATGTCCACCTGCACCCCATCCCCCAGCACTGTGGGGCACCCTCCACCAGGCCCCCAACTCATGTCCCCCTGCACCCCCACCCCCCAGCAGTGCAGGTCTCCCTCCACCAGGCCCCCACACATGTCCCCCTGCACCCCCACCCCCCAGCACTGTGGGGCACCCTCCACCAGGCCCCACACATGTCCCCCTGCACCCCCACCCCCCAGCAGTGCAGGGCCCCCTCCACCAGGCCCCCAACTCATGTCCCCCTGCACCCCTACCCCACATCTGTGGGGCCCCCTCCACCAGGCCCCCACACATGTCCCCCTGCACCCCCATCCGCCAGCAGTGCAGTGCACCCTCCACCAGGCCCCCAACTCATGTCTCCCTGCACCCCCACCCTCCAGCACTCTGGGGCACCTGCCAGCAGGCCCCCACTCATGTCCAACTCATGTCCCCTGCACCCCCACCCCCAGCACTGCAGGGCACCCTCCACCAGGCCCCCACACATGTCCCCCTGCACCCCCACCCCCCAGCACTGTGGGGCACCCTCCACCAGGCCCCCACACATGTCCCCCTGCACCCCCACCCCCCAGCAGTGCAGGGCACCCTCCACCAAGCCCCCAACTCATGTCCCCCTGCACCGCCACCCCCCAGCACTGTGGGGCACCCTCCACCAGGCTACCACTCATGTCCCCCTGCACCCCCACCCTCCAGCACTGTGGGGCACCTGCCAGCAAGCCCCCACTCATGTCCAACTCATGTCCCCCTGCACCCCCAACCCCCAGCACCGTGGGACACCTGCCAGCAGGCCCCCACTCATGTCCAACTCATGTCCCCCTGCACCCCCACCCCCCAGCACTGTGGGGCACCCTCCACCAGGCCCCGCCACATGTCCCCCTGCACCCCCACCCCCCAACAGTGCAGGGCACCCTGCACCAGGCCCCCAACTCATGTCCCGCTGCACCCCCACGCCCCCAGCACTGTGGGGCACCTGCCAGCAGGCCCCCACTCATGTCCAACCCATGTCCCCCTGCACCCCCACCCCCCAGCACTGCAGGGCACCCTCCACCAGGCCCCCAACACATGTCCCCCTCCACCCCCACCCCCCAGCAGTGCAGGGCACCCTCCACCAGGCACCCAACTCATGTCCCCCTGCACCCCCACCCCGCAGCACTGTGGGGCACCCTCCACCAGGCCCCCACACATGTCCCCCTGCACCCCCACCCCCCAGCAGTGCAGGGCACCCTCCACCAGGCCCCCAACTCATGTCCCCCTGCACCCCCACCCCCAGCACTGTGGGGCACCTGCCAGCAGGCCCCCACTCATGTCCAACTCATGTCCCCCTGCACCCCCACCCCCAGCACTGTGGGGCACCTGTCAGCAGGCCCCCACTCATGTCCAACTCATGTCCCCCTGCACCCCCACCCCCAGCACTGTGGGGCACCCTCCACCAGGCCCCCACACATGTCCCCCTGCACCCCCACCCCCAGCAGTGCAGGGCACCCTCCACCAGGCCCCCAACTCATGTCCCCATGCACCCCACCCCCCAGCACTGTGGGGCACCCTCCACCAGGCCCCAACTCATGTCCCCCTGCACCCCGACCCCCCAGCAGTGCAGGGCACCCTCCACCAGGCCCCCAACTCATGTCCCCCTGCACCCCCACCCCCCAGCACTGTGGGGCACCTGCCAGCAGGCCCCCACTCATGTCCCCCTGCACCCCCACCCCCAGCAGTGCAGGGCACCGTCCACCAGGCCCCCAACTTATGTCCCCCTGCACCCCCACCCCCCAGCACTGTGGGGCACCTGCCAGCAGGCCCCAACTCATGTCCAACTCATGTCCCCGGGTACCCCCACCCCCCAGCACTGCAGGGCACCCTCCACCAGGCCCCCAACTCATGTCCCCCTTCACCCCACCCCCAGCAGTGCAGGGCACCCTCCACCAGGCCCCCACACATGTCCCCCTGCACCCCCACCCCCCAGCACTGTGGGGCACCTGCCAGCAGGCCCCCTCTCATGTCCAACTCATGTCCCCCTGCTCCCCACCCCCCAGCACTGTGGGGCACCTGCCAGCAGGCCCCCACTCATGTCCAACTCATGTCCCCCTGAAACCCCACCCCCCAGCACTGTGGGGCACCTGCCATCAGGCCCCCACTCATGTCCCCCTGCACCCCCACCCCCAGCAGTGCAGGGCACCATCCACCAGGCCCCCAACACATGTCCCCCTGCACCCCCACCCCCCAGCACTGTGGGGCACCTGCCAGCAGGCCCCCACTCATGTCCAACTCATGTCCCCCTGCACCCCACCCCCCAGCACTGTGGGGCACCCTCCACCAGGCCCCCAACTCATGTCCCCCTGCACCCCCACCCCCCAGCAGTGCAGGTCTCCCTCCACCAGGCCCCCACACATGTCCCCCTGCACCCCCACCCCCCAGCACTGTGGGGCACCCTCCACCAGGCCCCACACATGTCCCCCTGCACCCCCACCCCCCAGCAGTGCAGGGCCCCCTCCACCAGGCCCCCAACTCATGTCCCCCTGCACCCCCACCCCCCAGCTGTGGGGCCCCCTCCACCAGGCCCCCACACATGTCCCCCTGCACCCCCATCCGCCAGCAGTGCAGGGCACCCTCCACCAGGCCCCCAACTCATGTCTCCCTGCACCCCCACCCTCCAGCACTGCGGGGCACCTGCCAGCAGGCCCCCACTCATGTCCAACTCATGTCCCCCTGCACCCCCACCCCCCAGCACTGCAGGGCACCCTCCACCAGGCCCCCACACATGTCCCCCTGCACCCCCACCCCCCATCACTGTGGGGCACCTTCCACCAGGCCCCCACACATGTCCCCCTGCACCCCCACCCCCCAGCAGTGCAGGGCACCCTCCACCAAGCCCCCAACTCATGTCCCCCTGCACCCCCACCCCCCAGCACCTTGGGGCACCCTCCACCAGGCTACCACTCATGTCCCCCTGCACCCCTACCCCCCAGCACTGTGGGGCACCTGCCAGCAGGCCCCCACTCATGTCCAACTCATGTCCCCCTGCACCCCCAACCCCCAGCACTGTGGGACACCTGCCAGCAGGCCCCCACTCATGTCCAACTCATGTCCCCCTGCACCCCCACCCCCCAGCACTGTGGGGCACCCTCTACCAGGCCCCGCCTCATGTCCCCCTGCACCCCCACCCCCCAACAGTGCAGGGCATCCTCCACCAGGCCCCCAACTCATGTCCCGCTGCAACCCCACGCCCCCAGCACTGTGGGGCACCTGCCAGCAGGCCCCCACTCATGTCCAACTCATGTTCCCCTGCACCCCCACCCCCCAGCAGTGCAGGGCACCATCCACCAGGCCCCCAACACATGTCCCCCTGCACCCCCACCCCCCAGCACTGTGGGGCACCTGCCAGCAGGCCCCCACTCATGTCCAACTCATGTCCCCCTGCACCCCACCCCCCAGCACTGTGGGGCACCCTCCACCAGGCCCCCAACTCATGTCCCCCTGCACCCCCACCCCCCAGCACTGTGGGGCACCCTCCACCAGGCCCCACACATGTCCCCCTGCACCCCCACCCCCCAGCAGTGCAGGGCCCCCTCCACCAGGCCCCCAACTCATGTCCCCCTGCACCCCCACCCCCCAGCTGTGGGGCCCCCTCCACCAGGCCCCCACACATGTCCCCCTGCACCCCCATCCGCCAGCAGTGCAGGGCACCCTCCACCAGGCCCCCAACTCATGTCTCCCTGCACCCCCACCCTCCAGCACTGTGGGGCACCTGCCAGCAGGCCCCCACTCATGTCCAACTCATGTCCCCCTGCACCCCCACCCCCCAGCACTGCAGGGCACCCTCCACCAGGCCCCCACACATGTCCCCCTGTACCCCCACCCCCCAGCACTGTGGGGCACCCTCCACCAGGCCCCCACACATGTCCCCCTGCACCCCCACCCCCCAGCAGTGCAGGGCACCCTCCACCAAGCCCCCAACTCATGTCCCCCTGCACCCCCACCCCCCAGCACCTTGGGGCACCCTCCACCAGGCTACCACTCATGTCCCCCTGCACCCCCACCCCCCAGCACTGTGGGGCACCTGCCAGCAGGCCCCCACTCATGTCCAACTCATGTCCCCCTGCACCCCCAACCCCCAGCACTGTGGGACACCTGCCAGCAGGCCCCCACTCATGTCCAACTCATGTCCCCCTGCACCCCCACCCCCCAGCACTGTGGGGCACCCTCTACCAGGCCCCGCCACATGTCCCCCTGCACCCCCACCCCCCAACAGTGCAGGGCATCCTCCACCAGGCCCCCAACTCATGTCCCGCTGCACCCCCACGCCCCCAGCACTGTGGGGCACCTGCCAGCAGGCCCCCACTCATGTCCAACTCATGTCCCCCTGCACCCCCACCCCCCAGCACTGCAGGGCACCCTCCACCAGGCCCCCAGCTCATGTCCCCCTCCACCCCCACCCCCCAGCAGTGCAGGGCACCCTCCACCAGGCACCCAACTCATGTCCCCCTGCACCCCCACCCCGCAGCACTGTGGGGCACCCTCCACCAGGCCCCCACACATGCCCCCCTGCACCCCCACCCCCCAGCAGTGCAGGGCACCCTCCACCAGGCCCCCAACTCATGTCCCCCTGCACCCCCACCCCCAGCACTGTGGGGCACCTGCCAGCAGGCCCCCGCTCATGTCCAACTCATGTCCCCCTGCACCCCCACCCCCCAGCACTGTGGGGCACCTGTCAGCAGGCCCCCACTCATGTCCAACTCATGTCCCCCTGCACCCCCACACCCAGCACTGTGGGGCACCCTCCACCAGGCCCCCACACATGTCCCCCTGCACCCCCACCCCCCAGCAGTGCAGGGCACCCTCCACCAGGCCCCCAACTCATGTCCCCATGCACCCCACCCCCAGCACTGTGGGGCACCCTCCACCAGGCCCCAACTCATGTCCCCCTGCACCCCCACCCCCCAGCAGTGCAGGGCACCCTCCACCAGTCCCCCAACTCATGTCCCCCTGCACCCTCACCCCCCAGCACTGTGGGGCACCTGCCAGCAGGCCCCCACTCATGTCCCCCTGCACCCCCACCCCCCAGCAGTGCAGGGCACCGTCCACCAGGCCCCCAACTCATGTCCCCCTGCACCCCCACCCCCCAGCACTGTGGGGCACCTGCCAGCAGGCCCCAACTCATGTCCAACTCATGTCCCCCTGTACCCCCACCCCCCAGCACTGCAGGGCACCCTCCACCAGGCCCCCAACTCATGTCCCCCTGCACCCCCACCCCCCAGCAGTGCAGGGCACCCTCCACCAGGCCCCCACACATGTCCCCCTGCACCCCCACCCCCCAGCACTGTGGGGCACCTGCCAGCAGGCCCCCACTCATGTCCAACTCATGTCCCCCTGCTCCCCACCCCCCAGCACTGTGGGGCACCTGCCTGCAGGGCCCCACTCATGTCCAACTCATGTCCCCCTGAACCCCCACCCCCCAGCACTGTGGGGCACCCTCCACCAGGCCCCCACACATGTCCCCCTGCACCCCCAGCCCCCAGCAGTGCAGGGCACCCTCCACCAGGCCCCCAACTCATGTCCCCCTGCACCCCCATCCCCCAGCACTGTGGGGCACCTGCCAGCAGGCCCCCACTCATGGCAAACTCATGTCCCCCTGCACCCCCACCCCCCAGCACTGCGGGGCACCCTCCACCAGGCCCCAACACATGTCCCCCTGCACCCCCATCCCCCAGCAGTGCAGGGCACCCTCCACCAGGCCCCCAAATCATGTCCCCCTGCACCCCCAACCCCCAGCACTGTGGGGCACCCTCCACCAGGCCCCCACACATGTCCCCCTGCACCCCCACCCCCCAGCAGTGCAGGGCCCCCTCTACCAGGCCCCCAACTCATGTCCCCCTGCACCCCCAACCCCCAGCAGGGTGGAGCACCCTCCACCAGGCCCCCACACATGTCCCCCTGTACCCCCACCCCCCAGCAGTGCAGGGCACCTTCCACCAGGCCCCCAACTCATGTCCCCCTGAACCCCCACCCCCCAGCACTGTGGGGCACCTGCCAGCAGGCCCCCACTCATGTCCAACTCATGTCCCCCTGCGCCCCCACCACCCAGCACTGTGGGGCACCTGCCAGCAGGCCCCCACTCATATCCAACTCATGTCCCCCTGCACCCCCACCCCCCAGCACTGTGGGGCACCCTCCACCAGGCCCCCACACATTTCCCCCTGCACCCCCACCCCCCAGCAGTGCAGGGCACCCTCCACCAGGCCCCCAACTCATGTCCCCCTGCACCCCCATCCCCCAACACTGTGGGGCACCCTCCACCAGGCCCCCACACATGTCCCCCTGCACCCCCACCCCCCAGCAGTGCAGGGCACCCTCCACCAGGCCCCCAACTCATGTCCCCCTGCACCCCCACCCCCCAGCACTGTGAGGCACCCTCCACCAGGCCCCGCCACATGTCCACCTGCACCCCCACCCCCCAGCAGTGGAGGGCACCCTCCACCAGGCCCCCAACTCATGTCCCCCTGCACCCCCACCCCCCCAGCACTGTGGGGGGGCACCTGCCAGCAGGCCCCCACTCATGTCCAACTCATGTCCCCCTGCACCACCACCCCAGCACTGCAGGGCACCCTCCACCAGGCCCCCAACTCATGGCCCCCTGCACCCCCACCCCCCAGCAGTGCAGGGCACCCTCCAGCCGGCCCCCAACTCATGTCGCCCTGCACCCCCACCCCCCAGCACTGTGGGGCACCCTCCACCAGGCCCCCACACATGTCCCCCTGCACCCCCAACCCCCAGCAGTGCAGGGCACCCTCCACCAGGCCCCCAACTCATGTCCCCCTGCACCTCACCCCCCAGCACTGTGGGGCACCCTCCACCAGGCCCCCACACATGTCCCCCTGCAACCCACCCCCCAGCAGTGCAGGGCACCCTCCACGAGGCCCCCACTCATGTCCCCCTGCACCCCCACCCCCCAGCAGTGCAGGGCACCCTCCACCAGGCCCCCAACTCATGTCCCCAAGCACCCCCACCCCACAGCACTGTGGGGCACCTGCCAGCAGGCCCCAACTCATGTCCAACATATGTCCCCCTGCACCCCACCCCCCAGCAGTGCAGGGCACCCTCCACCAGGCCCCCAACTCATGTCCCCCTGCACCCCCACCCCCCAGCAGTGCAGGGCACCCTCCACCAGGCCCCCACACATGTCCCCCTGCACCCCCACCCCCCAGCACTGTGGGGCACCTGCCAGCAGGCCCCCACTCATGTCCAACTCATGTCCCCCTGCACCCCACCCCCCAGCACTGTGGGGCACCCTTCACCAGGCCCCCAACTCATGTCCCCCTGCACCCCCACCCCCCAGCAGTGCAGGTCTCCCTCCACCAGGCCCCCACACATGTCCCCCTGCACCCCCACCCCCCAGCACTGTGGTGCACCCTCCACCAGGCCCCACACATGTCCCCCTGCACCCCCACCCCCCAGCAGTGCAGGGCCCCCTCCACCAGGCCCCCAACTCATGTCCCCCTGCACCCCCACCCCCCAGCACTGTGGGGCCCCCTCCACCAGGCCCCCACACATGTCCCCCTGCACCCCCATCCTCCAGCAGTGCAGGGCACCCTCCACCAGGCCCCCAACTCATGTCTCCCTGCACCCCCACCCTCCAGCACTGTGGGGCACCTGCCAGCAGGCCCCCACTCATGTCCAACTCATGTCCCCCTGCAGCCCCACCCACCAGCACTGCAGGGCACCCTCCACCAGGCCCCCACACATGTCCCCCTGCACCCCCACCCCCCAGCACTGTGGGGCACCCTCCACCAGGCCCCCACACATGTCCCCCTGCACCCCCACCCCCCAGCAGTGCAGGGCACCCTCCACCAAGCCCCCAACTCATGTCCCCCTGCACCCCCACCCCCCAGCATTGTGGGGCACCCTCCACCAGGCTACCACTCATGTCCCCCTGCACCCCCACCCCCCAGCACTGTGGGGCACCTGCCAGCAGGCCCCCACTCATGTCCAACTCATGTCCCCCTGCACCCCCAACCCCCAGCACTGTGGGACACCTGCCAGCAGGCCCCCACTCATGTCCAACTCATGTCCCCCTGCACCCCCGCCCCCCAGCACTGTGGGGCACCCTCCACCAGGCCCCGCCACATGTCCCCCTGCACCCCCACCCCCCAACAGTGCAGGGCACCCTCCACCAGGCCCCCAACTCATGTCCCGCTGCACCCCCACGCCCCCAGCACTGTGGGGCACCTGCCAGCAGGCCCCCACTCATGTCCAACTCATGTCCCCCTGCACCACCACCCCCCAGCACTGCAGGGCACCCTCCAACAGGCCCCCAACTCATGTCCCCCTCCACCCCCACCCCCACCCCCCAGCAGTGCAGGGCACCCTCCACCAGGCACCCAACTCATGCCCCCCTGCACCCCCACCCCGCAGCACTGTGGGGCACCCTCCACCAGGCCCCCACACATGTCCCCCTGCACCCCCACCCCCCAGCAGTGCAGGGCACCCTCCACCAGGCCCCCAACTCATGTCCCCCTGCACCCCCACCCCCAGCACTGTGGGGCACCTGCCAGCAGGCCCCCACTCATGGCCAACTCATGTCCCCCTGCACCCCCACCCCCCAGCACTGTGGGGCACCTGTCAGCAGGCCCCCACTCATGTCCAACTCATGTCCCCCTGCTCCCCCACCCCCAGCACTGTGGGGCACCCTCCACCAGGCCCCCACACATGTCCCCCTGCACCCCCACCCCCCAGCAGTGCAGGGCACCCTCCACCCGGCCCCCAACTCATGTCCCCATGCACCCCACCCCCCAACACTGTGGGGCACCCTCCACCAGGCCCCAACTCATGTCCCCCTGCACCCCCACCCCCCAGCAGTGCAGGGCACCCTCCACCAGGCCCCCAACTCATGTCCCCCTGCACCCCCACCCCCCAGCACTGTGGGGCACCTTCCACCAGGCCCCCACACATGTCCCCCTGCACCCCCACCCTCCAGCAGTGCAGGGCACCCGCCACCAGGCCTCCAACTCATGTCCCCCTGCACTCCCACCCCCCAGCACTGTGGGGCACCTGCCAGCAGGCCCCCACTCATGTCCAACTCATGTCCCCCTGCACCCCCAACCCCCAGCACTGCAGGGCACCCTCCACCAGGCCCCCAACTCATGTCCCCCTGCACCCCCACCCTCCAGCAGTGCAGGGCACCCTCCACCAGGCCCCCACACATGTCCCCCTGCACCCCCACCCCCCCCAGCACTGTGGGGCACCTGCCAGCAGGCCCCCACTCATGTCCAACTTATGTCCCCCTGCACCCCCACCCCCCAGCACTGTGGGACACCTGCCAGCAGGCCCCCACTCATGTCCAACTCATGTCCCCCTGCACCCCCACTCCCCAGCACTGTGGGGCACCCTCCATCAGGCCCCGCCACATGTCCCCCTGCACCCCGAACCCCCAGCAGTGCAGGGCACCCTCCACCAGGCCCCCAACTCATGTCCCCCTGCACCCCCACCCCCCCAGCACTGTGGGGCACCTGCCAGCAGGCCCCCACTCATGTCCAACTCATGTCCCCCTGCACCCCTACCCCCCAGCACTGCAGGGCACCCTCCACCAGGCCCCCAACTCATGTCCCCCTGCACCCCCACCCCCCAGCAGTGCAGGGCACCTTCTACCAGGCCCCCAACTCATGTCCCCCTGCACCCCCACCCTCCAGCAGTGCAGGGCACCCTCCACCAGGCCCCCACACATGTCCCCCTGCACCCCCACCCCCCCAGCACTGTGGGGCACCTGCCAGCAGGCCCCACTCATGTCCAACTTATGTCCCCCTGCACCCCCACCCCCCAGCACTGTGGGACACCTGCCAGCAGGCCCCCACTCATGTCCAACTCATGTCCCCCTGCACCCCCACTCCCCAGCACTGTGGGGCACCCTCCATCAGGCCCCGCCACATGTCCCCCTGCACCCCGAACCCCCAGCAGTGCAGGGCACCCCCACCAGGCCCCCAACTCATGTCCCCCTGCACCCCCACCCCCCCAGCACTGTGGGGCACCCTCCACCAGGCCCCCAACTCATGTCCCCCTCCACCCCCACCCCCCAGCAGTGCAGGGCACCCTCCACCAGGCACCCAACTCATGTCCCCCTGCACCCCCACCCCGCAGCACTGTGGGGCACCCTCCACCAGGCCCCCACACATGTCCCCCTGCACCCCCACCCCCCAGCAGTGCAGGGCACCCTCCACCAGGCCCCCAACTCATGTCCCCCTGCACCCCCACCCCCAGCACTGTGGGGCACCTGCCAGCAGGCCCCCACTCATGTCCAACTCATGTCCCCCTGCACCCCCACCCCCCAGCACTGTGGGGCACCTGTCAGCAGGCCCCCACTCATGTCCAACACATGTCCCCCTGCACCCCCACCCCCAGCACTGTGGGGCACCCTCCACCAGGCCCCCACACATGTCCCCCTGCACCCCCACCCCCCAGCAGTGCAGGGCACCCTCCACCAGGCCCCCAACTCATGTCCCCATGCACCCCACCCCCCAGCACTGTGGGGCACCCTCCACCAGGCCCCAACTCATGTCCCCCTGCACCCCCACCCCCCAGCAGTGCAGGGCACCCTCCACCAGGCCCCCAACTCATGTCCCCCTGCACCCCCACCCCCCAGCACTGTGGGGCACCTTCCACCAGGCCCCCACACATGTCCCCCTGCACCCCCACCCTCCAGCAGTGCAGGGCACCCGCCACCAGGCCTCCAACTCATGTCCCCCTGCACTCCCACCCCCCAGCACTGTGGGGCACCTGCCAGCAGGCCCCCACTCATGTCCAACTCATGTCCCCCTGCACCCCCACCCCCAGCACTGCAGGGCACCCTCCACCAGGCCCCCAACTCATGTCCCCCTGCACCCCCACCCTCCAGCAGTGCAGGGCACCCTCCACCAGGCCCCCACACATGTCCCCCTGCACCCCCACCCCCCAGCACTGTGGGGCACCTGCCAGCAGGCCCCCACTCATGTCGAACTTATGTCCCCCTGCACCCCCACCCCCCAGCACTGTGGGACACCTGCCAGCAGGCCCCCACTCATGTCCAACTCATGTCCCCCTGCACCCCCACTCCCCAGCACTGTGGGGCACCCTCCATCAGGCCCCGCCACATGTCCCACTGCACCCCGAACCCCCAGCAGTGCAGGGCACCCTCCACCAGGCCCCCAACTCATGTCCCCCTGCACCCCCACCCCCCAGCACTGTGGGGCACCTGCCAGCAGGCCCCCACTCATGTCCAACTCATGTCCCCCTGCACCCCTACCCCCCAGCACTGCAGGGCACCCTCCACCAGACCCCCAACTCATGTCCCCCTGCACCCCCACCCCCCAGCAGTGCAGGGCACCTTCCACCAGGCCCCCAACTCACGTCCCCCTGCACCCCCACCCCCCAGCACTGTGGGGCACCCTCCACCAGGCCCCCACACATGTCCCCCTGCACCCCCACCCCCCAGCAGTGCAGGGCACCGTCCACCAGGCCCCCAACTCATGTCCCCCTGCACCCCCTGCATGTCCAACTCATGTCCCCCTGCACCCCACCCCCCAGCACAGTGGGGCACCCTCCACCAGGCCCCCAACTCATGTCCCCCTGCACCCCCACCCCCCAGCAGTGCAGGTCTCCCTTCACCAGGCCCCCACACATGTCCCCCTGCACCCCCACCCCCCAGCACTGTGGGGCACCCTCCACCAGGCCCCACACATGTCCCCCTGCACCCCCACCCCCCAGCAGTGCAGGGCCCCCTCCACCAGGCCCCCAACTCATGTCCCCCTGCGCCCCCACCCCCCAGTTGTGGGGCCCCCTCCACCAGGCCCCCACACATGTCCCCCTGCACCCCCATCCGCCAGCAGTGCAGGGCACCCTCCACCAGGCCCCCAACTCATGTCTCCCTGCACCCCCACCCTCCAGCACTGTGGGGCACCTGCCAGCAGGCCCCCACTCATGTCCAACTCATGTCCCCCTGCACCCCCACCCCCAGCACTGCAGGGCACCCTCCACCAGGCCCCCACACATGTCCCCCTGCACCCCCACCCCCCAGCACTGTGGGGCACCCTCCACCAGGCCCCCACACATGTCCCCCTGCACCCCCACCCCCCAGCAGTGCAGGGCACCCTCCACCAAGCCCCCAACTCATGTCCCCCTGCATCCCCACCCCCCAGCACCTTGGGGCACCCTCCACCAGGCTACCACTCATGTCCCCCTGCACCCCCACCCCCCAGCACTGTGGGGCACCTGCCAGCAGGCCCCCACTCATGTCCAACTCATGTCCCCCTGCACCCCCAACCCCCAGCACTGTGGGACACCTGCCAGCAGGCCCCCACTCATGTCCAACTCATGTCCCCCTGCACCCCCACCCCCCAGCACTGTGGGGCACCCTCTACCAGGCCCCGCCACATGTCCCCCTGCACCCCCACCCCCCAACAGTGCAGGGCATCCTCCACCAGGCCCCCAACTCATGTCCCGCTGCACCCCCACGCCCCCAGCACTGTGGGGCACCTGCCAGCAGGCCCCCACTCATGTCCAACTCATGTCCCCCTGCACCCCCACCCCCCAGCACTGCAGGGCACCCTCCACCAGGCCCCCAACTCATGTCCCCCTCCACCCCCACCCCCCAGCAGTGCAGGGCACCCTCCACCAGGCACCCAACTCATGTCCCCCTGCACCCCCACCCCGCAGCACTGTGGGGCACCCTCCACCAGGCCCCCACACATGTCCCCCTGCACCCCCACCCCCCAGCAGTGCAGGGCACCCTCCACCAGGCCCCCAACTCATGTCCCCCTGCACCCCCACCCCCAGCACTGTGGGGCACCTGCCAGCAGGCCCCCGCTCATGTCCAACTCATGTCCCCCTGCACCCTCACCCCCCAGCACTGTGGGGCACCTGTCAGCAGGCCCATACTCATGTCCAACTCATGTCCCCCTGCACCCCCACCCCCAGCACTGTGGGGCACCCTCCACCAGGCCCCCACACATGTCCCCCTGCACCCCCACCCCCCAGCAGTGCAGGGCACCCTCCACCAGGCCCCCAACTCATGTCCCCATGCACCCCACCCCCCAGCACTGTGGGGCACCCTCCACCAGGCCCCAACTCATGTCCCCCTGCACCCCCACCCCCCAGCAGTGCAGGGCACCCTCCACCAGGCCCCCAACTCATGTCCCCCTGCACCCCCACCCCCCAGCACTGTGGGGCACCTGCCAGCAGGCCCCCACTCATGTCCCCCTGCACCCCCACCCCCCAGCAGTGCAGGGCACCGTCCACCAGGCCCCCAACTCATGTCCCCCTGCACCCCCGCCCCCCAGCACTGTGGGGCACCTGCCAGCAGGCCCCAACTCATGTCCAACTCATGTCCCCCTGTACCCCCACCCCCCAGCACTGCAGGGCACCCTCCACCAGGCCCCCAACTCATGTCCCTCTGCACCCCCACCCCCCAGCAGTGCAGGGCACCCTCCACCAGGCCCCCACACATGTCCCCCTGCACCCCCACCCCCCAGCACTGTGGGGCACCTGCCAGCAGGCCCCCACTCATGTCCAACTCATGTCCCCCTGCTCCCCACCCCCCAGCACTGTGGGGCACCTGCCAGCAGGGCCCCACTCATGTCCAACTCATGTCCCCCTGAACCCCCACCCCCCAGCACTGTGGGGCACCCTCCACCAGGCCCCCACACATGTCCCCCTGCACCCCCAGCCCCCAGCAGTGCAGGGCACCCTCCACCAGGCCCCCAACTCAGGTCCCCCTGCACCCCCATCCCCCAGCACTGTGGGGCACCTGCCAGCAGGCCCCCACTCATGGCAAACTCATGTCCCCCTGCACCCCCACCCCCCAGCACTGCGGGGCACCCTCCACCAGGCCCCAACACATGTCCCCCTGCACCCCCACCCCCCAGCAGTGCAGGGCACCCTCCACCAGGCCCCCAACTCATGTCCCCCTGCACCCCCAACCCCCAGCACTGTGGGGCACCCTCCACCAGGCCCCCCACACATGTCCCCCTGCACCCCCACCCCCCAGCAGTGCAGGGCCCCCTCTACCAGGCCCCCAACTCATGTCCCCCTGCACCCCCAACCCCCAGCACTGTGGGGCACCCTCCACCAGGCCCCCACACATGTCCCCCTGTACCCCCACCCCCCAGCAGTGCAGGGCACCTTCCACCAGGCCCCCAACTCATGTCCCCCTGAACCCCCACCCCCCAGCACTGTGGGGCACCTGCCAGCAGGCCCCCAATCATGTCCAACTCATGTCCCCCTGCACCCCCCACCCCCCAGCACTGTGGGGCACCCTCCACCAGGCCCCCACACATGTCCCCCTGCACCCCCACCCCCCAGCAGTGTAGGGCACCCTCCACCAGGCCCCCAACTCATGTCCCCCTGCACCCCCATCCCCAAGCACTGTGAGGCACCCTCCACCAGGCCCGCCACATGTCCCCCTGCACCCCCACCCCCCAGCAGTGGAGGGCACCCTCCACCAGGCCCCCGACTCATGTCCCCCTGCACCCCCACCCCCCCAGCACTGTGGGGGGGCACCTGCCAGCAGGCCCCCACTCATGTCCAACTCATGTCCCCCTGCACCACCACCCCCAGCACTGCAGGGCACCCTCCACCAGGCCCCCAACTCATGGCCCCCTGCACCCCCACCACCCAGCACTGTGGGGCACCCTCCACCAGGCCCCCACACATGTCCCCCTGCACCCCCACCCCCCAGCAGTGCAGGGCACCCTCCACCAGGCCCCCAACTCATGTCCCCCTGCACCTCACCCCCCAGCACTGTGGGGCACCCTCCACCAGGCCCCCACACATGTCCCCCTGCACCCCACCCCCCAGCAGTGCAGGGCACCCTCCACGAGGCCCCCAACTCATGTCCCCCTGCACCCCCACCCCCCAGCACTGTGGGGCACCAGCCAGCAGGCCCCCACTCATGTCCCCCTGCACCCCCACCCCCCAGCAGTGCAGGGCACCCTCCACCAGGCCCCCAACTCATGTCCCCCTGCACCCCCACCCCCCAGCACTGTGGGGCACCTGCCAGCAGGCCCCCACTCATGTCCCCCTGCACCCCCACCCCCCAGCAGTGCAGGGCACCCTCCACCAGGCCCCCAACTCATGTCCCCCTGCACCCCCACCCCACAGCACTGTGGGGCACCTGCCAGCAGGCCCCAACTCATGTCCAACTCATGTCCCCCTGCACCCCACCCCCCAGCAGTGCAGGGCACCCTCCACCAGGCCCCCAACTCATGTCCCCCTGCACCCCCACCCCCCAGCAGTGCAGGGCACCCTCCACCAGGCCCCCACACATGTCCCCCTGCACCCCCACCCCCCAGCACTGTGGGGCACCTGCCAGCAGGCCCCCACTCATGTCCAACTCATGTCCACCTGCACCCCATCCCCCAGCACTGTGGGGCACCCTCCACCAGGCCCCCAACTCATGTCCCCCTGCACCCCCACCCCCCAGCAGTGCAGGTCTCCCTCCACCAGGCCCCCACACATGTCCCCCTGCACCCCCACCCCCCAGCACTGTGGGGCACCCTCCACCAGGCCCCACACATGTCCCCCTGCACCCCCACCCCCCAGCAGTGCAGGGCCCCCTCCACCAGGCCCCCAACTCATGTCCCCCTGCACCCCTACCCCACATCTGTGGGGCCCCCTCCACCAGGCCCCCACACATGTCCCCCTGCACCCCCATCCGCCAGCAGTGCAGTGCACCCTCCACCAGGCCCCCAACTCATGTCTCCCTGCACCCCCACCCTCCAGCACTCTGGGGCACCTGCCAGCAGGCCCCCACTCATGTCCAACTCATGCACGCCCCCAGCACTGTGGGGCACCTGCCAGCAGGCCCCACTCATGTCCAACCCATGTCCCCCTGCACCCCCACCCCCCAGCACTGCAGGGGCACCCTCCACCAGGCCCCCAACACATGTCCCCCTCCACCCCCACCCCCCAGCAGTGCAGGGCACCCTCCACCAGGCACCCAACTCATGTCCCCCTGCACCCCCACCCCGCAGCACTGTGGGGCACCCTCCACCAGGCCCCCACACATGTCCCCCTGCACCCCCACCCCCCAGCAGTGCAGGGCACCCTCCACCAGGCCCCCAACTCATGTCCCCCTGCACCCCCACCCCCAGCACTGTGGGGCACCTGCCAGCAGGCCCCCACTCATGTCCAACTCATGTCCCCCTGCACCCCCACCCCCAGCACTGTGGGGCACCTGTCAGCAGGCCCCCACTCATGTCCAACTCATGTCCCCCTGCACCCCCACCCCCAGCACTGTGGGGCACCCTCCACCAGGCCCCCACACATGTCCCCCTGCACCCCCACCCCCAGCAGTGCAGGGCACCCTCCACCAGGCCCCCAACTCATGTCCCCATGCACCCCACCCCCCAGCACTGTGGGGCACCCTCCACCAGGCCCCAACTCATGTCCCCCTGCACCCCGACCCCCCAGCAGTGCAGGGCACCCTCCACCAGGCCCCCAACTCATGTCCCCCTGCACCCCCACCCCCCAGCACTGTGGGGCACCTGCCAGCAGGCCCCCACTCATGTCCCCCTGCACCCCCACCCCCAGCAGTGCAGGGCACCGTCCACCAGGCCCCCAACTTATGTCCCCCTGCACCCCCACCCCCCAGCACTGTGGGGCACCTGCCAGCAGGCCCCAACTCATGTCCAACTCATGTCCCCGGGTACCCCCACCCCCCAGCACTGCAGGGCACCCTCCACCAGGCCCCCAACTCATGTCCCCCTTCACCCCACCCCCAGCAGTGCAGGGCACCCTCCACCAGGCCCCCACACATGTCCCCCTGCACCCCCACCCCCCAGCACTGTGGGGCACCTGCCAGCAGGCCCCCTCTCATGTCCAACTCATGTCCCCCTGCTCCCCACCCCCCAGCACTGTGGGGCACCTGCCAGCAGGCCCCCACTCATGTCCAACTCATGTCCCCCTGAAACCCCACCCCCCAGCACTGTGGGGCACCTGCCATCAGGCCCCCACTCATGTCCCCCTGCACCCCCACCCCCAGCAGTGCAGGGCACCATCCACCAGGCCCCCAACACATGTCCCCCTGCACCCCCACCCCCCAGCACTGTGGGGCACCTGCCAGCAGGCCCCCACTCATGTCCAACTCATGTCCCCCTGCACCCCACCCCCCAGCACTGTGGGGCACCCTCCACCAGGCCCCCAACTCATGTCCCCCTGCACCCCCACCCCCCAGCAGTGCAGGTCTCCCTCCACCAGGCCCCCACACATGTCCCCCTGCACCCCCACCCCCCAGCACTGTGGGGCACCCTCCACCAGGCCCCACACATGTCCCCCTGCACCCCCACCCCCCAGCAGTGCAGGGCCCCCTCCACCAGGCCCCCAACTCATGTCCCCCTGCACCCCCACCCCCCAGCTGTGGGGCCCCCTCCACCAGGCCCCCACACATGTCCCCCTGCACCCCCATCCGCCAGCAGTGCAGGGCACCCTCCACCAGGCCCCCAACTCATGTCTCCCTGCACCCCCACCCTCCAGCACTGCGGGGCACCTGCCAGCAGGCCCCCACTCATGTCCAACTCATGTCCCCCTGCACCCCCACCCCCCAGCACTGCAGGGCACCCTCCACCAGGCCCCCACACATGTCCCCCTGCACCCCCACCCCCCATCACTGTGGGGCACCTTCCACCAGGCCCCCACACATGTCCCCCTGCACCCCCACCCCCCAGCAGTGCAGGGCACCCTCCACCAAGCCCCCAACTCATGTCCCCCTGCACCCCCACCCCCCAGCACCTTGGGGCACCCTCCACCAGGCTACCACTCATGTCCCCCTGCACCCCTACCCCCCAGCACTGTGGGGCACCTGCCAGCAGGCCCCCACTCATGTCCAACTCATGTCCCCCTGCACCCCCAACCCCCAGCACTGTGGGACACCTGCCAGCAGGCCCCCACTCATGTCCAACTCATGTCCCCCTGCACCCCCACCCCCCAGCACTGTGGGGCACCCTCTACCAGGCCCCGCCTCATGTCCCCCTGCACCCCCACCCCCCAACAGTGCAGGGCATCCTCCACCAGGCCCCCAACTCATGTCCCGCTGCAACCCCACGCCCCCAGCACTGTGGGGCACCTGCCAGCAGGCCCCCACTCATGTCCAACTCATGTTCCCCTGCACCCCCACCCCCCAGCAGTGCAGGGCACCATCCACCAGGCCCCCAACACATGTCCCCCTGCACCCCCACCCCCCAGCACTGTGGGGCACCTGCCAGCAGGCCCCCACTCATGTCCAACTCATGTCCCCCTGCACCCCACCCCCCAGCACTGTGGGGCACCCTCCACCAGGCCCCCAACTCATGTCCCCCTGCACCCCCACCCCCCAGCACTGTGGGGCACCCTCCACCAGGCCCCACACATGTCCCCCTGCACCCCCACCCCCCAGCAGTGCAGGGCCCCCTCCACCAGGCCCCCAACTCATGTCCCCCTGCACCCCCACCCCCCAGCTGTGGGGCCCCCTCCACCAGGCCCCCACACATGTCCCCCTGCACCCCCATCCGCCAGCAGTGCAGGGCACCCTCCACCAGGCCCCCAACTCATGTCTCCCTGCACCCCCACCCTCCAGCACTGTGGGGCACCTGCCAGCAGGCCCCCACTCATGTCCAACTCATGTCCCCCTGCACCCCCACCCCCCAGCACTGCAGGGCACCCTCCACCAGGCCCCCACACATGTCCCCCTGTACCCCCACCCCCCAGCACTGTGGGGCACCCTCCACCAGGCCCCCACACATGTCCCCCTGCACCCCCACCCCCCAGCAGTGCAGGGCACCCTCCACCAAGCCCCCAACTCATGTCCCCCTGCACCCCCACCCCCCAGCACCTTGGGGCACCCTCCACCAGGCTACCACTCATGTCCCCCTGCACCCCCACCCCCCAGCACTGTGGGGCACCTGCCAGCAGGCCCCCACTCATGTCCAACTCATGTCCCCCTGCACCCCCAACCCCCAGCACTGTGGGACACCTGCCAGCAGGCCCCCACTCATGTCCAACTCATGTCCCCCTGCACCCCCACCCCCCAGCACTGTGGGGCACCCTCTACCAGGCCCCGCCACATGTCCCCCTGCACCCCCACCCCCCAACAGTGCAGGGCATCCTCCACCAGGCCCCCAACTCATGTCCCGCTGCACCCCCACGCCCCCAGCACTGTGGGGCACCTGCCAGCAGGCCCCCACTCATGTCCAACTCATGTCCCCCTGCACCCCCACCCCCCAGCACTGCAGGGCACCCTCCACCAGGCCCCCAGCTCATGTCCCCCTCCACCCCCACCCCCCAGCAGTGCAGGGCACCCTCCACCAGGCACCCAACTCATGTCCCCCTGCACCCCCACCCCGCAGCACTGTGGGGCACCCTCCACCAGGCCCCCACACATGCCCCCCTGCACCCCCACCCCCCAGCAGTGCAGGGCACCCTCCACCAGGCCCCCAACTCATGTCCCCCTGCACCCCCACCCCCAGCACTGTGGGGCACCTGCCAGCAGGCCCCCGCTCATGTCCAACTCATGTCCCCCTGCACCCCCACCCCCCAGCACTGTGGGGCACCTGTCAGCAGGCCCCCACTCATGTCCAACTCATGTCCCCCTGCACCCCCACACCCAGCACTGTGGGGCACCCTCCACCAGGCCCCCACACATGTCCCCCTGCACCCCCACCCCCCAGCAGTGCAGGGCACCCTCCACCAGGCGCCCAACTCATGTCCCCATGCACCCCACCCCCAGCACTGTGGGGCACCCTCCACCAGGCCCCAACTCATGTCCCCCTGCACCCCCACCCCCCAGCAGTGCAGGGCACCCTCCACCAGTCCCCCAACTCATGTCCCCCTGCACCCTCACCCCCCAGCACTGTGGGGCACCTGCCAGCAGGCCCCCACTCATGTCCCCCTGCACCCCCACCCCCCAGCAGTGCAGGGCACCGTCCACCAGGCCCCCAACTCATGTCCCCCTGCACCCCCACCCCCCAGCACTGTGGGGCACCTGCCAGCAGGCCCCAACTCATGTCCAACTCATGTCCCCCTGTACCCCCACCCCCCAGCACTGCAGGGCACCCTCCACCAGGCCCCCAACTCATGTCCCCCTGCACCCCCACCCCCCAGCAGTGCAGGGCACCCTCCACCAGGCCCCCACACATGTCCCCCTGCACCCCCACCCCCCAGCACTGTGGGGCACCTGCCAGCAGGCCCCCACTCATGTCCAACTCATGTCCCCCTGCTCCCCACCCCCCAGCACTGTGGGGCACCTGCCTGCAGGGCCCCACTCATGTCCAACTCATGTCCCCCTGAACCCCCACCCCCCAGCACTGTGGGGCACCCTCCACCAGGCCCCCACACATGTCCCCCTGCACCCCCAGCCCCCAGCAGTGCAGGGCACCCTCCACCAGGCCCCCAACTCATGTCCCCCTGCACCCCCATCCCCCAGCACTGTGGGGCACCTGCCAGCAGGCCCCCACTCATGGCAAACTCATGTCCCCCTGCACCCCCACCCCCCAGCACTGCGGGGCACCCTCCACCAGGCCCCAACACATGTCCCCCTGCACCCCCATCCCCCAGCAGTGCAGGGCACCCTCCACCAGGCCCCCAAATCATGTCCCCCTGCACCCCCAACCCCCAGCACTGTGGGGCACCCTCCACCAGGCCCCCACACATGTCCCCCTGCACCCCCACCCCCCAGCAGTGCAGGGCCCCCTCTACCAGGCCCCCAACTCATGTCCCCCTGCACCCCCACCCCCAGCAGGGTGGGGCACCCTCCACCAGGCCCCCACACATGTCCCCCTGTACCCCCACCCCCCAGCAGTGCAGGGCACCTTCCACCAGGCCCCCAACTCATGTCCCCCTGAACCCCCACCCCCAGCACTGTGGGGCACCTGCCAGCAGGCCCCCACTCATGTCCAACTCATGTCCCCCTGCGCCCCCACCACCCAGCACTGTGGGGCACCTGCCAGCAGGCCCCCACTCATATCCAACTCATGTCCCCCTGCACCCCCACCCCCCAGCACTGTGGGGCACCCTCCACCAGGCCCCCACACATTTCCCCCTGCACCCCCACCCCCCCCAGCAGTGCAGGGCACCCTCCACCAGGCCCCCAACTCATGTCCCCCTGCACCCCCATCCCCCAACACTGTGGGGCACCCTCCACCAGGCCCCCCACACATGTCCCCCTGCACCCCCACCCCCCAGCAGTGCAGGGCACCCTCCACCAGGCCCCCAACTCATGTCCCCCTGCACCCCCACCCCCCAGCACTGTGAGGCACCCTCCACCAGGCCCCGCCACATGTCCACCTGCACCCCCACCCCCCAGCAGTGGAGGGCACCCTCCACCAGGCCCCCAACTCATGTCCCCCTGCACCCCCACCCCCCCAGCACTGTGGGGGGGCACCTGCCAGCAGGCCCCCACTCATGTCCAACTCATGTCCCCCTGCACCACCACCCCAGCACTGCAGGGCACCCTCCACCAGGCCCCAACTCATGGCCCCCTGAACCCCCACCCCCCAGCAGTGCAGGGCACCCTCCAGCCGGCCCCCAACTCATGTCGCCCTGCACCCCCACCCCCCAGCACTGTGGGGCACCCTCCACCAGGCCCCCACACATGTCCCCCTGCACCCCCAACCCCCAGCAGTGCAGGGCACCCTCCACCAGGCCCCCAACTCATGTCCCCCTGCACCTCACCCCCCAGCACTGTGGGGCACCCTCCACCAGGCCCCCACACATGTCCCCCTGCAACCCACCCCCCAGCAGTGCAGGGCACCCTCCACGAGGCCCCCACTCATGTCCCCCTGCACCCCCACCCCCCAGCAGTGCAGGGCACCTCCACCAGGCCCCCAACTCATGTCCCCAAGCACCCCCACCCCACAGCACTGTGGGGCACCTGCCAGCAGGCCCCAACTCATGTCCAACTCATGTCCCCCTGCACCCCACCCCCCAGCAGTGCAGGGCACCCCCCACCAGGCCCCCAACTCATGTCCCCCTGCACCCCCACCCCCCAGCAGTGCAGGGCACCCTCCACCAGGCCCCCACACATGTCCCCCTGCACCCCCACCCCCCAGCACTGTGGGGCACCTGCCAGCAGGCCCCCACTCATGTCCAACTCATGTCCCCCTGCACCCCACCCCCCAGCACTGTGGGGCACCCTCCACCAGGCCCCCAACTCATGTCCCCCTGCACCCCCACCCCCCAGCAGTGCAGGTCTCCCTCCACCAGGCCCCCACACATGTCCCCCTGCACCCCCACCCCCCAGCACTGTGGTGCACCCTCCACCAGGCCCCACACTTGTCCCCCTGCACCCCCACCCCCCAGCAGTGCAGGGCCCCCTCCACCAGGCCCCCAACTCATGTCCCCCTGCACCCCCACCCCCCAGCACTGTGGGGCCCCCTCCACCAGGCCCCCACACATGTCCCCCTGCACCCCCATCCTCCAGCAGTGCAGGGCACCCTCCACCAGGCCCCCAACTCATGTCTCCCTGCACCCCCACCCTCCAGCACTGTGGGGCACCTGCCAGCAGGCCCCCACTCATGTCCAACTCATGTCCCCCTGCAGCCCCACCCACCAGCACTGCAGGGCACCCTCCACCAGGCCCCCACACATGTCCCCCTGCACCCCCACCCCCCAGCACTGTGGGGCACCCTCCACCAGGCCCCCACACATGTCCCCTGTACCCCCACCCCCCAGCAGTGCAGGGCACCCTCCACCAAGCCCCCAACTCATGTCCCCCTGCACCCCCACCCCCCAGCACTGTGGGGCACCTCCACCAGGCTACCACTCATGTCCCCCTGCACCCCCACCCCCCCAGCACTGTGGGGCACCTGCCAGCAGGCCCCCACTCATGTCCAACTCATGTCCCCCTGCACCCCCAACCCCCAGCACTGTGGGACACCTGCCAGCAGGCCCCCACTCATGTCCAACTCATGTCCCCCTGCACCCCCACCCCCCAGCAGTGCAGGGCATCCTCCACCAGGCCCCCAACTCATGTCCCCCTGCACCCCCACCCCACAGCACTGTGGGGCACCTGCCAGCAGGCCCCAACTCATGTCCCCCTGCACCCCACCCCCCAGCAGTGCAGGGCACCCTCCACCAGGCCCCAACTCATGTCCCCCTGCACCCCCACCCCCCAGCAGTGCAGGGCACCCTCCACCAGGCCCCCCACACATGTCCCCTGCACCCCCACCCCCCAGCACTGTGGGGCACCTGCCAGCAGGCCCCCACTCATGTCCAACTCATGTCCCCCTGCACCCCACCCCCCAGCACTGTGGGGCACCCTCCACCAGGCCCCCAACTCATGTCCCCCTGCACCCCCACCCCCCAGCAGTGCAGGTCTCCCTCCACCAGGCCCCCACACATGTCCCCCTGCACCCCCACCCCCCAGCACTGTGGGGCACCCTCCACCAGGCCCCACACATGTCCCCCTGCACCCCCACCCCCCAGCAGTGCAGGGCCCCCTCCACCAGGCCCCCAACTCATGTCCCCCTGCACCCCCACCCCCCAGCACTGTGGGGCCCCCTCCACCAGGCCCCCACACATGTCCCCCTGCACCCCCATCCGCCAGCAGTGCAGGGCACCCTCCACCAGGCCCCCAACTCATGTCTCCCTGCACCCCCACCCTCCAGCACTGTGGGGCACCTGCCAGCAGGCCCCCACTCATGTCCAACTCATGTCCCCCTGCAGCCCCACCCACCAGCACTGCAGGGCACCCTCCACCAGGCCCCCACACATGTCCCCCTGCACCCCCACCCCCCAGCACTGTGGGGCACCCTCCACCAGGCCCCCACACATGTCCCCCTGCACCCCCACCCCCCAGCAGTGCAGGGCACCCTCCACCAAGCCCCCAACTCATGTCCCCCTGCACCACCACCCCCCAGCATTGTGGGGCACCCTCCACCAGGCTACCACTCATGTCCCCCTGCACCCCCACCCCCCAGCACTGTGGGGCACCTGCCAGCAGGCCCCCACTCATGTCCAACTCATGTCCCCCTGCACCCCCAACCCCCAGCACTGTGGGACACCTGCCAGCAGGCCCCCACTCATGTCCAACTCATGTCCCCCTGCACCCCCGCCCCCCAGCACTGTGGGGCACCCTCCACCAGGCCCCGCCACATGTCCCCCTGCACCCCCACCCCCCAACAGTGCAGGGCACCCTCCACCAGGCCCCCAACTCATGTCCCGCTGCACCCCCACGCCCCCAGCACTGTGGGGCACCTGCCAGCAGGCCCCCACTCATGTCCAACTCATGTCCCCCTGCACCACCACCCCCCAGCACTGCAGGGCACCCTCCAACAGGCCCCCAACTCATGTCCCCCTCCACCCCCACCCCCAGCAGTGCAGGGCACCCTCCACCAGGCACCCAACTCATGCCCCCCTGCACCCCCACCCCGCAGCACTGTGGGGCACCCTCCACCAGGCCCCCACACATGTCCCCCTGCACCCCCACCCCCCAGCAGTGCAGGGCACCCTCCACCAGGCCCCCAACTCATGTCCCCCTGCACCCCCACCCCCAGCACTGTGGGGCACCTGCCAGCAGGCCCCCACTCATGGCCAACTCATGTCCCCCTGCACCCCCACCCCCCAGCACTGTGGGGCACCTGTCAGCAGGCCCCCACTCATGTCCAACTCATGTCCCCCTGCTCCCCCACCCCCAGCACTGTGGGGCACCCTCCACCAGGCCCCCACACATGTCCCCCTGCACCCCCACCCCCCAGCAGTGCAGGGCACCCTCCACCAGGCCCCCAACTCATGTCCCCATGCACCCCACCCCCCAGCACTGTGGGGCACCCTCCACCAGGCCCCAACTCATGTCCCCCTGCACCCCCACCCCCCAGCAGTGCAGGGCACCCTCCACCAGGCCCCCAACTCATGTCCCCCTGCACCCCCACCCCCCAGCACTGTGGGGCACCTTCCACCAGGCCCCACACATGTCCCCCTGCACCCCCACCCTCCAGCAGTGCAGGGCACCCGCCACCAGGCCTCCAACTCATGTCCCCCTGCACTCCCACCCCCCAGCACTGTGGGGCACCTGCCAGCAGGCCCCACTCATGTCCAACTCATGTCCCCCTGCACCCCCACCCCCCAGCACTGCAGGGCACCCTCCACCAGGCCCCCAACTCATGTCCCCCTGCACCCCCACCCTCCAGCAGTGCAGGGCACCCTCCACCAGGCCCCCACACATGTCCCCCTGCACCCCCACCCCCCCAGCACTGTGGGGCACCTGCCAGCAGGCCCCCACTCATGTCCAACTTATGTCCCCTGCACCCCCACCCCCCAGCACTGTGGGACACCTGCCAGCAGGCCCCCACTCATGTCCAACTCATGTCCCCCTGCACCCCCACTCCCCAGCACTGTGGGGCACCCTCCATCAGGCCCCGCCACATGTCCCCCTGCACCCCGAACCCCAGCAGTGCAGGGCACCCTCCACCAGGCCCCCAACTCATGTCCCCTGCACCCCCACCCCCCCAGCACTGTGGGGCACCTGCCAGCAGGCCCCCACTCATGTCCAACTCATGTCCCCCTGCACCCCTACCCCCCAGCACTGCAGGGCACCCTCCACCAGGCCCCCAACTCATGTCCCCTGCACCCCCACCCCCCAGCAGTGCAGGGCACCTTCTACCAGGCCCCCCAACTCATGTCCCCCTGCACCCCCACCCTCCAGCAGTGCAGGGCACCCTCCACCAGGCCCCCACACATGTCCCCCTGCACCCCCACCCCCCCAGCACTGTGGGGCACCTGCCAGCAGGCCCCCACTCATGTCCAACTTATGTCCCCCTGCACCCCCACCCCCCAGCACTGTGGGACACCTGCCAGCAGGCCCCCACTCATGTCCAACTCATGTCCCCCCTGCACCCCCACTCCCCAGCACTGGGGCACCCTCCATCAGGCCCCGCCACATGTCCCCCTGCACCCCGAACCCCCAGCAGTGCAGGGCACCCTCCACCAGGCCCCCAATCATGTCCCCCTGCACCCCCACCCCCCAGCACTGTGGGGCACCTGCCAGCAGGCCCCCACTCATGTCCAACTCATGTCCCCCTGCACCCCTACCCCCCAGCACTGCAGGGCACCCTCCACCAGGCCCCCAACTCATGTCCCCCTGCACCCCCACCCCCCAGCAGTGCAGGGCACCTTCTACCAGGCCCCCAACTCATGTCCCCCTGCACCCCCACCCCCCAGCACTGTGGGGCACCCTCCACCAGGCCCCCACACATGTCCCCCTGTACCCCCACCCCCCAGCAGTGCAGGGCACCTTCCACCAGGCCCCCAACTCATGTCCCCATGAACCCCCACCCCCCAGCACTGTGGGCACCTGCCAGCAGGCCCCCACTCATGTCCAACTCATGTCCCCCTGCACCCCCACCCCCCAGCACTGTGGGGCACCTGCCAGCAGGCCCCCACTCATGTCCAACTCATGTCCCCCTGCACCCCCACCCCCCAGCACTGTGGGGCACCCTCCACCAGGCCCCCACACATGTCCCCCTGCACCCCCACCCCCCAGCAGTGTAGGGCACCCTCCACCAGGCCCCCAACTCATGTCCCCCTGCACCCCCATCCCCAACACTGTGGGGCACCCTCACCAGGCCCCCACACATGTCCCCCTGCACCCCCACCCCCCAGCACTGTGAGGCACCCTCCACCAGGCCCCGCCACATGTCCCCCTGCACCCCCACCCCCCAGCAGTGGAGGGCACCCTCCACCAGGCCCCCAACTCATGTCCCCCTGCACCCCCACCCCCCAGCACTGTGGGGGGGCACCTGCCAGCAGGCCCCCACTCATGTCCAACTCATGTCCCCCTGCACCACCACCCCCAGCACTGCAGGGCACCCTCCACCAGGGCCCCCAACTCATGGCCCCCTGCACCCCCACCCCCCAGCAGTGCAGGGCACCCTCCACCCGGCCCCAAACTCATGTCGCCCTGCACCCCATCCCCCAGCACTGTGGGGCACCCTCCACCAGGCCCCCACACATGTCCCCCTGCACCCCCACCCCCCAGCAGTGCAGGGCACCCTCCACCAGGCCCCCAACTCCATGTCCCCCTGCACCTCACCCCCCAGCACTGTGTGGCACCTGCCAGCAGGCCCCCACTCATGTCCCCCTACACCCCCACCCCCCAGCAGTGCAGGGAACCCTCCACCAGGCCCCCAACTCATGTCCCCCTGCACCCCCACCCCCCAGCACTGTGGGGCACCTGCCAGCAGGCCCCAACTCATGTCCAACTCATGCCCCCTGTACCCCCACCCCCCAGCACTGCAGGGCACCCTCCACCAGGCCCCCAACTCATGTCCCCCTGCACCCCCACCCCCAGCAGTGCAGGGCACCCTCCACCAGGCCCCCACCATGTCCCCCCTGCACCCCCACCCCCCAGCACTGTGGGGCACCTGCCAGCAGGCCCCCACTCATGTCCAACTCATGTCCCCCTGATCCCCACCCCCCAGCACTGTGGGGCACCTGCCAGCAGGGCCCCACTCATGTCCAACTCATGTCCCCCTGAACCCCCACCCCCCAGCACTGTGGGGCACCCTCCACCAGGCCCCCACACATGTCCCCCTGTACCCCCAGCCCCCAGCAGTGCAGGGAACTCTCCACCAGGCCCCCAACTCATGTCCCCCTGCACCCCCATCCCCCAGCACTGTGGGGCACCTGCCAGCAGGCCCCCACTCATGGCAAACTCATGTCCCCCTGCACCCCCACCCCCCAGCACTGCGGGGCACCCTCCACCAGGCCCCAACACATGTCCCCCTGCACCCCCACCCCCCAGCAGTGCAGGGCACCCTCCACCAGGCCCCCAACTCATGTCCCCCTGCACCCCCAACCCCCAGCACTGTGGGGCACCCTCCACCAGGCCCCCACAGCACCCCCACCCCCCAGCAGTGCAGGGCCCCCTCTACCAGGCCCCCAACTCATGTCCCCCTGAACCCCCAACCCCCAGCACTGTGGGGCACCCTCCACCAGGCCCCCACACAGGTCCCCCTGTACCCCCACCCCCCAGCAGTGCAGGGCACCTTCCACCAGGCCCCCAACTCATGTCCCCCTGAACCCCCACCCCCCAGCACTGTGGGGCACCTGCCAGCAGGCCCCCACTCATGTCCAACTCATGTCCCCCTGCGCCCCCACCCCCCAGCACTGTGGGGCACCTGCCAGCAGGCCCCCACTCATATCCAACTCATGTCCCCTGCACCCCCACCCCCCAGCACTGTGGGGCACCCTCCACCAGGCCCCCACACATGTCCCCCTGCACCCCCACCCCCCAGCAGTGCAGGGCACCCTCCACCAGGCCCCCAACTCATGTCCCCCTGCACCCCCATCCCCCAACACTGTGGGGCACCCTCCACCAGGCCCCCACACATGTCCCCCTGCACCCCCACCCCCCAGCAGTGCAGGGCACCCTCCACCAGGCCCCCAACTCATGTCCCCCTGCACCCCCACCCCCCAGCACTGTGAGGCACCCTCCACCAGACCCCACCACATGTCCCCCTGCACCCCCACCCCCAGCAGTGGAGGGCACCCTCCACCAGGCCCCCAACTCATGTCCCCCTGCACCCCCACCCCCCCAGCACTGTGGGGGGGCACCTGCCAGCAGGCCCCCACTCATGTCCAACTCATGTCCCCCTGCACCACCACCCCCCAGCACTGCAGGGCACCCTCCACCAGGCCCCCAACTCATGGCCCCCTGCACCCCCACCCCCCAGCAGTGCAGGGGACCCTCCAGCCGGCCCCCAACTCATATCGCCCTGCACCCCCACCCCCCAGCACTGTGGGGCACCCTCCACCAGGCCCCCACACATGTCCCCCTGCACCCCCAACCCCCAGCAGTGCAGGGCACCCTCCACCAGGCCCCCAACTCATGTCCCCCTGCACCTCACCCCCCAGCACTGTGGGGCACTCTCCACCAGGCCCCCACACATGTCCCCCTGCACCCCACCCCCCAGCAGTGCAGGGCACCCTCCACGAGGCCCCCAACTCATGTCCCCCTGCACCCCCACCCCCAGCACTGTGGGGCACCTGCCAGCAGGCCCCCACTCATGTCCCCCTGCACCCCCACCCCCCAGCAGTGCAGGGCACCCTCCACCAGGCCCCCAACTCATGTCCCCCTGCACCCCCACCCCACAGCACTGTGGGGCACCTGCCAGCAGGCCCCAACTCATGTCCAACTCATGTCCCCCTGCACTCCACCCCCCAGCAGTGCAGGGCACCCTCCACCAGGCCCCCAACTCATGTCCCCCTGCACCCCCACCCCCCAGCAGTGCAGGGCACCCTCCACCAGGCCCCCACACATGTCCCCCTGCACCCCCACCCCCCAGCACTGTGGGGCACCTGCCAGCAGGCCCCCACTCATGTCCAACTCATGTCCCCCTGCACCCCTCCCCCCAGCACTGTGGGGCTCCCTCCACCAGGCCCCCAACTCATGTCCCCCTGCACCCCCACCCCCAGCAGTGCAGGTCTCCCTCCACCAGGCCCCCACACATGTCCCCCTGCACCCCCACCCCCCAGCACTGTGGGGCACCCTCCACCAGGCCCCACACATGTCCCCCTGAACCCCCACCCCCCAGCAGTGCAGGGCCCCCTCCACCAGGCCCCCACACATGTCCCCCTGCACCCCCATCCGCCAGCAGTGCAGGGCACCCTCCACCAGGCCCCCAACTCATGTCTCCCTGCACCCCCACCCTCCAGCACTGTGGGGCACCTGCCAACAGGCCCCCACTCATGTCCAACTCATGTCCCCCTGCACCCCCCACCCCCCAGCACTGCAGGGCACCCTCCACCAGGCCCCCACACATGTCCCCCTGCACCCCCACCCCCCAGCACTGTGGGGCACCCTCCACCAGGCCCCCACACATGTCCCCCTGCACCCCCACCCCCCAGCAGTGCAGGGCACCCTCCACCAAGCCCCCAACTCATGTCCCCCTGCACCCCCACCCCCCAGCACTGTGGGGCACCCTCCACCAGGCTACCACTAATGTCCCCCTGCACCCCACCCCCCAGCACTGTGGGGCACCTGCCAGCAGGCCCCCACTCATGTCCAACTCATGTCCCCCTGCACCCCCAACTCCCAGCACTGTGGGACACCTGCCAGCAGGCCCCCACTCATGTCCAACTCATGTCCCCCTGCACCCCCACCCCCCAGCACTGTGGGGCACCCTCCACCAGGCCCCGCCACATGTCCCCCTGCACCCCCACCCCCCAACAGTGCAGGGCACCCTCCACCAGGCCCCCAACTCATGTCCCGCTGCACCCCCACGCCCCAGCACTGTGGGGCACCTGCCAGCAGGCCCCACTCATGTCCAACTCATGTCCCCCTGCACCCCCACCCCCCAGCACTGTGGGCACCCTCCACCAGGCCCATACACATGTCCCCCTGCACCCCCACCCCCCAGCAGTGCAGGGCACCCTCCACCAGGCCCCCAACTCATGTCCCCATGCACCCCACCCCCCAGCACTGTGGGGCACCCTCCACCAGGCCCCAACTCATGTCCCCCTGCACCCCCACCCCCCAGCAGTGCAGGGCACCTTCCACCAGGCCCCCAACTCATGTCCCCCTGCACCCCCACCCCCAGCACTGTGGGGCACCTTCCACCAGGCCCCCACACATGTCCCCCTGCACCCCACCCTCCAGCAGTGCAGGGCACCCGCCACCAGGCCTCCAACTCATGTCCCCCTGCACTCCCACCCCCCAGCACTGTGGGGCACCAGCCAGCAGGCCCCCACTCATGTCCAACTCATGTCCCCCTGCACCCCCACCCCCCAGCACTGCAGGGCACCCTCCACCAGGCCCCCAACTCATGTCCCCCTGCACCCCCACCCTCCAGCAGTGCAGGGCACCCTCCACCAGGCCCCCACACATGTCCCCCTGCACCCCCACCCCCCCAGCACTGTGGGGCACCTGCCAGCAGGCCCCCACTCATGTCCAACTTATGTCCCCCTGCACCCCCACCCCCCAGCACTGTGGGACACCTGCCAGCAGGCCCCCACTCATGTCCAACTCATGTCCCCCTGCACCCCCACTCCCCAGCACTGTGGGGCACCCTCCATCAGGCCCCGCCACATGTCCCCCTGCACCCCGAACACCCAGCAGTGCAGGGCACCCTCCACCAGGCCCCCAACTCATGTCCCCCTGCACCCCCACCCCCCAGCACTGTGGGGCACCTGCCAGCAGGCCCCACTCATGTCCAACTCATGTCCCCCTGCACCCCTACCCCCCAGCACTGCAGGGCACCCTCCACCAGGCCCCCCAACTCATGTCCCCCTGCACCCCCACCCCCAGCAGTGCAGGGCACCTTCCACCAGGCCCCCAACTCATGTCCCCCTGAACCCACACCCCCCAGCACTGTGGGGCACCTGCCAGCAGGCCCCCACTCATGTCCAACTCATGTCCCCCTGCACCCCCACCCCCCAGCACTGTGGGGCACCTGCCAGCAGGCCCCCACTCATGTCCAACTCATGTCCCCCTGCACCCCCACCCCCCAGCACTGTGGGGCACCCTCCACCAGGCCCCCACACATGTCCCCCTGCATCCCCACCCCCCAGCAGTGTAGGGCACCCTCCACCAGGCCCCCCAACTCATGTCCCCCTGCACCCCCATCCCCCAACACTGTGGGGCACCCTCCACCAGGCCCCCACACATGTCCCCCTGCACCCCCACCCCCCAGCAGTGCAGGGCACCCTCCACCAGGCCCCCAACTCATGTCCCCCTGCACCCCCACCCCCCAGCACTGTGAGGCACCCTCCACCAGGCCCCGCCACATGTCCCCCTGCACCCCCACCCCCCAGCAGTGGAGGGCACCCTCCACCAGGCCCCCAACTCATGTCCCCCTGCACCCCCACCCCCCAGCACTGTGGGGCACCTGCCAGCAGGCCCCCACTCATGTCCAACTCATGTCCCCCTGCACCACCACCCCCAGCACTGCAGGGCACCCTCCACCAGGCCCCCAACTCATGGCCCCCTGCACGCCCACCCCCCAGCAGTGCAGGGCACCCTCCACCCGGCCCCCAACTCATGTCGCCCTGCACCCCCACCCCCCAGCACTGTGGGGCACCCTCCACCAGGCCCCCACACATGTCCCCCTGCACCCCCACCCCCCAGCAGTGCAGGGCACCCTCCACCAGACCCCCAACTCATGTCCCCCTGCACCTCACCCCCCAGCACTGTGGGGCACCTGCCAGCAGGCCCCCACTCATATCCCCCTACACCCCCACCCCCCAGCAGTGCAGGGCACCCTCCACCAGGCCCCCAACTCATGTCCCCTGCACCCCCACCCCACAGCACTGTGGGGCACCTGCCAGCAGGCCCCAACTCATGTCCAACTCATGTCCCCCTGCACCCCACCCCCCAGCAGTGCAGGGCACCCTCCACCAGGCCCCCAACTCATGTCCCCCTGCACCCCCACCCCCCAGCAGTGCAGGGCACCCTCCACCAGGCCCCCACACATGTCCCCCTGCACCCCCACCCCCCAGCACTGTGGGGCACCTGCCAGCAGGCCCCCACTCATGTCCAACTCATGTCCCCCTGCACCCCACCCCCCAGCACTGTGGGGGCACCCTCCACCAGGCCCCCAACTCATGTCCCCCTACACCCCCACCCCCCAGCAGTGCAGGTCTCCCTCCACCAGGCCCCCACACATGTCCCTGCACCCCCACCCCCCAGCACTGTGGGGTACCCTCCACCAGGCCCCACACATGTCCCCCTGCACCCCCACCCCCCAGCAGTGCAGGGCCCCTCCACCAGGCCCCCAACTCATGTCCCCCTGCAGCCCCACCCCCCAGCTGTGGGGCCCCCTCCACCATGCCCCCACACATGTCCCCCTGCACCCCCATCCGCCAGCAGTGCAGGGCACCCTCCACCAGGCCCCCAACTCATGTCTCCCTGCACCCCCACCCTCCAGCACTGTGGGGCACCTGCCAGCAGGCCCCCACTCATGTCCAACTCATGTCCCCCTGCACCCCCACCCCCAGCACTGCAGGGCACCCTCCACCAGGCCCCACACATGTCCCCTGCACCCCCACCCCCCAGCACTGTGGGCACCCTCCACCAGGCCCCCACACATGTCCACCTGCACCCCCAGCCCCCAGCACTGTGGGGCACCTGCCAGCAGGCCCCCACTCATGTCCAACTCATGTCCCCCTGCACCCCACCCCCCAGCACTGTGGGGCACCCTCCACCAGGCCCCCAACTCATGTCCCCCTGCACCCCCACCCCCCAGCAGTGCAGGTCTCCCTCCACCAGGCCCCCACACATGTCCCCCTGCACCCCCACCCCCCAGCACTGTGGGGCACCCTCCACCAGGCCCCACACATGTCCCCCTGCACCCCCACCCCCCAGCAGTGCAGGGCCCCCTCCACCAGGCCCCCAACTCATGTCCCCCTGCACCCCCACCCCCCAGCTGTGGGGCCCCCTCCACCAGGCCCCCACACATGTCCCCCTGCACCCCATCCGCCAGCAGTGCAGGGCACCCTCCACAGGCCCCCCACTCATGTCCCCCTGCACCCCCACCCCCCAGCAGTGCAGGGCACCTTCCACCAGGCCCCAACTCATGTCCCCTGCACCCCACCCCCCAGCACTGTGGGGCACCCTCCACCAGGCCCCCACACATGTCCCCCTGTACCCCCACCCCCAGCAGTGCAGGGCACCTTCCACCAGGCCCCCAACTCATGTCCCCCTGAACGCACACCCCCAGCACTGTGGGGCACCTGCCAGCAGGCCCCCACTCATGTCCAACTCATGTCCCCCTGCACCCCCACCCCCCAGCCCTGTGGGGCACCTGCCAGCAGGCCCCCACTCATGTCCAACTCATGTCCCCCTGCACCCCCACCCCCCAGCACTGTGGGGCACCCTCCACCAGGCCACCACACATGTCCCCCTGCACCCCCACCCCCCAGCAGTGTAGGGCACCCTCCACCAGGCCCCCAACTCATGTCCCCCTGCACCCCCATCCCCCAACACTGTGGGGCACCCTCCACCAGGCCCCTCACACATGTCCCCCTGCACCCCCACCCCCCTGCAGTGCAGGGGCACCCTCCACCAGGCCCCCAACTCATGTCCCCCTGCACCCCCACCCCCCAGCACTGTGAGGCACCCTCCACCAGGCCCGCCACATGTCCCCCTGCACCCCCACCCCCCAGCAGTGGAGGGCACCCTCCACCAGGCGCCCAACTCATGTCCCCCTGCACCCCCACCCCCCCAGCACTGTGGGGGGCACCTGCCAGCAGGCCCCCACTCATGTCCAACTCATGTCCCCCTGCACCACCACCCCCAGCACTGCAGGGCACCTTCCACAGGCCCCAACTCATGGCCCCCTGCACCCCCACCCCCCAGCAGTGCAGGGCACCCTCCACCCGGCCCCCAACTCATGTCGCCCTGCACCCCCACCCCCCAGCACTGTGGGGCACCCTCCACCAGGCCCCCACACATGTCCCCCTGCACCCCCACCCCCCAGCAGTGCAGGGCACCCTCCACCAGACCCCCAACTCATGTCCCCCTGCACCTCACCCCCCAGCACTGTGGGGCACCTGCCAGCAGGCCCCCACTCATGTCCCCCTACACCCCCACCCCCCAGCAGTGCAGGGCACCCTCCACCAGGCCCCCAACTCATGTCCCCCTGCACCCCCACCCCACAGCACTGTGGGGCACCTGCCAGCAGGCCCCAACTCATGTCCAACTCATGTCCCCCTGCACCCCACCCCCCAGCAGTGCAGGGCACCCTCCACCAGGCCCCCAACTCATGTCCCCCTGCACCCCCACCCCCCAGCAGTGCAGGGCACCCTCCACCAGGCCCCCACACATGTCCCCTTGCGCCCCACCCCCCAGCACTGTGGGGCACCTGCCAGCAGGCCCCCACTCATGTCCAACTCATGTCCCCCTGCACCCCACCCCCCAGCACTGTGGGGCACCCTCCACCAGGCCCCCAACTCATGTCCCCCTGCACCCCCACCCCCCAGGCAGTGCAGGTTTCCCTCCACCAGGCCCCCACACATGTCCCCCTGCACCCCCACCCCCCAGCACTGTGGGGTACCCTCCACCAGGCCCCACACATGTCCCCCTGCACCCCCACCCCCCAGCAGTGCAGGGCCCCCTCCACCAGGCCCCCAACTCATGTCCCCCTGCAGCCCCACCCCCCAGCTGTGGGGCCCCCTCCACCAGGCCCCCACACATGTCCCCCTGCACCCCCATCCGCCAGCAGTGCAGGGCACCCTCCACCAGGCCCCCAACTCATGTCTCCCTGCACCCCCACCCTCCAGCACTGTGGGGCACCTGCCAGCAGGCCCCCACTCATGTCCAACTCATGTCCCCCTGCACCCCCACCCCCAGCACTGCAGGGCACCCTCCACCAGGCCCCCACACATGTCCCCCTGCACCCCCACCCCCCAGCACTGTGGGGCACCCTCCACCAGGCCCCCACACATGTCCCCTGCACCCCCCACCCCCCAGCACTGTGGGGCACCTTTCCAGCAGGCCCCCACTCATGTCCAACTCATGTCCCCCTGCACCCCACCCCCCAGCACTGTGGGGCACCCTCCACCAGGCCCCCAACTCATGTCCCCCTGCACCCCCACCCCCCAGCAGTGCAGGTCTCCCTCCACCAGGCCCCCACACATGTCCCCCTGCACCCCCACCCCCCAGCACTGTGGGGCACCCTCCACCAGGCCCCACACATGTCCCCCTGCACCCCCACCCCCCAGCAGTGCAGGGCCCCCTCCACCAGGCCCCCAACTCATGTCCCCCTGCACCCCACCCCCCAGCTGTGGGGCCCCCTCCACCAGGCCCCCACACATGTCCCCCTGCACCCCCATCCGCCAGCAGTGCAGGGCACCCTCCACCAGGCCCCACACATGTCCCCCTGCACCCCCACCCCCAGGCAGTGCAGGGCCCCCTCCACCAGGCCCCCAACTCATGTCCCCCTGCACCCCCACCCCCCAGCTGTGGGGCCCCCCTCCACCAGGCCCCCACACATGTCCCCCTGCACCCCCATCCGCCAGCAGTGCAGGGCACCCTCCACCAGGCCCCCAACTCATGTCTCCTGCATCCCCACCCTCCAGCACTGTGGGGGCACCTGCCAGCAGGCCCCCACTCATGTCCAACTCTTGTCCCCCTGCACCCCCACCCCCAGCACTGCAGGGCACTCTCCACCAGGCCCCCAACTCATGTCCCCCTGCAGCCCCACCCCCCAGCTGTGGGGCCCCCTCCACCAGGCCCCCACACATGTCCCCCTGTACCCCCATCCGCCAGCAGTGCAGGGCACCCTCCACCAGGCCCCCAACTCATGTCTCCCTGCACCCCCACCCTCCAGCACTGTGGGGCACCTGCCAGCAGGCCCCCACTCATGTCCAACTCATGTCCCCCTGCACCCCCACCCCCAGCACTACAGGGCACCCTCCACCAGGCCCCACACATGTCCCCCTGCACCCCCACCCCCCAGCACTGTGGGGCACCTGCCAGCAGGCCCCCACTCATGTCCAACTCATGTCCCCCTGCACCCCACCCCCCAGCACTGTGGGGCACCCTCCACCAGGCCCCCAACTCATGTCCCCCTGCACCCCCACCCCCCAGCAGTGCAGGTCTCCTCCACCAGGCCCCCACACATGTCCCCCTGCACCCCCACCCCCCAGCACTGTGGGGCACCCTCCACCAGGCCCCACACATGTCCCCCTGCACCCCCACCCCCCAGCAGTGCAGGGCCCCCTCCACCAGGCCCCCAACTCATGTCCCCCTGCACCCCCACCCCCCAGCTGTGGGGCCCCCTCCACCAGGCCCCCACACATGTCCCCCTGCACCCCCATCCGCCAGCAGTGCAGGGCACCCTCCACCAGGCCCCAACTCATGTCCCCCTGCACCCCACCCCCCAGCACTGTGGGGCACCCTCCACCAGGCCCCCAACTCATGTCCCCCTGCACCCCCCACCCCCCAGCAGTGCAGGTCTCCCTCCACCAGGCCCCCACACATGTCCCCCTGCACCCCCACCCCCCAGCACTGTGGGGCACCCTCCACCAGGCCCCACACATGTCCCCCTGCACCCCCACCCCCCAGCAGTGCAGGGCCCCCTCCACCAGGCCCCCAACTCATGTCCCCCTGCACCCCCACCCCCCAGCTGTGGGGCCCCCTCCACCAGGCCCCCACACATGTCCCCCTGCACCCCCATCCGCCAGCAGTGCAGGGCACCCTCCACCAGGCCCCCAACTCATGTCTCCCTGCATCCCCACCCTCCAGCACTGTGGGGCACCTGCCAGCAGGCCCCCACTCATGTCCAACTCTTGTCCCCCTGCACCCCCCACCCCCAGCACTGCAGGGCACCCTCCACCAGGCCCCCACACATGTCCCCCTGCACCCCCACCCCCCAGCACTGTGGGGCACCCTCCACCAGGCCCCCACACATGTCCCCCTGCACCCCCACCCCCCAGCAGTGCAGGGCACCCTCCACCAAGCCCCCAACTCATGTCCCCCTGCACCCCCACCCCCCAGCTGTGGGGCCCCCTCCACCAGGCCCCACACATGTCCCCCTGCACCCCCATCCGCCCAGCAGTGCAGGGCACCCTCCACCAGGCCCCCAACTCATGTCTCCCTGCATCCCCACCCTCCAGCACTGTGGGGCACCTGCCAGCAGGCCCCCACTCATGTCCAACTCTTGTCCCCCTGCACCCCCACCCCCAGCACTGCAGGGCACCCTCCACCAGGCCCCCAACTCATGTCCCCCTGCAGCCCCACCCCCCAGCTGTGGGGCCCCCTCCACCAGGCCCCCACACATGTCCCCCTGTACCCCCATCCGCCAGCAGTGCAGGGCACCCTCCACCAGGCCCCCAACTCATGTCTCCCTGCACCCCCACCCTCCAACACTGTGGGGCACCTGCCAGCAGGCCCCCACTCATGTCCAACTCATGTCCCCCTGCACCCCCACCCCCAGCACTGCAGGGCACCCTCCACCAGGCCCCCACACATGTCCCCCTGCACCCCCACCCCCCAGCACTGTGGGGCACCCTCCACCAGGCCCCCACACATGTCCCCCTGCACCCCCACCCCCCAGCACTGTGGGGCACCTGCCAGCAGGCCCCACTCATGTCCAACTCATGTCCCCCTGCACCCCACCCCCCAGCACTGTGGGGCACCCTCCACCAGGCCCCCAACTCATGTCCCCCTGCACCCCCCACCCCCCAGCAGTGCAGGTCTCCCTCCACCAGGCCCCCACACATGTCCCCCTGCACCCCCACCCCCCAGCACTGTGGGGCACCCTCCACCAGGCCCCACACATGTCCCCCTGCACCCCCACCCCCCAGCAGTGCAGGGCCCCCTCCACCAGGCCCCCAACTCAAGGTCCCCCTGCACCCCCACCCCCCAGCTGTGGGGTCCCCTCCACCAGGCCCCCACACATGTCCCCCTGCACCCCCATCCGCCAGCAGTGCAGGGCACCCTCCACCAGGCCCCCAACTCATGTCCCCCTGCACCCCACCCCCCAGCACTGTGGGGCACCCTCCACCAGGCCCCCAACTCATGTCCCCCTGCACCCCCACCCCCCAGCAGTGCAGGTCTCCCTCACCAGGCCCCCACACATGTCCCCCTGCACCCCCACCCCCCAGCACTGTGGGGCCCCCTCCACCAGGCCCCACACATGTCCCCCTGCACCCCCACCCCCCAGCAGTGCAGGGCCCCCTCCACCAGGCCCCAAACTCATGTCCCCCTGCACCCCCACCCCCCAGCTGTGGGGCCCCCTCCACCAGGCCCCCACACATGTCCCCCTGCACCCCCATCCGCCAGCAGTGCAGGGCACCCTCCACCAGGCCCCCAACTCATGTCTCCCTGCATCCCCACCCTCCAGCACTGTGGGGCACCTGCCAGCAGGCCCCCACTCATTCCAACTCTTGTCCCCCTGCACCCCCACCCCAGCACTGCAGGGCACCCTCCACCAGGCCCCCACACATGTCCCCCTGCACCCCCACCCCCCAGCACTGTGGGGCACCCTCCACCAGGCCCCCACACATGTCCCCCTGCACCCCCACCCCCCAGCAGTGCAGGGCACCCTCCATCAAGCCCCCAACTCATGTCCCCCTGCACCCCCACCCCCAGCACTGTGGGGCACCCCTCCACCAGGCTACCACTCATGTCCCCCTGCACCCCCACCCCCAGCACTGTGGGGCACCTGCCAGCAGGCCCAGGCCCCCACTCATGTCCAACTCATGTCCCCCTGCACCCCCAACCCCCAGCACTGTGGGACACCTGCCAGCAGGCCCCCACTCATGTCCAACTCATGTCCCCCCTGCACCCCCACCCCCCAGCACTGTGGGGCACCCCTCCACCATGGCCCCGCCACATGTCCCCCTGCACCCCCACCCCCCAAACAGTGCAGGGCACCCTGCACCAGGCCCCCAACTCATGTCCCGCT